>NC_143159.1:24923933-25528249 GCF_041381405.1 Jatropha curcas | reverse complement strand
AGGTGGCTAGATGGGTACATGTAATGGACTCTAGTCTCTAGGATTATAACAAGTTAGCTAGACTGTGTTTTAACTCTTTTCCATGTTTGCAAATTTGGAGTTGATTTCAATCTTTGTAAATGAATAATGGATTACACCAGTTTGAGGGTTCCTCGGGATTGGGTTCAAGATCTTGTTACTTAATCAAGTTGGGGTATGTTGGCCAATAGGTGTTTGTGTGGAATTTGGGGTTTAATTCAATTTTAATTTTTTTTTTCCGTAATAAATTCTGATGTCTGATTACAAAGCCTAAATTTTAAATTGAAATTGATTTTCGCCTTATGTGTTTGGTGAGTAAGGTCTTCCAAACTTGTCTTAGACGAGAATGTGAGCTGAAAACCTATACAGCTTGATTAAGTATACCAGTTTTACTGTTTACAGAACTTAACCCAACGTGTCATTTGTTCTTTGTAAAACACTTGTTTGGTCAAATCTAATTGGCATGAAAAAATGCAGACCAACTTTACTATGGCAAGAGAAATGAGGCCAGCCCTTGTAGGAATAAAGAACGTAGATAGACAGCAGGAAATTTGCTAGAGATGGAACTGCCACGAATTGTTTTCAGGAAAACTAGCAGGTGATGACTGACTGTTGGATTCAAAACAACTGTTGAGGTAGTGCAGTCACATTTAACTACATTCGCGTTGAATATTTTTGCAATTCTAATCTTGTGATGGTAGTTTGTAACTGGATGGAAGGTTTAGTTTAGTTTCGCTGTGATTTGTATTTCTGAAGGTCTTCTGGATGACCTGTTTGTATGTTCATCTTAAAAAGCTAGTCTTCAATTTAAGAATAGTTTTTAGTGTTGATCGTTAGTATTATTTTGCATTCAATGGTTCTCTTGTCTGTTGATTTGCAGTGCCCGCGTTCCTCTGTAGTGAAAGTCCTTAAAGAGTTTATGATGCTCTTAATTTGGATGCTTGAGGGTATTCTATTTTCCTGGTATTGGTATCCTCATTATTATATTGTCGTTTTGGGTTTTTAGTTTCATACTTTGCACCTGATAGTTGTTATAGTAGACAAGATGTAAATTCGTGCTATTAATCTTTCTTTTAGTATGGAAATTAATTGTTGATAGCCTGATGAGACCAGCTAGCAAGAATTAAGATGGGAATTCGTTTAACCATAAGATGATGAAGAAAGTGTTATACCTGAGCAAATGCCTTGTATATATATAATGGCTTCTTGCAGTTTCTGAATGCTCGCTTCTCGGGTCTCTGCTGTTAAAAAACTGTTAACCTAATTGCTTGTCTTATCAAGGTACTTGTGTAATGTTGATTCTACACACATGGAACTGTATGTGCATCTGCTCAATCAAACCTCGCAAGTTGTGTTACAATTTGCAGTTTTACCCTCTGATTTCATTTCTTGCTCTTTAATTTCTAGTCAGTCCAGGTCTCTATTGAACTAGTTTGTAATATTAGTCGTATTGGGGTGATTATTAGGTCTAAAATATAAGTTATTTTGAGTATTTTAAAGAATAATAAATGATGTTTTTTCTATATTATCTTTATTTACCTTAGATATAATAAATATTTTCACAAGTAACTATGAGTTGAGATAAAGGTTAATTTAGTTAAATTATTTTTAAGGTTGTTATAATCTAGGAAAATTAATTGATTTTTTAATTTTTTTGTAAAATTTTAAATGACTTACATTTTGAGACCGAGACTGAGGGATAATATGATAAACTTACATAAATGAGACAAGGAGATCTTTTTCCGCTTGTTTTAATAAATGCTTTGTGTTAGTGAAATCTGAGACTTGCTGGGTATTAAATGTAGTTGAAATGGGAGGGTATGTATGGTACACTACTCACTTGTTGCGCAGTATTGAAAAATTTAGCTATTTATATTGTTAGTATTAAAAAACGTGACTTCCCATTTTTTTTAGGGTTCAGCCCAATGTGGAATGGCGGCCCAAATGTTCCTCAAACTCATAAGTTTTTGTAGTCAACCAAACCCCAATGGTATGATAGATAGGGTATTTGTTGTTTTGTGTAAATTATTATGGATGTATAGTTATTTGTTGGATGTTTGATTTTGTCAAATTTCTAATGATATTTCAATTATGACCTAAAAAAAGATATTTTTAATTTTATCTAATTAATTAAGATTGTATAAGAAGAGTATATTTTGTTAATAATTAAACTGGATATAAGTCTTTTTTGTTAATATTTTGGTTAAACAATCACATTAACAATATTATTCACAAGAAATAATATTATTTCAATTAAAAAAAAAAAAATTTGATCTGGCAATTACTTTGAGTAATCTCTGGGCACTTATTTATTTATTTTAGAGTTAATTATATTTTTAGTGTTTAAACTTTTAATTTTTCTATTTTTCGTATTTAAATTGAAAAAACTTACAATTAAAATTTTAAATAATTAAGCGCATTTAACTGGAATTTCTTAGTGAAAAATGAAATTAAAGTATTTGATCTCATTATTTTACTTTTTTTATTTTCCTAGATTGTTACTCTCTTTTTTTTTCTCTTTCATTTTATTTTAGAATTGAAAAGAGTATTTATGATTTTCTTTTAAAAAAGAGATACAAGGCAATAAAAAATTTTTAAAAAAATAAATGAAAAAAGAGAGGTGGATTGATTAAATGTTTTATGTTTGAATATCATAGGTCAGAGTTAAATGGTAAATTGTAACCTTTCGGAAAAACAATCCAGCTAAATACATTTGATTACGTGTGTTTTAATAGTTCAATTGCAAATTTTTCATATTTAGACATTAAAATAAACAAATTAAAAAATTTATACACCACAAATATAATTATCCCTTTATTTTAATTCATTAGAAGCAAAATGAATCAAATATTATAGTTATGCAATAGAGAGTACGTAGCTTTTCCGTATATTCAACAGATTGGTGAAAACTCTAACAATGAAAAGAATTTAATCTCGAGACCTTTTACTTTTTACGTTCATAGAAAAAGTAAGAAAACCAACTAAATTAACTAATAGTTAAAGAATTTCAATTTTAATTTTTCGTATTTCAATTATAATTTTAAGTAAATTGGATTGTAAAAACAATATTTCATTAGCTGAATGCTTGGATTTCTTTTAAAAATTTCGCATATATACCGAAAAAAGAAGATAATAATAAATTAAGAGAAATGCCAGAGAAGTTTGTTAGGAACTGGACAATACTTTGGATGAAACAAGGGATATAATATATATATATATATATATATATATATATATTATCTTCTTTCTCTCCTTATCCTGTTATCCATTCTTAAAATTCTAATCCTGGACATAGAAAATGTTAAACTCAAAAGTACAGAAAAAAAGAACAGGTGTCTCTCGAAGAAATGAAGATGGTGCCATCTTTCAGTAAAGACATAATGCATGGTTATTTATTATCATGCAAGAACATCCAAACAACTCTTCCATTCGTCATTTGCTTCAGCTCTACAGCCACCACGTGTACTTATAATCCTTCTTGCATGTTGTTAATAATGTCTGAAACCAATCAAGCCCTTAATTAGATCAAACAATACCTATCTGCTGCTGTGTTTTTTCTCCCCTTCTCTTTGTTTCCTCTTAAAATTAACAAATTAAGATGGATTTTGTGAATTCTGTGTTGAACTGGGTTGTGCCTCCTGCAAGTTTAGTGATGTTGGCTTGTGCATGGCCTGCCGTGTGCTTTATAAATACTTGTGAGTGGTTTTATAAATCTTTTATCAGTGAAAATATGGAAGATAAAGTGGTTATTGTCACCGGTGCTTCTTCTGGTATAGGAGAGGTAAATTTCTTACCTTCTCTTCATTCTTTCTTTCGTTCTTTCTTAATTAATTGTATTTTTATGCTTTGATTTACCTTAATTAGTACTCCCTCCATACAGTTTTATCTGTTGTTTAAGGTTTTCTCACAGTAATTATTTTGGATGAACAACTTTTAAAAAGATTGAAATGGGAATGGATTCCCACTTTCCTAAACTCAATTTTGGTTCAATATTACATTTTTTCTGGTGGGTCAAAATCAGAAATTGATAATTGCAATATTAATGTCAGCAAATTGCATATGAATATGCAAAAAGAAAAGCAAATCTTGTATTGATTGCAAGGAGAGAACACAGACTCCGAGGGATTAGTGAGAAAGCTAGACAAGTCGGTGCAAAACATGTTACTATTATAGCTGCAGATGTTGTCAAGGAAGATGATTGTCGGAGATTTGTCAATGAGACCATAAACTTCTATGGACGAGGTATTCTGTATTCATATATGTAACCTGTAATTTACCCGAAATTCATCTTTTGGATCGATCTCAACACGAAATTTGGCTTGTTTGACTGTTTAGTGCACCTGAGAAACACACAATAAGAAAAGCGACTAACATGATTTTCTCTCAGCTCAAACGCGCTGCCTATTCTTGTTTCGGTAAAAAATGAGCCTAAATTGGATGTTTTTGTTAAAATTGATCCAAGAACTAAACTCAATCTTGGGTAAATTATACATTCATGATCAAATTTAGGTAAATTGGGCATTATTCTTTTCAAAAAATGAACAGATTATACTGTCTGATGATTATATTTTTCGATATGCAGTGGATCATCTAGTCAATACGGCAAGTCTTGGACACACATTTTATATGGAAGAAGTTACAGATACCTCTGTGTTCCCACATTTGCTGGTAATTAGGATTGTAAATGCTATTGTGTTTTTGAAGATAATATGAAAAGTTTGAACTTGTGCTAGTATAGTATTATATGCACTTGTTTTTATTAGAAATTAGTCCTGAAATATTGTGGAATCAATTGTTGATTTTCAGGACATAAATTTTTGGGGAAATGTGTATCCGACTTTTGTTGCTCTTCCTTATCTTCATCAAACGAACGGGCGAATCATTGTTAATGCCGCGATTGAGAACTGGTTACCTCTGCCAAGAATGAGCTTATATGCTGTGAGTAATATATAGTGTTCGGATTATTGTTACTTCTATTATTTATTTGAAATGCAATCATTTAGTTTATGATATTTAGTTGTCCTGCAAATCATAAAAAAAGTGAGTTCTGTTTTTATAACATTAGTTAGCAGATGAGACTACGTACATTTTAGTTGTCAAAAGAGGTGAAAAAAAAAGAAAAAGAAAAAGGAGTCGTAGTGAACAAGACTCTTTGGTTTCGAGAAAGAACATCTCTAAGGAAATTATTTTATAATTTTCAGGAAGTAAATTGCTCTAGAGTTACAAAAGACAATAATATGCATAACATAAATTTGAATGTATTTAAATAATAACATAAATTGCTAAGTTCATAGTACTTAATTGCATTTCTCTGGCTATTCTTGAGAAAGTTACTTCTCTTGACGAGGGAAGTTGGGTGACATATTTTCTGAAAAGTATAATTGATAACATACACCAAACAAAAACACTTTTGAATTCTCCGGAAAGTTCGTGTACTTGCTTCCAACTGAATATCACCTAAATCTTAATTCTAAACTAATTGGGATCGTCTATATATATGTATATTAGTATCTTATAGATATTAGCCGAATATTTGAGCAACAAAAAAGAAATTAAATTAAACAGAAATTGATGTTTTTCCTCTTTAAAATCTTTTTCTTCTCTTCTTAATTTTCTATAATGTGCATTTTTCATTTTGTGGCAGGCTGCAAAAGCTGCTTTGATAAACTTCTATGAGACACTGAGATTCGAATTGAATGATGATATTGGAATAACAATCGCAACGCATGGTTGGATTGGAAGCGAAATGAGCAGAGGAAAGTTCCGGATAGAGGAGGGTGCAGAGATGCAATGGATAGAAGAAAGAGAGGCAAGTCTTTACTCAATAGCTTTTATATCTGCACCATTCTAAACATAGGACCTCATCAACATGGTTCTGTCAATATTCGTAACCTTAAGTGATCAACTAATAGAATGTTATATACACATTGATTGCTCGGCTACTAAAGTTACTATTATATACTCTAAACTAATCACATTTTTATCTTAGGTACAAGCGGCTGGTGGTCCGGTGGAAGAGTATGCAAAGTTGATAGTATCCGGGGCTTGCCGAGGGAATCATTATGTGAAATTTCCAAGCTGGTATGATGTATTCCTTCTGTATAGGGTTTTTGCACCAAGTGTTCTCAACTGGGCATTTCGGTTACTGCTATCGGGGCATAGCGCAAGAAGAACTTCTCTTGTAGGCACCGGAAGACCTATGATTGAAGGAAGCTCTCCTAGGAAACTTCTTACCGGTCCTGTTAGCTTCAACAACCACAGTCTCCTGCAGATGCAGAAACTTGAATAAAAGAAGAAGCCTTTGGCCAAGTGAATTATGTAATTAGGATCTTCTTTTAGAGGGTCTTGTTTGTATACTTATTGGGGAAAAAGAGATCAAACAAAATATGTGTTTTGAGGCATCAGTTTGGAATTTTTGTGAAATTTGATGAATAAGTGGGGATTTTTTTTGTGATTTGTTCAATGTTAAAATAAAAATTTAGATTTATGAACTTTATTTGGTTTGATTTAACTCGGCTTTAGGCGGTTTGTAGTAGATCCGGTTTGCAGTTGAAATATATATTCTGTAAACACATGAAAAGAAATTTTAATTTGCACCCCTTTTTTTTTACCTTAATAATAAAATTATATATATATATATATATATATATATATATATATATACTTATTAAATATATTAAAGTCATTCAAATAGCGTACACGACCTCATAATAGATTACGACTTCACAACTTCGTAATAGATCCAGGTACGAATATTCTCCAAATATTCAAATAAAAAAAAGTCACCCAAATAATAAAAAAGAATTAATTACAATTTCACAACTTCATAATAAATTTGAATATTCTCCAAATATTCAAATAAAAAAAAATCACCTAAATAATAAAAAAGAATTCGAAAAAAGAATGCATTGAATAAATTTTGGAGGCTAATTAGAAAGTACTAATTGACGATGACAAGTCAAGGTTAGAAGGAGCAGTGAGTCATTAATATGAGCTCACATCTATTAATTAATGTATGATTGGATAATCTGTCAACTCTATACCTGTTTGACTGATTGAGATTTTAAGGTAAAAGAAGACTTTGGACATGGTCTGCCCCTTGCAAGAAATAAGCATTTATAGTTGCCAGATAAGCTTGTTCGTTAAATTTAATTATATTTTATTATTTGAGTAGCTCTTTATTATTTTTAAATATAATTTAAAATTATATTTATATTTAACCGTAATCTTTCTTTTGTAATCTCAAATTTTAATTTTGATGAATCGAAGTATATTATGTTATCCAATCATATAGGACTAGGATTATTTGTGGATAAGATAATTAATATTATTGACCAAAAATTCACTTGTACTAAGGAGGTATTAATATCGACAAATGAGAAGCAAATTCACAAGTCAATAGCCCATTTTTTAGGTTATTAAAGTGCACTTGTACTTTTTTTTATTTATTAAGAAATTCCAATGGATCAAAATAATACTATAGACTATATAATATAGATAATTTTCTCTTTAATTCATTAAATTGGTAAAACTACAGAGGTTAAGAGGACTATAAATTCGAGACCTCTCACTTCTCACATAAGTGAGAAGATCACACCTGATCGATAAAGTACATTTCTAATTAAAGGATATATTTAGAGATGAGTGTTCAATTTACTTAATATATAAGTATAATTTTTATAATAATAATTTTTATATTTTTCAACTATCTAATAAATATTTAATTGATCTAATTTTAAAAATTTAATAAAATAATTTTTACAAATTTAAATATTTTAATTAATATAATTCTATAAAATAAGTGTTTAATATATCGAAATAAAAATTAAAATCTCACAGTATTTTTTATAAAAAGCACAGGGACTGCGGCAGAAGTACAAATCGCAGCTACGGATATTTGATGAGGCCATGCATGATGCATGCATTTGAAGAAAGTCCTTTTCAAGGCTGAAACCGTCAAAGGGTATTGGAAAATCCATTCAGTACACCTGGATTTGATGTGAAATGACATTAATATCTTATGTTTTTATGTCCCAGGTACATTTTATTGGCCAAAATAAATTTTCAAAATTTTGGTAAAATGAGTCGGCTGGAAATTAGTGAAGTCAATAGCAAATTTATTTTCCACTCCCAATAAATAAATAAATAACAGGATAATGTTCACGTGTTGCAATTTCAGTGAAATTATCCGTTAAAAGTAAATTAATTAATTTTCTTAAATTTACATGTACATATTTTATTTACTCTTAATTAAATCCGGTTCGGATTTCAGAATATAAATATATACAAATATATTAAGTCAACAAAATATCCATTAAGAAAAAAAAGTGAACAAAATAAAACATTTGATAAAGAAAAGTATCCATATTTTTATAAAAAAGATAAAATAATAATAATAATAATAATAAGATCAATTTTTTAAATAGCAAATAATTATTGATTTGATGTATGAATTGTCCACGAATCGAAAACATCTTTCATTATAATTTTCTTGGTCATGTGGCTACTATTAAAGATTGTAGAACCTATACGAAATGAAGAAAATATATTTGTAGACTTTTTTTTTGTGAGCAACTATTTGAGTATGTTCGGTAAAAATTTATTTTTGATAACTGTTAGTTATTTTAATAGTTTTTAACTGTTTGTTTAGTTAAAAACTATTTAAATAGTTTCTCATAAAATGCTAGAAGTTAAATTTTACATAGATTGACTTTTTACTATCAAATATTATATTAACCTCTAATCTAAAAAGCTAATTCAGACGTTATGTTACTGAATATTATAAAAAAAATAGCATTTAGTCAAAAATTATGGCTACTAATAGTTCAAAAATAGCGTTATGTTACCGAATACTATAAAAAATAGCAATTAATTATTGATTTGATGTATGAGTTCTCGACGAATCGAAAACATCTTTCATTATAATTTTCTTGGTCATGTGGCTACTATTAAAGATTGTGGAACCTATATGAAACGAAGAAAATATATTTGTAGACTTCTTTTTTGCGAGCAACTATTTGAGTATGTTGGGTAAAAATTTATTTTTGATAATTGTTAGTTATTTTAATAGTTTTTAACTGTTTATTTAGTTAAAAAATATTTAAATAGTTTTTCATAAAATGCTAGAAGTTAAATTTTACATAGATTGACTTTTTACTATAAAATATTATATTAACATCTAATCTAAAAAAGTTAATTCAGACATTATGTTATCGAATACTCTAAAAAAACAGTGTTTAGTTAAAGCGCTAAAAGCTTTTGCCGAAGACAATCTTTGGAGAACTTTTAATTAGAATTGATTTTTTTTCCTGTGAATTTCATTTTTTATTTATTTATAGAATTCTTTCTATAAGCAACTATAATATTTGATACAATTTTATACTCAACTTGCACTTGAGATTTTTTTTTTTTGTTTAACAAAATATATTTAAAAATTATCTTCTAAATATCGTGTCAAATTTATTCCTAGCCGTTGGATCATTTTGAAAGAAAGCTCAAATTATCAAATACATAATCATATCATATTGATATATATAGCTAAATAGTATATACACATCGAAAGGCTATATCTATAAAGAGATCACCATTTTTAATCTAGATAATAAGAAACTAAAAATAGTAATCTTCAACAGAAATGTTTAAACTGTCTCCACTATCTCTGGACTGACTTCCACTGCCACTCCAATTCCCACGACCACCATCACCACCAACATCTCCCCACTCGAGCTGCTCTGTCTCAGAACCAAGAACTGCACCATTTCCATTAACTTCATTATCAGAAGACCCAACTCTGTTCATTATCATCTGCGCATCAACCGCCATACCAGCATCTGAAGCTGCTTTCTGTATAGACGTAGGGGACATGTCCCCTCTTACACTCGCGGGCAACATTAAATCGGGAAAATTTAAGCTGTCGATGGACGAGTGTCCTCTTAAACAATAAGAAGCTATATCATGAGCCACCGCAGCTGCCTCCGGGGAAGAATAAGAACCTAACCAGAGCCGCCTTTGTGTTCCGGGAACTCTTATCTCCGAAACCCATTTCCCCCACTTTCTCCGGCGAACTCCTTTGTATTTAGCTGTTTCAGCTGTCGTAGTAGTTCTTGAACCGCTCATTTTCTTGCAAAAGTGTGAACAAGGAAGACTTTCTTGAAATCGCAGTGGCAATGGTGAGAATAAAGAAACATGAAATGCTTAATATGAATATATAGGTTGAGAAGTGGAAAGTCATGACAGAAAGAAGGTCAAAATTTTCAAAGGTCAAAAATGAAAATAAATGAATAAAATAATAATTATTTATATTATAATCCAATGGGAGAAGTGGGCGGTGGTTTTAGTTAATGGTATGGGAAGTGTTTTGGAGAGACCATAACTCAGAAGTCAGAACAGAGAATAGAAGAGGAGGGCAAAAAGGGCAAATTGAGTTGAGTATTGGCTTTTTTGAAATTAAACGTGAGGCCTTAAAGAGTTGGTCCTGAAACGTGTTGCGGAATTTATAATGCAAACAAACAAACCGAAAAAAAAAAAATCTTCCCTTAAAAAAAATTATTATAAAGATTATAATCAGATGTTGCAAAATGATTTATTTTTATATTATATTTGGACACTAATAATCTTATAAATAATGAATATTAAGATTAATTTTTCAAATTAATAATTTTATTTATAATTATTACAAAAATAATAAATAATTTTTAAATATTATTATAAAGTAATTGATTATACTTTTTATTTATTTAACACATTAAAAAATATATATTCACATTATTATCAATGGTGAATTCATACTTTAACAAAAATCATTATTAAAATTTTATCAAACACTAAATAATCAGTTAACAACTAACAACCGCTATTAGTTATCAATTATTAAGGGTAAGCAAGGCTCTAATTTTTAACTAAAAATTGAACTAAACTTATCCATTTTAAATTTAAATAGTTGTTTTAAAAATTTTGATTATCAATCGATTTGAATATAGAAAACTATTTGAGTTTTTGATTCGGTTACCGTATATAACTAACCAATTTTTTTTTTTTTTAACTTCAAAATAGCTAACTCAATTATCATAAGAATATATTCGGTTTAGTTAATTGAATTCTTACCCTGTCAATTATGTTTAGTTAATGTGAATATAGTTATCCATTTAATTATATTATTTTCATATTTTTAATAGAATTAAAAAGAATTATCCGTGTATATATTTTAATTAGTTTTTACAGTTTGATCTAAAAATTAAAATTAATTGATATATTGTATAAGTAGTGCATGAATTGAATCTGAATTAAGCAAAGGGGGTTTTATTGATAAATTACCAAACCATGTTCTTTTCCTAGAGCAACAAAATGGGACAATCCAAACGTGATATTTGTATTCGAGTGGTGTGTAAACCATAATTGTCTAATCCCTGACAACGTCCTCATCGACGTTTGGTTCGCTTCTACTACGTACGTTGTCTCCCCATTTTCCATATCTAAAGGAATTAATTATATAACCTTTTTTTTTTTTTTTTTAAATGGAGATTGGTTGTATAATATATTGCGCAACGGACTTTAACGCTCCTTTTTGGATGGAGGTTATTTTTTTAAGAATCAAAATAACTGAGGAAAATAATTGTGAAAGGTAATTTTATTTTGTTTGGAAAAGAAAAAAAAATAATGAAAGAACGAAAATTTAATTTCTTTTTCTCCCCATCTCACTAAATAGAATCTCTCTGTTTGCGAGAAAAAATAATGGTGAAATATTGAAGTTTCTCCCATTTTTTATATGCAATTACCCAAATACTCAAACTACTTTTAACTAAATATTGAAATTATAAAATCATTTCTCTAAAAGGATAAGTGAGGGTAAAATGATAAGATATCAATATTAATATTTTTTTTCCTCTAAAATTTTACTTTTTGCAAACAAAGGAAAAAAAAAATTATTTTCCTTCATTGTTCAAATGCGAGGGTGAAAAATAAGAACAGAAAGAAAATTAACAATTTATCATTATTTTCTTTCGTTATTTTGATTCCTTCATTATTTTGATTCCTCTTCTTTCCAAACAGAGTGTAAGTATTTGAACCCCTATTCCCATTTTTCATAAACTTGTAATTCTGCTCTTTATATATTTATAGTATAATTTGTTGAATTTGTAATTATACACTTAAATTTTTATCAATGTTACTCTAAAACTCTAAATTTGGAGGGTGAAATATAATTTTAAAACTTATTTTGGATAGAATCACTAATTTTTTAAATTTAGAGGATCAAAATACAATTTTTTTTTTATTAAGAATGGCTAGTATGTGCCCGTTTCGCCCCTAAATATATTATTTGAAGGACAACATCATAGCTGTTAAAATTTGTAATTTTATTAAAAATTTTATGTTGAAAATCAAAGTTGTTATCCTTGTAGAAATTTGAGACAAATTTCAACAAATAAAAAATAAAAAATAAAAAAGATTAGCAACTTGAAACTTGAAAGTGAAAAGACTCAATGATGTGTGATAAATAGCAATATTGGAGATGTGAAAGATGGGTTTGAAAAGGTCTTCCACCACCTTCAACTTGGATTTACCAGACACTATTAGATTTGAAATTAAATTTTCATAAAGCTTGTATATTAATTTTTAGCCACAAATTATCTATATGCGCACATAAAATTTCCACCAACCTTGTCTTTTTTAAGCAAGAGGTGTATTCTTCATGTGCCAATTATCATTTCATTTTTTTATTATTATTATTATTATTGAAAGAGTCAAAAAATATAATTGTCTCTCATTCCATATACAAAAAAATTGAAAAAAAAAAAGCCAGAAATTACGGTTTAGAAAGTCAATTTGATTATTCGTCCCCCATCACTCAATCTCTATGAGGCAACGGTAAAGTTCAATTTGGCCATTGGAATTTCCAGAGGTCTAAGAATTGCGTTGACTGACCATACAACTATTGATGGGCAAAGTGGAAGTTGGATTACATTCTTATTACAATAATGCCACTGTCGGTGTATCCGGTAGATATTTTAACATATTTTCTTATTGAAACCAAGAAAAGCTCGATTTAATATTGGATGTGTTCTTATTTAATAGCCGTTAATTGTGTAGTAATTATCAGCTATTTAATTAGTATTTTATCAAATATTAAAAAGAATAATATTTTATAATTAGTTATTTTAAATTTTAAATATTAATATAAATTTGAATAATATAAAAAATAAAATTAGAAAAACTACGTGAAAATACTGTTTGAATAGGTCCTACAGGCAGTCCATCTATTCGACACGCTTGAGAAGCTTTTCCACAATCGAGTCACCTGCTCTTTGTCTAGATGGAAGTAATTTTTTTTTCTCCGAATCAAAAAAAAATAACAATAAAAATATCTAGAAAATAATATTTTTCTTTATTTAACAAAGAGGAAGAAAAAAAATTAAAAGAGTAATATTTTATTTATTTATTATCTGGATCTACATGTTTTGAATCTTTCTAATTTAAAGAGAAAATAATGGATAAAAGTGATATTTTTACTATTTTTATTTAATTATCCAAATGCTTCAAGTTAATTATTAAACTTTAACCATTTTTTACTATTCCATTATTTAAGTGAGGATATAATTGTCAATTATCAATAATTACATGTTTTTTCCTTTAATATTTTACCCTTTCAAACAGAGGAAAATAAATTTATTTTCTTTCTATCATTATATTCAAATGCTAAAATGAAAAATAATTATGAAAAGAAAATTGATAATTTCTCTACTATTTTCCTTTCTCCAATATTTTTCTCTCCCCTTCCAAACAAAGGGTTATGTAAGAGTGATTCTAATGTATTTGGTATGTTAAAAGGATCAACAGACAACAGTTGCTAGCTCATGTTACTGAGAATTATTATCAATGAACTTTTGTTAAATTAATTATTTTATAAAAAAATAAAATAATCATTAAAATATGATAAAGATATTATTAATAAATTATTATTATGAAAAGTATTTATAAATTTTTTACTAATACTTTTATTTATGTAACATTAAATCGACAAATATTCAAAGGTAAACACCTAACTATACTAGGAATAAATATTTTTTGTAAAAAAAATAATTATATTTCTAATTGTTATTTAATATTTTACATGTATAGTAATCAGCAATTCCTGTTTATTACCTTACCCAGGAACAGAGTAAATTACATATGTTATCCAATTAATTTTACATTATTAAGAAATTATTTTATTTTATATATTATCATTAAATATATGTAAAATTTTATATATTTACGAGTATGTATACTTATATCACATATTGTAATTTTTTTTTGGAAAATATTGTAATATTATTATTATAGCATATATAATAATTATATATTTTCATTACTATAAAATTTATTTATATTAAGAAAATATAATATTTTTAAACATATTTTTAGAATCAGTTAAGGTCAGGGTAGAGATTCAAATCGTCTCGCGTGGCATTTATCATCATTATCACTTAAAAAATATATTTTCTACCCCCAAAAGTTTTTCAAATTTTATCTATTAAACAATGCAATTTTTCTAAAAGTAATGCTCAAGAGAAAAAATGCAACAACTTTAGGGACCAATTAGGCAATTAGACTTGTTCATGGATTAGAGTACGGATCGGACCATCTGACAATATTACCAAGCTTGAACAAACTTTTTTTGAGCCTAAAACCGGTTCAAACCGGACCTGCAATAAGCACGATTTGACTTGAGCTAGGCTTAGCCACAATACCTACCAAAGCCCATGAGTATCCCGCAGGCTTAGCCAACCTGGATAAAAGTTTTCAAAATATTTTTCCGATGAAACCAGGCTTGGTCTAATAAAAAATTCTTAGTCCAACCAAACCAGACCCAAGCCCAGACCGAACTGAACTTGAACTGGTCTAGGGCCAATAATGTTTTTCTTCCCAACAGAAATTTCTAAAATGAGATGACAATTTGAAAATTCAGTATTTATTTTCCAGATTGGTTAAATATATGCAAATCAAAATATGACCATGATTTTTGTGAACGATATACAATAACATAAAAAGAAAATTAAAAAACACATAAAAAGAAAGGAAAAAAAAAAAAGATTATACATCCAAATGTGCTGTGAGTAAATAGAAAATTTACCTTCCTATGAAACCAAGATTCTTCTCACCCTCCAAAGAAGCAATGGTGTCTATTTGAAAGCATCAGATACAGCATATAAAAAGTCTAAGAAGCCTGTTCCCTTGAGGAGACCTTTCCCAGTCAAGAGCTCAAAATCTAATAACAACAAGAAGCCAATTACTGCTGCTTTCCCATTTATCAATTCATTCTTGCCGGTGAAGCCAAATGCCTCTGAATCCTCGTCAATTACCATTCTCACCTAAAAGATAAATCATATAACATTTCGATTTAGCATAACTCAAGACACGAACTTTTCTCACCTCTACATGGAGTGGGATGCATCTTAAAACAAATATGTAACTGCTTTTAAATTTACCTCATCCACATTGACATCACTTGCAGTCAAACCAGGTTGAGCCTTCCCACTAAACACTATTTCGGCTGATGCATCAGCTTTTTTACCTCCTCTCAAGCTGATGTAAATATTTTCTTCATCAGTTTTTACAGGAAATACGTAGAGTGTTCTCAAAGCAGGCGTAAGAACTCTCAGCACAGGATTTTTTGGATACCATTCTTTGATAGCTCCAGTTCGAAGATCAAATGTGCTATCAGTCGTCGGGCAAACTATACAACCATCCTGCAAAAGAACCAGCAAAAAAGGACTATCATGTTTCTTGGTTTCTTTGTTGTAGGAAAACACCATAACGTAATGCAGCTAAAATGGACATCAAAAGAGCCTAAAAACAGGCAACTCATTGTAAAAGCATTAATAAATCTAGAACTGTAAATGTACAGGTGCAGGCTCGTATTTTTTAAGAAAAATTGTGGGAAAATAAGTATGGACATAAATCGATGTTTACTTACTTACAAGGACAAATATGGTAAGGATATAATTTATCTATTTATTTTATGCTAAGTGCAATAACATAAAATTTTCAACAGCATTGACTAACATTTACAAATTAAAGAAAACACACTCACACCTGATGATTTTTCACATTACAGAATTCTTTAAAAGGGAAGAAAGTGCATTTAGAACAACATAGCCATCAAAAACATCAGACCACAAGCCCCATTGTAGGAGAATTTCAGAGGCCCTACATTAAGATTTGACAACTTCAGATTCCAATAAAATGGGTGGTTAAGATTCATATGCTCCCTATTTGTTCTTGAAGCAAAAAATAACTCTGATATCAGCTGTCAATAAACAAAATTAATGAAGGGCTCTGAAAAATGGACTAACCAGCTAATAAAAAAAAAAGGCATTAACTTACACCGTGTTACTGCAATTTCTTTAATGGCCAAAGCTATCTCTAACTATTACTAATTACATCCAACTTCAACCTGCATGTTAGGACCTGGCCTAGCAATTAGGGTGAGAAAAGAAGAGAAAGAGCGGGAAAGTAGAGACTAGAGAGAGAAAGAGGCAGAGGTAGAGGTAGATTATAGCAGAAAGCCGTTATCTTTTTTGTTTGATCCAATGCTAGTAGTCTAGTAAAAACTTCATTTTTTTATAGCTGCTCCAATAACTAATCTCCATGGCTTTTTTTATATATCAGCCATTATATAGCATATTGACCAAATCACAATGAAATCACTGCAATTGTTACACTGAGGTGTATCAAACATAATTTTTCTAAACAAATTCACAATAGCGCCAAAGTGACTGCCCACTTTGGCCGTGATAAAATGCTGGCACCAACACAGTTTTCAGGAGCAATCACAACAATTCAATCTCCTGTGACATCAGATATGTTTTATTGATTGATAGCCAATTCGCTCAAACAATTAAGAGCTAAAGAAAGTAATTAACAGAGCAATGGATGTTATAAACATGTAGCAAACTACCTCTGATCCAAATTAGGTTGAAAATCAACAACAAATAATGAATAAAGAGACCAAAAGAATCAACCAAAATAGGCTGAAATTGGTGGTGATACAACCAGGAAACAGACCACCAATCTGAACTTCCATTATTACTAAATCCCAATAAAAAAAGATTACTTTGCACAAAAAATCCTGATAGAATCAGGTTTTGACCAAAATAACTGAAACACACAGAATCCCAAATTATAAAATTGCCACAGTATCTTGAACAGTAAAACATTAAAGAATTCTAGAGTTTACTCCTGCATCATATTTGAAACTTTAAATGCAACTGCTAGCTATTATCTGAGCCTCCAGTTCCATTCTCAACACCACAATTTTTCTATTGCTTCTTTCATTAAGCAAACATGCACTTTCTACAATTCAATAACAATTAGTCCAAAACTAAGACCAATTAGAGACAGATGCCATTACATTCAATAACTAACTAATGGATAGAAAATGAACAAGAGGATCCCAAGAAAAAAAAATCAAGGTAAAATCACTACAATATTCAAAATTCCACACTAAAGACTTGAACTTTATTAAATTTTACAACTAATTAGCTAAAGATTAAAATTTAATTAAACCTGGGTCAGCTTAGCATTAAGGAGTCCTTCAGTATAAGCTCCTTCAGCTGGAGACCTATTCTCAATAGCAAAAACCTCATCTTTATACCAAAGCAACAGTATCGTCTCTCCATCCTGGAGAATTACCCGCCTTTCACCTTTCGGAAGTGCCGCCAGCGGGACCACCGGAACCCAATTTTCGCCATCGCCACCGGAAATCGGAGATCCCTCACTCACCGACACTTCTGTCGCCTTACACCTAATAATGGGTCGAGATTTTGCAGTCCATAGAGAGGCAAACTGGTCTTTTGCAGGCAATGCAGGGTGGTAATTGATACGATGCTGCAGCGGGTGGCGGCGGGAAACAGGGATACGGGGAGGGTTAAAGGAGTAATTTTGAGGCAAAGAAGAGGTGAGGTGAGAAGGAGTGGTGGCCATGGAAGAAGGCAGGAGTGGAGAATGGGAAAGGGTGAAGACTGAAGAGTTTGCATGGCCACACAAAGTAGATGATAATTAGGACCAAATCGGTGCCTTGTGCCTACTCTGAACCGCAAGATGAAGTTTGAGGTTGAACCGTTAGGACAATTTGTTGTTGTTTTTTCTCGTTATTGAATAGGTTTAAGTGTTTTTTAGTTAACTTTTACTAGTATCGGATTTTCTAGCTAAAATACAAATAAAAGAAATGCATTTTCCAATTTTACATTATTGTTTTATAAGATAAACGGTATTATAACTTTTAAAGTTTGGCCTAATGTGTCAACTCTGGGAGTTTTTTGTAATTTTATCCTACTTTAATCCTTTTATCAATTTTACTTCAATTTCGAACTTTAAAAGCAATAACACCCTCAATGAGGATGTTATTGTTATAAAAGTTTGAAATTGGGGTAAAATTAACAAAAACATCAATACATTAGGCCTCAAAAATATGCATAACTATAAGCATAAGGACAAAAGAAAAACGTACAAACTATTAAACCTAATGAATTCTTACCAATAATGAATTTTATAGTTCATCAAAACTAATGTAATGAATTCTTTTCATTCCATTTGGTGTAAAAAAATTTTTCAAAATTTTGGAGAATGCAATTGAATTCTCACATTCTTGTGTTTGGTATATTTAAAAAAATATATATTCATTTAAATTATACGGATTCAATTATCTGAAATTGAGCATTGAACTAAATTCCATTAACTTGATGAATTTATTTTATTTTATTCTTCATTTTTAAGCGTATTTTTTAGATAATCATCACACATTGCATTAGATTCTAAATTTATACTAAATATAAAGGCTTAAACTACAAAAACACTCCCAACTATGTTACTTGTTGTAAAATCACCCTAAAACGACTTTTATACCCCGGGCATTCTCATTTCGAAACTTAGATATATTGATACCCTAGTTTAATTTCTAAGTTAAAAAAGGACTAAAATAGTATTTAGTGCATGACCCATTTATTTACCTTGGGTTAACTTAATTGAAGAAATAAAAAATCATCATTTTAGTACCTTGCCCTTAACACCCAAAAATCCTCTCTTGTGAACCAACTTTTTTTTTTTTTTAACTACCAAATCCTAAAATCAAATCCTTAATGTACTCCTTAGGAAATGGATGCACTTAAATAAGCCATAACAACAACAAAGGGAGAAAATAACACTTAGATCAAGACAAACACAATGAAAAAAAAAAAAAAAAAAAAAAAAAATAAAAATAAAAACCAAATGAACAGAGTGGAGAAAAATTTACAGATAAAAGGTCATTCATTGTCAAAGAAGCAGCTCAAAGAACCCTCGTTTGCTTTCCAAATGTGGAAAAAAATAAATAAAAATCAAATGAAAAAAAAAAAAGAAAATATAAAGGCCTAGAAGATAATTAATTGTTTGTTTTAGAAGGTTTGTAATAAAAACCAGGTCCAATTTGTAAAAAATATACAAAAGTAAATAGTAATTTGCTCAATAAAATAATAACTTAAGGATTATTGAGTTTGCCTCGAGGCAATCTATCAATTTTCAGAAATCAAGAATATTTTTTAGTCCTAATATAGGCCCCAAGTTGCTCTTAGTGAAAATAAATAATCCCTACCCTAGTAGTAAGAGATAATACACTGGAATTTAGTGGTAGGCAAAAATTGAGTCTGGGATCTCCAAGTTTCGATGCATCATCCTTACCACTAGGATAGTAGATCATTTATTAACATTAAGAAGAATAATAGAATAAATAGTAACATATAAGATTTTTATCTTGATATGTATTGACCTGATGAATTTGAAACTATTTGTAATTGCTATTAACAGTGCGGAGTGTATAATAATCGTTATATATGGTAACAAATGCCAAAAAATACCTTCTCTTAGTACTTTTTAGTACTTCACAGAAGTTCAAAAATAATAAAGTACCTTCTCTTATTTTACTCCGCAGGATGGAGTAATATTTTTATTTAGTACATTGAGATTATAATATTACTAATAAGTTTCAAGAATTACATAGTAAAAATATACTTTATTTTTTTTTATAATTTTTAGTTTTTTTTTTCCAAATTTTATGTGTTTTTGTTAATTTTGAATAAAAACAAATAAATTTTAAATTTATTCTAAACATATAAAAGTTTATTAATAAATAGAATTCATTTGTAAATGAATTTCATATTTTTGAATTCATTTATACCAAACGGAGCATTTATATTTTAACTTTGCCTTCTATATGTTTAGTTCTCTCCTAACAATTGCAATGTTCTCTCTATTTTTATAGTTGTCTACATTTAGTATGAAGCAAGTCTTTCTTGTAGTGGAATAAGAAACTATGATTATGCTCTAAATATCTTTCTTTTAATATAAGGATTTCATTTTTCTGAGTATATGCATAGATTAATGAGTTTAATTCTTTTACATGTAAAATGTTTATTTTTAGCCCTAATTAGGTATCAAATGGAGAAATTAGGATTTTATGTTAATTGAATATCATTTTGATCTTAGGCATCACCGGATAAGAATCCTAATAATCATTTGTGAAATAATTTATTCTTATCTAGCAGGCTGAAATTTATTTAGTAATTATTTATAATTAAATGCTTTTAAATTACATAGCTTTTTTCTTTTTTTAATCGTGATTTCTCAAATAAGAGTAAAGTAATTTCAACATATTTTCCGTTGATTTATTTTTCTGAATACTCCAAACGATGAAAAATTGTGAAAATAAATATTTTTTTACAAGTTATTTTATGCAAACAAAAAGAGTTTAATTAGTCATAAAATTTTAATTCTTGGTACAAAAAAAATTAGACCCACTCCCATTACATCATTGTGATTGCTAGGTAAGTATTAGTTATACATGGAGAGGAATCCAATATAATACATTATTTAAATCTTAAAGTGGGACAAATGCATCTCTCTCAAAATTTTCTGATAACCTCAAATTTTATTTTAATTCATTAAAATTTTTAAATTATAAAAATTATATTTATTAAACACATTAATTTATAAAATTATTTTATTAAATACTTCAATTTATAGAATTTGAACTATTAAAAATTTGCTAAATAGTTGAAAAGTATACAAATTACCGGTTAAAAAAATTGTACTAACACTGTATTTGAAAGATATTTTATATATAAAAACCAAAATCCTATTAAAACTTTGACAAGACACAAAGTTTTAAATTTTTGTGATATATATAAAAACCTTTTACATTTTTACAAGAGAAACTTAATTTGTTCTGTGAATTCTTACATTTTGATTAATGGAGTCACTTTATTTTAATTTGAGCTAATTGGATTTATAAAATTTAATTTAATTTTAGTCCTCAATTGAATATGTAATAGGAAAAAATGGTAATAGACGAGAAAGTGGTATTTACAAGAAAGAAAATTTATATAAGAATTATATATTTTTTTTTACATACCAAATTAGTAATTAGCCCTTGTAGTTGGAGTTAGCTAAATTTGTATACAAAGACAAATTCATATATTATGCTACGGATCGAAATTACTTCCTTTGGAATCAAAGAAAATAAAATTAATTACATGAATTACTTATTTGTATGAAATTATGTGATTTTCTTAATAATAAGTAACTGCGTTTACGACTAATATATTATTTATGATATTCGAAAAATGATAAATTTAATATGATATGCAAAAGTTAATTTATGATATTAAGCAGCAAAATTGAGTTATAATTTTATATCAAGGACTAAAAGAAAAATTATTAATTTTGTAGTAATAAAAATAAATATTGATATTTTAAATCGAATTATTTATTATTTGATAAGGAATAGATGAGGGATAGTTTTTTTCTTTATTCACCAAATCACCAAATCGGCGAAAAGTTTTTATATTTAAAAGGTTTCAAATCAAAAACCTCGCACTATTATTTATATAAGTGAGAAAGTTAATCAAAGCACACGGCAAAATTATAAAAAAATTATTAATTGTATAATAATAAAAACAAACATTTATATTTTTAAAGCATATTAATTATTGTTTAATAATAAAAAAGTGTACCTCTTAACAACCAAAAATGGTCCACAGCCACCAAGGAATGGAATAATGGCACAAAACGTAGAATATCTTTTTTTTTTTTTTTAATTGAGAAAAAAAAATCTAAATCTCAAATGCTGACATGGAAAATCAATAAATCCTGTCCTATAAATATTGAGGGACGTCAAGGCAAAAACTTCTTGTCTCAAAATTAAGAAGTCTTTTCTTCTATCTTTCATTTTCCTGAGCAATATAATATCTGTCTTCCTTTTAAAGAAATTGAGGATATGGATATGGAAGAGAAGGCTTTTGCTTCTACTTTTGTTTACAGAGGCCATAAAATCACAGACAGCCTGGAAGAGAAAGTTTCAGTCTTTCTTCATGAAGAAGATTTTCATCCCTCTGATCCTTCTTTTGATGGTGAGGATGATGGTGATGATTTGCAGGACTCCATGGAAAGAACCTTATATTGGGAATCACAAGAAGCCTTGCTTCAGGTATTATTTTATTTCTTTTAATTAATTTTTGGTTAAATTTCTTGTTCTTTGATTAAGAAATAGAAAGAAAGAAACAAAACGAATAGAAGATAATTATATGTTTTGCAATTAATTAATTGTTAATTAATATGAGGATGAATTTCAGTTTTTTCTTAATTTTTTCTGTTAATTATTAGAGAGGTGTAGAAATGGAAATAAATTTCTTATTTACAGTGTTCAAAATCAAGAAATTTTTGTGGCAATGAAAGTAAATTTTAAAATTATAAATGAATTTTCAATTTGAAAAATTAAAATTAAAATCAAAGATTGAAAGAGGAGCAAATTTTTTCTGGTTCACTAATATTCTAGTTTTTGGATCTTTTGTCTCTTAGCTAGAATTAAGATAATTTTTAATAAAATTATGTTTAAAAAAAAAGAAGATATTTTTAGTATCATATTATATGTGCTAAACGTACGGTAAGCATTTAATGTCACGTGCTCAATTTATGCATTACTTTCTGGCACGCCACACCTGTAACAGTAGTAGTAATTGGTTGTAGTTCCGCCACGTGTGTGATCACCAAAATGAATTTAAGGCTTGCATGGATTTTTTTTTAAATCGAAATAAATTAAATTTAGAAATTTTTCTTTTTCATTGTCAACAATAGTAGTTTCTTAACTGGACCAAATTTTTTATAATTAACGACCAAATATGTTACAAATTTTTCGTATTTTTGCAGGAGGTTTTGGAGCGTTGTAGCTTAACAGGTTTAAAGATAAGACAAGAGATTAGCAGAATCATAGAGAAAGCAAAAGAGATAGAATATTGCCACTGTGTGAAGCTTAGCTCTAATGGCTGCAGCTCCTGTTTGAGAGTAAAGGTTGTTGATTTGTTGTCTCTAAAAGGGTTCAATGCATCTCTTTGCACATCCAAGTGGAAGAACACTCAAAAGTTTCCAGGAGGTAATCATTTTTACACTTCCATTTTCACGTTAGGGCAGCAAGCTAACTCAATCTCTGTAAAGATAACAACACAAAGTTCGATTTCTTAAAAACACACTCGCTGGAAGTAAAAAAAAACTTCTATAATCTATAGCCCGAAAAGAGATTACAACTCTTGTTATAAAAAAATAGTTTAAAAATAACAAAGTTTTGAACTTAGTTTTGATTTTGTTTTTTGTTTTTCTCTTTTGTAGGGAAGCATGAGTACATTGAAGTAATTGTAAACACAAGTGGGCGCAAGAAGCAAATCACATACCTAATAGAATTGGAATTCAAAGACCAATTTGAGATTGCAAAAGCATGTGATGAGTACAAGAAGCTCATAGCTCAATTACCAAAATATTACATAGGGAAAGCAGACTATCTAAATGCCATTGTTGGTATTATATGTGACTCAGCCAAGAGATCAATGAAGGAGAAGAAAATCCATATGGGTCCATGGAGAAAGAGAAGCTTCATGCAAATGAAATGGTCAAATTCTTCCTCGAAAGGTTTGATCGATGAATCTCGAATGCACTTCTCTGCAGCTCCTGCTATGATATGCACCTAAGTAGATGATCACTGGACAAACAATTGGGAAAACAGGAAAAAAAGAATAAGCATTACTGGTTTTGACAGCGAAGAAAGAGAAAATTTTGACTCCTATAGTTTGTAATTTGCTATATATATGTATATATATATATGCAAAATACTGGTAGTGTACTACTGTGTTTATGTGCCAATAGAATCAAGAAATGAGCATTTGCAATTGCGATTTTGCGGCATTTGAGAGGAGATGAGATGAGATGCTTAAGTATTAGCAATTATAGGTTAATGTTATGTGTGTGTGTGTGTGTGTGTGTGTGTAATCTAGTAGAGAGAACAGTCTATTACCAGGGAAAAACCCTTCTTTTCTTTCTCGTTTTTTATTTTTTATCAGAAATGTATTTACTTCTTGTTTTTTACTATGATACTATTCTATGTAATGAAGCAGATGACTTTCAGAGAACTTTCTTATTACTTTCTTGTCTCAATTATTTTTGTAATGCGGTTTATTAAGATATTAGTCTTAAAAGTTTGAATTTCTTGTACCAAAACCTGCCAAGAATGCCAGTTAACCCAACAAAAGTATATCTCTGGTTCAAATGCGCTGAAAGAAATCAACATGTTCTTCTTTGTAGAATGTGTAATGGCTATATCTAACTTATGGGTGTAATTCTCTTTCTAGATCACAGAATCACCATTCTGTTGGCATTGATATACAAATTTAAAAGTTGAAAATTCATTTGTTTTATTCCTAAAATATATTGTCATAAAATTTTAGATTGTTGAAGTTGTAAAATTCATTTGGAAATTCCACCCTTTTCTTTTTGGGATTTGATTTAGCTATATTCAAATTCATAATTAATTTTTTTTTTCATACAAAAATTTAGGATTATAAATGCATTTTACAAAATTTGGTAGAATTCAGTCATTCCAGACAGGGGTAAACACCCATTTTGGCAATAATATCATTTTAGATATTGAAAAAAACAGTTAAAATTGTTTAGCCCATCCAACTTCGACAAACCAACTTTTGAAGTTCACATTTTATTGCACACAAAAATTAAAGAACTGCATTATTATGGAAGCAAAACCAAACAAGGATGACACGAAATCGATAACGTATAGCAAAATAAAAGGGAAGGAATGGAGAATTCCACCACCCTTCTTCATATCCATTTTGTTCATTCTCCATCTCTGACCCATTCACAGGGTGAAATCAGATTTTCTACATACATAATGTCTTCACATTGGCGCTTACCAAATTGCCAAACACTCGTTAAGTGTTTTTTTCTTTAGGGTTACACCTTAATTAACCTAAATCCCCAAAATTATTTAACTGATAGCTGTTAAAATTTTAGATTCTGGGATATCCATAAATAAATTGAAATTATATGAAAATAAATTGACTGAGCCAAGCTATATCTTACCCATTAGAAAACTTATAGTTCTATTCTTTTACAAGACTGTTAGCCAAAACTTCAACACACTTGAAAGATACCAAAATTCTATTTCCTACAGTTCCATGTTTCCAAGCGCAACCGTGAAAGATAGCTCAATCTACTGTTAACGCATAACGAATTGGATAAGCATGCTCCTATGTGAAAATTTGCAAGAAACTAAAATTATACTACCATGGTACATAAATCATATGGAATCATTTGATAATTTTTTGGATATGGTAAATATATATATTTTGCACAACATATGGCCATTTTGTCCAAGTGTGTGCAAAGTCATGATCCATCCATCTTCAGGCTTTGAACAGTTGGAAAGAAGATGAAAGAATCCTGAACAGCCCATCTGGGTTATCAGCATGTACCTATTGAAAGATAATAATCGATATGAGCTGCTCATAAAGCATTTAATAAAATACTCAAGCCAAAATACATAAGTTTTTTAAGGAATATATCATGTCCTACACAATATAACGTGCAAACGAACATGTATGTCATGTGCTCATTATTCTTTTAGAAACTTAGGCCAGTGTGTCTATGTCATAATGTCTCGACATATCCTGTCCACGTCAATGCTTCATAGACCAGGATATAACAAGTTCAGGTGGTGATGGCAAATACATACCTCAAAATCGGGTAAACTTGTTAGGTTTTAGCAACCAACACCTGCTGACCTAAATAAATTTACAAGTCTTAACATCTAAAGCAGCCTGCAAGTAACTAATTACTCGTTGTATTTTTGGCTTTTCTTTCATGGGATGAGAAAGTGGGCCAATGACAGCTAATTACCTAAACGATTCAGGCTCGGAGGGACTAGCAACATTAAAAAAAGTAACAGCAACATACCCAGTGACCAGCATCTTCAAGGACATGCATTTCAACTCCACCTCCCTCCTCAGCAGCCAGATCCTCTGCAGCATGAATTCGCTGCAGATCTTCAAGGGCCCATCTGTGCAAACTCCTCTCTGCCTTCAGAAAATTGACATGAACACCTCTAGGCAAGTTCTCAACAAATTTCCTATATTTGATCAATTGCAGAAGAAGAATAAGTAAGGCAGCAGGGGACTTCAGCTTGACTGCTGAGTTTGGACAAACTAAGACAAAATAAATTCCACAACCCCACCAACAGCTCCCTTCACATTACCATAAATTTGTTTGTTCATAAGATCGGTACAGTTCAGAAATTCCCTCAAGGTCCAACACCCATGAGAAGCCTGATGATGAACTGGGAGGACCATTCCGTCGAAGATTAGTCACCACCCACTGTACATAACAATAAGGAAAAAAAATTAAAATCAAGAATCCAAAAGAATCAGGTCAAATCTTAACCAAAGAATATATTTAAAATAATACAAAACAATTGAATGGTAATTGGGCAGGAATGTTTTTTCCTGTAAAAATTGCTGTGGCATGAAATTAGCAACCTTATAATTATAAGGATCTCGAATAATCCCTGATAGAGAGAAGTTCTCTGGAGTGGATGTGGAGGTTCATAGTAGAAAAGGACCATCTCTGAAATCAGTCAGTTTTAGGAAGCACAGGATGGACCATAGTTGGTGAGGCAAGGTTATAGAATTGATTAGGAAGTATAGGTCAATTTCTAACTAATTTAAGCTTTAACATAGGGAATGTGAAAGCTTCTACTTAGTATAAAAAGATAGATTCTTATCATCTCCTCAAAAAATCAAATTCTCTGATCCTTTTTAGCTCGTCAAGGAGAGGAAAAGTCTTAGTGTATTCTTGCGTGATTGTTGCTGGAGAAAAGTGGTATTGGTATTAATGCTCTGATACCAGTTGTTGAGCCTCAGGTACCACTTGACTCAGCTCTTATACCACTTGTTGGGCCCTCACAAAGAATCAAGAGAAAATTGACGCAGCAGAAAAATAGAAATGGGACACACAGAAATTTACGTGGTTCACCCACTAATGTTTAGGGCTACGTCCACGGGACAAACTCTGAATCATTCTTCCACTATTAAAAATAGTAAGTACACAATGAGAGTAATACAAAATTAGTGGCACACAAAGTGTTTTCCAAAAACACCTCAAAATAATTTCCTCACTATTTTTCTCTCTCCTAATTTTAGGAAACCCTTCCTAAAACTAAATAACTCGCTCTCTATATTTTTTTTTCTTCCTTTCTGCTGTGTTTTGCTTGAGGCTTCTCTACCTCTATTAATAGGAGAGGAGGATGCGTTAATAACACGTCCACCGATTCTTTTCAAAGAAAACGTGTGTACTGTACACACGTTTTCCTCTTTCCTTTTTTTTTCTTCATTCAAAGCGTGTGGGTCCCACATGTCAGAGTGACCCACAACAATTCTCCCTCTTCCAACAATATAGTGGGACTCTTCATTCCTGCCGCTTTGACACACAGCTCGGACTTCTCCTTTTGTCTCAGTTGTTGACAGAGCAATACACTTCTGTAATCTTGACTGCTACGACACGGCTCCCCCTGCAAATGTGATTGGATATCCTGAAAATCCATTTCACTGCAGTCCAATGTTCCTTTCCAGGATTTGAAAGAAACCGACTCACTACTCCAACTGAGTGAGCAATATCTGGCCGTGTACAAACCATGACATACATCAAGCTTCCAACTGTTGAAGCATATGAAACCTTATCCATTCCTTCTTTCTCTTCATTGGTAGAAGGGCACTATTTAGAACTTAATTTAAAGTGATTAGCAAGAGGACAACTAACCACTTTAGTATTCTCTATTCTAAACCTTTGAAGTACTTTCTTAATGTACTTCTCCTATGACAACCATAATTTCTTGGCTCTTCGATCCCTTGTAATCTTCATGCCAAGAATCTGCTATGCTGGTCCCAAGTCTTTCATAGCAAAAGACTTACATAGCTGTTTCTTCAAGCTAGTGCTTCTGACCAACAATCAACATATCAACCACATAGAGCAAAAAACAATGTAGTCATCATCGGAGAATTTCTTTACGAAAAACACAGTGATTTGAAGTAGTCTTTCTGTAGCTATGCTACCCCATAACAGACTCAAACTTCTTGTACCACTGTCTCAGTGCCTGCTTCAAGCCTTACAGGCTCTTTTTCAGTTTGCAAACACAATTTTCTTTTTCTATGAAACCCTCTAGTTGCTTCATGTATATTTCTTCCTCCAAATCTCCATGTAGGAAGGTAGTCTTTCCATCCATTTGCGCGATTTTCAGATCAAAACTGGCAGCCGTTCCGAGCATTGTTCAAATGGATGTCATTTTCACAACTGGTGAAAAAGATCAAAATCAATACCCCTTTCTTTGATTGAATCTTTTCACAACCAGTCTAGCTTTGAATCGTGGTTGGGAGCTGTGTTCTTCCTGCTTGATCCTGAACACCCACTTGTTCTTCAAAGCTTTCTTGCCTTTGGGCAACTTCACCCACTCAAATGTTTCATCCTCATGCAAGGACTTCATTTCATCTTGCATGGCTTCAATCCAATTTCTCTTGTGTTCATTTCCATAGCTTCTTCAAAGCTTTCAGGTTCTCCCCCGTCAGTCATCAGTACATACTCATTGATTGGATATCTAGTAGATGGTTGTCAGACTCTACAAGATCTTCTTAATGTTTGAGAATCTTCCGATGCTGGTGGTTGAACATGAACAACATAATCTTCATCTGGTTCATTCTAATTAGGAACTTCTGGATTTTCTAACTCTGGCGCTTGTTCTTGTGGAACATTTTCTTATCTCCAATTTGTCTGCGTACTAATGGAGGGACTCTCTGTATGTCTGTTGAGTCTTCATCAGATCTATTGGCACTCTGCTTCAATAACTTCAATAGTCTGATCTTCAACAAATACAGCATCACGATTTATTGTAATCGTCTTCTGGATTGGGTCATAAAACTTATAGTCAAATTGGTCTTGGCCATAGCCAATGAATACACATTGTCGAGTCTTGACATCAAGCTTCGACCGTTCATCCTTCGGGACATGTACGAAGGTTTTGCAACCAAACACCCTCAAATGATCATAGGAAACATCCTTTCCTGACCATACTCTCTCTGGAGTATCATACTGTAGAGGGAAACAAGGTGAACGATAAACTGCTGTGAGTAAAGCGTCACCCCAAAATCTCTTAGACAACTTTGCATATGAGAGTAAACATCACAATCTCTCCATCAAAGTTCTAATCATCCTCCCAGCCAAACCATTCACTTGCGGCGTCTTGGGAGGTGTTGTTTGATGTCGAATGCCATGCTATTTGCGGAAAGCATCAAATGACCCAGTGTATTCTCCACCATTATCTATCCTGATACACTTCATTCTTACCTGTCTGTCTCTCAACCAAGTTTAGAAGACTTTAATGTATATACCCAGGTCTTCCTAGAATGGTCATCGATAAAATATCACAAAATATCGATTTCCACCATATGACATCGTCAATGGTCCACAGAAATCTAAATGAATCAAATCTAATACATTCTTCATTCTAGAAGAAGGGGTAATCTCGAAAGCTACTCTGTTTTGCTTTCTCGCCATACAATCAGGACATTTGTCTAGGTGAACTTCATCCAATCCAGGTAGTACGTTCTTTCTTGCCAGAGTTTTTTTACTCATGTGGCGTAGTCGTTTATGCCACAATTCAACTGTACTGTCATTCTCCGCTATACTCAAAGTGTTCTTGGGAGAGTTTCGCATGCATAACGTACAACTTTCGGTCTTTAGCTACCACAAATGAACCTTTTGTGAGCTTCCACTGACCATTTCTGAAGGTGCTACAGAAACCTTCATCATCAAATCTACCAACCGAGGTTTGGACGCATGCTCGAAAGCCCATTCTTCATCAGTCTTGTCTTCCGGTTTAGTTCAACTAAACACGGTCAAATGCATTTTGATTACCATAGAGAGATCTCACATTTTATTTCTCCATATATGGTAATACGCGCCATTTAGACTGATCATTTTGCTTATCAATTTTGACTTGTGCAGAATATTATCACCAACATAAACCGTATATTGAACAGTAGTATACATGAATAGTGACCATGAATAGTAACTATCTGCGTGAGTAGTAACTGTACATATGAATAGTACTATGCGTGAATAGTGCTGGGCTTACTTGAACCGGACTCAGCAACAGTAAGCCAATAGTACTGTTCACCATCAACTTTGAGTTACTATTTTACTATTCATCACTAAGTCGATTCTGCAACGTCTTTCTGAGCGGACAGCACCAATGGACTCGTCATAATTTTCTCTTCGTCGTGGTATATTTATTTTCAAAATATATAAACGAATTAGATACCACTATCTGACCGGCTCGATCTGCTGAAACCTTCGACTCTGATACCAGTTGTTGGGCCTCAGGTACCATTTGACTCAGCTCTGATACCACTTGTTGGGCCCTCACAAAGAATCAAGAGAAAATTGACGCAGCGGAAAAATAGAAATGGGGCACATCGAAATTTATGTGGTTCACCCTCAACTGTTTAGGGCTACATCCACGGGACAAATTCCAAATTGTTCTTCCACTATTAAAAATAGTAGGTACACAACGAGAGTAATACAAAAATAGTGGCACACAAAGTGTTTCCCAAAAACACCCCAAATTATTTCCTCACTATTTTTCTCTATCTTAATTTTAGAAAACCCTTCCTAAAACTAGATAACTCGCTCTCTACATTTTTTTTTCTTCCTTTCTGCTGTGTTTTGCTTGAGGCTTCGCTACCTCTATTTATAGGAGAGGAGGAGGCGTTAATAACGCGTCCACCGATTCTTTTCAAAGAAAACGTGTGTACTGTACACACGTTTTCCTCTTCCTTTGTTTTTTTCTTCATTCAAAGCGTGTGGGTCCCACATGTTGAAGGGACCCACAACAATTCTCCCCCTCCCGACGACATGGTGGGACTCTTCATTCCTGCCACTTTGACACACAGCTCGAACTTCTCCTTCTACCTCAATTGTTGACAGAGCAACACACTTTTGTAATCTTGACTGCCACGACATGGCTCCCCCTGCAAATATAGTTGGATATCCTGAAAAACCGATTTCTTTGAGTTACTATTTTACTATTCATCACTAAGTCGATTCTGCAACGTCTTTCCGAACGGATTGCACCAATGGACTCGTCATAATTTTCTCGTCGTTGTGGTATATTTATTTTCAAAATATATCTACGGATCTAGTACCGCTATCTACCTAGCTAGATCTGTTGAAACCTTCGGCTCTGATACCACTTGTTAGGGCCCGGTGATAAAAATTACGAGAATAATTACGCAACGAAAAAATAGAAATATGACATATATTTACGTTGGTCACCCTTAACTGTTTAGGGCTACGTCCACGGGACCAATTCCGAATATTTCTTCCACTAAAAATAGTAGGTATACAAAGAGAGTAATACAAAATAGTGGTACTCAAAAGTGTTTCCCAAAAACACCCAAATTATCCTCACTATTTTTCCCTACCCTAGTGTTAGACCCTTCCTAAAACTAGATAACTCTCTCCCTCTCAAACACAGATTTTTCTTTCTCTTCTATTTTTATTCTTCTTGTTGGTGTGATGAAATGAACTAAATCATCTCCTATTTATAGGAGAGGTGGACGCGTTAATCACGCGTTCACCGACAAACAAATCGCATCCACCAAAAAAAAATTGTCTTCTCTTCTTTTATTTTCAAGTTGTGTGGGTCCCATATGTCGGAGGGACCCACCACGTTTTCTTATCTTCCTCCTTTTTTTTAATTTTCAAATGTGGGTCCCACTGAGTGGGCACCGCCACAACAAATCTCCCCCTGCACACTCAAGTGGGGACGAAGGAAATGGGTGGTGATGTTGATTCGCGCAAATCATTCTGGATATCTGATGACCTTTGTAGGAGTAGTAGTTTCTTGGCAATCAAAATTGCAAAAATGCGTTGCACTCTCAGTGGGACTCACACTTGAGTGTGCAGGGGAGATTTGTTGTGAGCCTGAAGTAGTATTTCTGTAGCCTTGCTCCCCCATAACAGACTCAAACTTCTTGTACCACTGTCTCAGTGCCTGCTTCAAGCCGTACAGGCTCTTTTTCAGTTTGCAAACACAATCCTCTTTTGCTACGAAACCCTCTGGCTGCTCCATGTATATTTCTTCTCCTAAATCTCCATATAGGAAGGTAGTCTTTCCATCCATTTGCTCAATTTTCAGTTGAAAACTGGCGGCCGTTTCGAGCACTGTCCGTATGGATGTCATTTCACAACTAGTGAAAATATCAAAATCAATACCCTTTCTTTGATTGAATCCTTTCACAACCAGTCTAGCTTTGAATCGTGGTTGGGAGTTGTGTTCTTCCTGCTTGATCCTGATCACCCACTTGTTCTTCAAAGCTTTCTTACCGTTAGGCAACTTCACCAGCTCAAATGTTTCATCGTCATGCAAGGACTTCATTTCATCTTGCATGGCTTCAATCCAGTTCCTCTTGTGTTCATTTTCCATAGCTTCTTCAAAGCTTTTAGGTTCTCCCCCGTCAGTCGTCAGTACATACTCTTTGACTGAATATCTAGTAAATGGTTGTCAAACTCTACTAGATCTTCTTAATGTTTGAGAACCTTCCGGCGCTGGTGGTTGAACATGAACACCATAATCTTCATCTGGTTCATTTTCATTAGGAACTTTTGGATTTTCTAATTCTGGCACTTATTCTTGTGGAACATTTTCCTCATCTCCAAATCTTCATTCCAAGAAAGGAACATTGGACTGTAGTGAAATGGATTTTCAGGATATCCAACCACATTTGCAGGGGGAGCCATGTCGAGACAGTCAAGATTACAGAAGTGTGTTGCTCTGTCAACAACTGAGGTAGAAGGAGAAGTTCGAGCTATGTGTCAAAGCAGCAGGAATGAAGAGTCCCACCATGTCGTCCAGAGGGGGAGAATTGTTGTGGGTCCCTCCGACATGTGCGACCCACACGCTTTGAATGAAGAAAAAAAAGAGGAAAGAGGAAAACATGTGTACAGTACACACGTTTTTCTTTGAAAAGAATCGGTGGACGCGTTATTGACGCGTTATTAACGCGTCCTCCTCTCCTATAAATAGAGGTAGCAAAGCCTCAAGCAAAACACAACAGAAAGGAAGAAAACAAATGTAGAGAGAGAGTAATCCAGTTTTAGGAAGGGTTTACAAAAACTAGGGGAGAGAAAAATAGTGAGGAAATTATTTTGGTGTGTTTTTGGAAAACACTGTGTGCCACTATTTTTGTATACTCTCTTTGTGTAACTACTAATAGTGGAAGAATTATTCAGAGTTTGTCCCGTGGACGTTGCCCTAAACAATCAAGGGTGAACCACGTAAATTTTTGTGTCACAATTTTATTTTTTCCGCTGCGTTAATTTTCTCTTAATTGATTGAAAGGACCCAACGAGTGGTATCAGAGCTAAGGCAAGTGATACCTGAGGCCTAACAACTGGTATTAGGACTGATGCCCAACAACTACTATCAGAGCTAATGCCTAACGAGTGGTATCAGAGCATCAGCAAATGTGTCCTTGGTAAGAATCTCATTTCTACATAATATTCATTCACTTATCTGTTTGTATTCAGCAAGAGTCCCTGTCTCTTTGAGGAGGTGATATGAGAAGTATCCTCTGTAAGAATCTCATTTCTTTCAAAAAGATCAACTCCCTCAAGTTGTTCGTGTCTTCAATATATCTCTCCCTCTCATCCTCTTTCTCTCTCTATCTCTCTCTCTCTCTCTCTGAACATGCCTGGCTTTTATATCATCAATACCATTCAGTAACTCCGTATATTAACAACTAAGTTAATCCTAACTTTGTCAAATAAAATTAACTGGAAATAATTCTAGCAACATTTTATCTACAAAATCAACTCACACACTGAATTTGACTTTTTTATTCATAATTTTATCATTTGATAGAAATTCCATAATACTTATTAAGAATAAGTGATAGTGTTATTTTTATAGTATTTTCAATACAATTTTTATTAGGATGTTTAGTATTTTTAATTACTTTAAATCAGTTTTTATTTATTTATGTTTATCTTTTTATTCAAAGCTACCTTGAATCACAATTCACTTGGTGTTAAGGAAATTTGTAGGGTTTTGGCACAGAAAAGAGCAAAATAAAGCCAAACACTCAGGCTCTAGCACGCCCAAGGCATGCACATCAACACGCCCGTGCTGGAATCAAGAAGAACCAAGTGGAGAGTCAGACTCTAGCACGCCCCAGCCGTGCTGGACAGCACGCCCGTGCCACAAAGGAGATATCAACCCAAGGGCTTGTTTGCTGAAGCACGGTCGTGCTGCATTCATCCTGGACTTCCAGAGCCTAGCACGCCCTAGCCGTGCTATTTGGCACACCCGTGCCACAAGACCTTATTCAAGCGTGCCTCTGAGCACGGCCCGTGCTGATCCCTCCACAAAGCTAAGTTCTGGCACGCCCAGACCGTGCTTCCCAGCACGCCCGTGCTAAAGACCAAGAGCTTATTTGAGTCAAAATTGCCAACCAATTCCCACCATTTTCATGAGCTCACCTTGGATACTTTCTTCACATGCAAATTAAGTTCTAAGCTATGCACATGGAAAAGTCATGATTGAGAGAAATTTAAGGCCTAATGAGAACTTTATTACCTAAACAAGGTGGACTTAATGCCATAAACAATGTGGATTTCTTTCCCAAGAAATCTATAGAGAGGAAGGGCTCATTGTAAGGCATCCCATCCCCATACCATCCCATTCCATTCTATCTCATCCCAGATTTCATTCTCTTAGTCTTGTATACAGTTTCATTTCTTCAAGAGTTCAAGTATTCAAGAAGTTGTGCAAGGATTCATGGAAGCCATTTTGAGCTAATTGTTAACTAGTTCTTATTTCTAAACTCTTAATCTTGTTATTTTCTTTCATTATTCTGATTGATTATGAAATATTCAACAAGTATTATTGAGTTTTATTTAAGCACTATGTTTAACTAAATTCTCATACTGCTTAATTTCTTTTCCAATTTATAATATTAGATTTGTTTTTCTTTGTTCAAGCTATAATTTATTAATGAACTTAATGCTTCCAGGCAGAATTTCTCCCCTGGATTGAGTTATTTCATTAATCACTATCGGAAGAAGGATTTTTAACATGAAAAAGTTAATGAATCACATAAGAATAATAACTTAATGCGGAAGCTATATGGTTTGCCTCATGGGGGGTTTTCATGAATTAACAACTTTAATTTATGAATTCATACACAAACTATAAAACTTAATGATTTAATTCATGTTTGATTATGCTATGGGAAGATAGGTAGTTAGACGGAATTAAAATAGCTAACAATATATCGGGAGAGCTTGTTAGTAAGTTTAGAGTTGTTTCCCCTACTTAAACAATTAAAATTGATTAATGAACTAATAGAATAAATTGAATAGAATTAAGTGAAATCAAAATCCCTAGTAGTTTTAAATCCTTGATTTCTCTAATCAATTTTTGCCTGCTTGACTTCTTCTAATTTTTCTTATTGAATTTACATTCTTAAAACAATTTCCTCATTTATCATCTAAATAATAATAGGTTAACATAATTTTGGTACTTGGTATACAATCCTCGTGGGAACGACATTCTACTCATCATATATTATTTGTAGCGATTTCATACACTTGCGAAAGCACTGTCAATAAGTAATAGCCAACTGGCTTTCTTTTGCCCGATTTGAAAATAAAAGAAGCCCAGCAGAATTAAAAAAGCTCAAGCTAACAATTAATAAATAAAAATTAAGAGTATATTTTCATACCTCTGCAACATCCTTAGAAAATCCTGCTTGAAGAAGAGCATTCGCAACCTCTCGCTTTGAGGAGACCTTCCTTAAAGAAACATGTATTTGATATTTGTCATCTTATGCAATAATGAGAAAGAGAGAGATTGCAGATTGAACATATATCACATATATAAACAAACCTATAGCATTAATGTAGGATATCCAATGCATTGAAGCAAATTAAGACATAACTAAACAAGGAAATGTCATGGCAATTAACAGGGTATAAATATAATAATGCCAAACAACACTAACCAGAGACTACAATGTTAAATCCATTAAATTCAAGGTAAGGAGATTCTGCAAAATGCATTAGGTATGCAGATATAATGGATACCTGTTCTTGGAATGGATATCCAGGGATCAAGGAAAATTTAAAATAGCACACATTCATAGATATAAGCTGAATCCCTTCCGGTCAGTCTCTGGAATTTGTGAGAGCCCTCCCTCGCAAAGACTATTTTATGTTGTAAAGCTTGGTATATGGAGGGGAATGATTCAGTAAAATATTTACATTTTAGTGTTATTTGCTTGGAGAAATAAATCTTGAAGTATACATTTTTAATACTTTAACGCAAATTCTTCAGAGTTGTTACATGTATAGATTATATATGTATACCAATATAATTAACTTATATATTCTGCAGCTATAGAGTTTTAACTAAAACAATAAAAGAAAAAAAATTATACAATTACAAAATATTATTTTCATATTCTAGTGATTACCTGCTATTCAATTCATTAATAATATTCTATTCTTTTCAATAGTTTATAGGCTATAAAATGCTATCTTGCATGGCAGATTCGGTTAATTTAATCATGTAGGCATTAGGATCTAGCATCATATGAAACATAAAGGACAAAATACCAAAAGCCTCAAACAAAATTTATGTTGGACAATGTTGCAGAACTATAAGGATGGGTTTGGTCAAATTTGATTGACTAAGAAAAGGACAAGAACAGAAAACGGACATATCAGAAAACCAAAAAAAAAAAAAGCAGGAAATAGACTGAATGCAATGAGTCTAAAAGTGCTCGGCTTGTATAACATTCTAAGAGCACATATTCATTAAATAAAAATAAATAAAGTTCTTACAAATAAATAAATATCCACAAAGCCTACATAAATAACATAACACAATGTATACAAGTCCAATAAGGGAGCAACAGTATGGCCCATAAAATAGAAGGCATATGATGCATCTGAAGAAGGATGATCAAACTTGTAACAAACCTGATTTGGCAGCTTGCTAAGGAAAGATATCAATTCTGCCGGATGGTCTTCTCCATGTCCACCAGCTCGAACCTTTCCAGGAGTAGCATCTAGAACCCAAACCTGTAGTTGGGGAAAGGATAAGAACGAGGAAAGACAGAGAACACCAGAGGAAATGTCATTCTTTTTTTTCCTTAAATATGAGGAAACATAAATCTTAATCATGCTCGAACTACACTCCAACACCAAACAAACTTTGTTCAAAAAAAAAAAAAAAAATATCAGCAAGTTGCATAGTTAGATAGCAAAAGCAAATACAAAATTGCTAAATAACCTTCTAAAATTTTAAAATTTTAGAACTACATAAATTTCCATTCCTAATAAGTTAAAAAAAAACAACGTCATTGTTCAACAAAAATCAAATAATGTCAGCAAGTTTTCATCACCTAGATAGCAAAAGCAAAATATAAAATTGCTTATCCTTGTTCAATTTTCTATTTCTAAGACACAGAGAAAGCATAAATATTGCTAATGGGTCCCCTCCCCAAGACAGACTCAGACCACAATTAGGGTTATGATATAAGCTTCACCTATTGGGGAAGTACACGGCTAGTCAGTTAAGACCCTAGTTAGTACTGGAAACAATGTTTGCATGCATGAGGAAGTACACGGCTAGTCAGTTAAGACCCTAGTTAGTACTGGAAACAATGTTTGCATGCATGAGGTTTCCAATGATCTTAATTTACTGATATGTCAAAGTTAGAGCACGGTACACATGACTTGCCGTAAATTTAGAAGTAATTACTGCCTACAGAACTGACATTTCAACATAATCTCAAATTCTAAGAGCTTTTTAAACAGTATCTGGCACAACAAACTTACTCGAACTGGTCGTGCAAGAGGCTTTGCAGCTTGTTCCACCATACTCAAGGCAACTGCATGGATAATTGGGAAGTGCATTAATTACCTTAATCATCTGAAACATATTTAACTATCACAAGTTTGCCCAACAAGAAGTACCTTTTCCTCCAAAGCTGTGGCCAATAAGAACCCGGGGAGTTAATCTAAGCTTTGCCACCTATTCCAACAAGAAAACAGGGAGAGAAAATTAGAAAAGAACACTGGAGAACAAGTCCCAAATCCATATTTCTTAAGAAACCCGTTACTCAAATGCGCAGATTCTCTAATAAGGGATTTAAGCATACTCCGTTTGAGAACACTTGATGGTCCTATGACGGAGATCTTCACCTTTATTATTCTTGTACGTAAACAATTATTTCAAGAGTTTTAATGGAAACCATCAAAGGACAATTAGGCCCAGGGTTTAACCAACACCACATGCAGTGTTTAAACCCAAAAACTGAGATACACAAATAATGAGACCACACACTGTTAACCGCCAACAAAAATGAAATTGTATATGAAGAACACAACGTGCATAACCACATAGATTGGAGTAATATATTCTTCAGGACATCTCAGAGCTCGTGTTTATCTAATGCAAAATAATCAACATATTCAAGCATAAAAATTGTTAAGTTACACACCAGCTTTAAGACATCAAAAGCTGTTGAGGCAACAGTGTGGGGGCCCCTCTTCTTCACTGATGCTGAATCACCATGGCATCGTAAGTCTACTAAAAGAAACTGCAGAATACATAGTTGGACTGTTAAAACATTTTTATGAAACAATGTCAGAAATCAACATGATCTCAAGCCAACTTAATTGCAAGCAAACGTCAAACTAACACAAGGACAAATTTTAAACAAAATATCTTCAGAAGTTCAAAAGCAAACTTCTAAAGCAACCACAACATTGCTACATATCATTTGTATTCTTTTCCCACTTCTTTTGGTGGATGATTAGTACTATTTTGATTTGGAATGCAGGAAAAATGTGTTTCACATCAAAAGAGCAGATTGATACATATAAATCTTATTGGAACCAAAACCTTGAGGGAGAGAATTACACAGTCCTGTTAGCTCAACCAAGCATTTTTATATTTTGTCATAAACGATTAAATTGCAACAACATGATCTTAGAAGTTATTAACACTACCTGCCACATTGGAAATTCCTGTGCTAATCTCCGAGTAAATGTTCCTGTAACATGTCAAACAGAAGAATGACTGAGGAGCTCATTTTGAAGAGATATTAGTTAAGGTAAAAAAACAGAGAGCGAGCATGCTGAAAAACAACATTATGCTTTAAGGTAAAAGATTTCGAGAGTGAGCATGCTGAAAAACAACATTATGCTTAAAAAAATATCTAGATTGTATAAAGTCATAGATTTTGGCACTGAGAGAGTTTTTATAATGAATATTTTGTTTCAAACAAATCAACATGGCATATAAACTTATAACTAGCCTGAAACACTTAACAATACCTACCCCAGTTCTTTCGGCTCCCTAGAATGCCATGCAGAAGTACAGCAGTTGGTGGATCTGGCATTGACTTGTCCATTGCAGTACTCCACTTTACCTGCACTAGATCATTTTGCATAAGAAGTTCCATCCATTATAAAAGAAAAGCTAATTTTACCAAGAGATTCAGTAGCCTATCAACAAATAAGGTTCTCCAATGATTAGAATGGAAAACACAACTTTTCTCCTGTTAGACATGACAAACATTTTAGTTTCCTAAAATTTCACTGCTATCATTGTCATCGGGCATAAAATTGGAACCACAAGGAAACATCTCGCATCTCCAATTTTTTTCCTCTTATGTGATTTGAAGACAGCACTAATTATCTTAGCATTCTACAAATTTAATATGGTATTTTGACAAATGCATTCTGTCACCAAAAATATAAACTAACCATCATAACAAAATTCAGCAGCAAAAGCACCAATAAGTGTTGCTACATTGAGACACTTAAACCCAACATTTAATAAAATTTTTCAAGACTCATAACCAAAGAAAACTATTTGCCCTAATATATTAGAATGTGGAAGAGAAAGAACACAAAACCAACCCCATTACATGATTCCGAGAAAATTTATGAAACTTACAAGTTCTCCTTGAACAAGATCAAAAGCCTGCAACAAAAACACACAAGAAACTTTAAAGCGTCAGATCATTCTCTATGCTCTACTTTTACTTCGTTACAAATTGCTATCTTCTTTGTTCAATTTTTGAAAAGCTCAATTATACTTCATATAAAAATAAATTGTTAAAATTCTTATCTAAATACACATGCCTATGAGAAGAAAATTTTCATTTACCAAGACATCAGAGCGGTCAGCCACATTTCTACCAGGCGCTAGCCTCTCGTCTACCAATGCCATGCGTATACTTCCATTTTTAGTAGCTTTGCTTGATTGACCAACAGCTGACCAAAATGTGCTGCTCTAAAATTAGAAAAAATAAAAATCATAGCACCTATTTTTTTTAAAAAAAAAAAAAAAAAAAAAAAAAAAACACAATTCAACAAAACAAAACTAACCAATTAAATTTTAAAAAGTAAAATAAAATAAATTGGTACCTGGTGGCGATCAGGCATGGAAATTCTAGTGGTGGCTTTCCGATTTAAGCTGGAAATCAACTTCAGATCAACATAAGTAACAGTAGATTTGCCGGTAAAATGCGAAGCCGCAGACATTCTCTGTAGAGACGAGAGATTGCAAAGACGAATAAGAAGCTTGTAGGATTCACCCAAATGGCGAATCTAATTCGGATAGAAAGTGAAAGAAATTAGATACAATAAATGTAGGAGAAGGCGGAGACACCGAAGCTAGGTAGCTAGATTTCGGTGTCTCTCTTTCTCTCCGAGTCAGAGCTGAGCCCCCTTGACAGTTGAAGACAAAGGCGCGTTTTCTCTTTTTGGTGTCAACCTCTCGTTTATTTCAAGTTAAGTTGTGATGCGCCAACTGGGAAACGTGGGAGTTGGGAGTTGGGACTGTCGCTGACAGCTGTGCCTGTGTTCATAAACCAACCAAATCTTTTGAATCAAATCGAATTAAATCGAACCGTTAGTAGTCTGTATGATTTTAAAATACCTTATTTTGCAATTTGTTAAATTACCTCTTATTTTAGTTTTGGAGTAAAGCTCAATGCCGGTAATTTGGAAACAATATATAATTTACCAAAAATTAACTTTTCCTAAATATAATTAAAAAGTAATTAAATATCTAATTTAAATCAAATATACTTAAATAATAATCAAAAAATGATAATATTTTTCTAACCAAATATTTCAATATAGTCAAATATTTTTCTAATTCTATAATTTTCTTAAATCAAATACTTGTTAAATTTTTTTAAAATTAAATACTATAAAGTTTATAATAATTATTATATTTTTAAATAATTTTTTATTTTCTAACTTTAAATTTTTTTTAAGTAATTTTTATTAGTTACAAGGAATAAATACTAATTTTATCTTTAAACTTGTTTAACAAGATCAAAAAGATTAGATTTGACCTTTTGGACCAATTTAGCTATTGAACTTGTTTAAATAATTAAAAAGATCTAATTTAATTTTTTAGGCAATTTAACCCTTAAATTTATTTTAAATGATTAAAAAAATCGTATTTGTCATTTTGAGTCAATTTAATCTCTAATTCTTCATTATACTTAAATGTGAAATATCATTATATAGACATTTATTAAAATTATAATTGAGATTGAGCTAACTAATTTATTAAAAAATTAAATTAATTATAAAATGTAGGAAGATGATATACAAAGTATATTGTATCTCTCTAACTTAATCGATGGTTTTGAATTTATAAATATGTATTAATTTGAACATTTTAACTTAACCTTTGTTATTGAGTTATCCTTTATGAAATCTATGCGTTTTCACGTTGAATAAATTAAAGTTATAATAGATATTTATATATTTATTATATTACAAGAAATTATGCTTATGGATTTTAAATTTATATTCATAAGTGTTGAAAAAATTCGATTCGAACTGGGTTTAGTTTATATTTGGAACTGGCAGGTCTGTCGCCGGACCAGGAGAGAAGAAAGAACGAAAAAGAGAAAAAAAGATTTAATGCATTCTAGGGTATTTCAGTTCGATTCGAACTGGGTTTGATCCAACTCAATGGTTTAATCCAATTTTCAGTTGATTTACATATTTTTCAATTGAGTTTGACGATTTAAAATTGATTTTCGGAGCATAGAAAATTACTTTCCATTAAATTTCATTAGTTGAAATTTACGGTTAAATTTTAAATGAAAAATTATTTGAAAATTAATTTTTGGATTATTTCACTTGCATGTACAACATAAATTTTAATTATAATTGTTAATTTTTTAATTATATTATGTTAATTAATTTATTAAGATAAAAAATAAATTAATTTAAATTTTTTAGATAATTCATATTAATTAAATTAATTATATGGCTAACTATATTAATTTAATTTTTTAGATAAATCAATATTAAGTATTACAATTAATCAAATATTATTTATATTCAAATTATAAAATTTATCTGGTTATTGGCCGCGTTCCCCGTTTACAAATGTCATTGTTTAGCTGTCGAAGATGAAGCATTAGCTAGTGTTAGAAATGGAAGTGACCCTGTCTCGATCTCTTTGTATTAATCTCCATTCTTTCTCTCCAAATCCCTTCAATAATGGCGACCACAACAATAAACATTTCTTCAAAATCATGGCCTGCATGCCAACTCCATACCCCAAAAGATACCGCAAAAGAATTCCCAAATATCAGAAAAAGAAACTTAAACGATTCAAAGAAAAAGATGCATTTCCAGCTTCATTACCACTTCATTCAAAAAACCCAGGAGCAATTTGCGAAGACATTCAAAAATTTGCCAGAGAAAACAAGCTTAAGGAAGCTCTTACCATTATGGATTACTTAGATCAGCAAGGCATTCCAGTTAATGTCACTACTTTCTCTTCCCTTATTGCAGCTTGCATTCGATCCAAATCTTTAGATCAAGCAAAACAAATCCATGTTTTTATTCGCATCAATGGGTTTGAAAACAATGAGTTTCTGAGAACTAAACTGGTTCACATGTACACTGCTTGCGGTTCTTTAAAAGATGCCCAACAGGTGTTCGATGAATGTTCTAGTAGTAGTAGTAGCGTATATCCATGGAATGCGCTGCTTAGAGGTACTGTAGTATCGGGTAGTAAAAGATATCTAGATGTGCTTTCTACTTATACAACAATGCGAGAATTAGGTGTTGAATTGAATGTGTATAGTTTCTCTAATGTTATTAAGAGCTTTGCGGGTGCATCGGCTCTTAGACAAGGGTTAAAGGCTCATGCTGTTTTGGTAAAGAACGGATTGATTGACAGTTCAATACTCAGGACTAGTTTGATTGATATGTATTTTAAGTGTGGTAAGATTAAGCTTGCACATAAAGTGTTTGAAGAAACGCTTGACAGAGATATTGTTTTCTGGGGTGCAATGATTTCTGGATTTGCACATAATAGGCGTCAATGGGAAGCATTGGATTATTTTAGATGGATGGTAAGTGAAGGGATGTACCCAAATTCGGTCATAGTAACCACAATCCTCAATGTGATAGGAGACAAATGGGCGAGAAAGTTAGGCAAAGAGATTCATGGGTATGTTGTGAAAACAAAGAGTTATTCGAAACAGTTGACAATTCAGTCTGGATTAATTGATATGTATTGTAAGTGTGGGGATATGGGTTCCAGTAGAAGGGTTTTTTATGGCTCCATGGAGAGAAATGCTATATCTTGGACTGCTTTGATGTCTGGTTATGCATCAAATGGAAGGCTCGAGCAAGCATTGAGATCAGTTTCTTGGATGCAGCAGGAAGGGTTTAGGCCTGATGTTGTCACGGTTGCGACTATTGTTCCAGTATGTTCAGAATTGAAGGCTTTGAATCACGGCAAGGAAATTCATGCTTATGCAGTTAAGAATTTATTCTTCCCTAATGTCTCTGTAACGACTTCTTTGATGAAAATGTATTCAAAATGTGGGGTTTTAGATTATTCTGTTAAATTGTTTAATAACATGGAGAGCAGGAATGTAATCTCATGGACAGCGATTATTGATTCATATGCGGAAAATGGGTGTATAAATGAAGCGATGAATGTGTTTAGGTCAATGCAGTTGTCAAAGCACAGGCCAGACTCGGTTGTAATGTCAAGAATGTTGAGTATATGTGCCGAAATTAAAGCTGTGAAACTTGGGAAGGAGATTCACGGGCATGCCATTAAGAAAGATTTCGAGTCAATCCCTTTTGTTTCAGCAGATCTTGTTAAGATGTATGGGAGAAGTGGATTGATTGATAATGCAAAATCAATTTTCCATGCAATTCCTGTCAAGGGCTCAATGGCATGGACTGCAATTATAGAGGCATACGGATATAATAATCTATGGCAAGAGGCAATATATCTTTTTCATGAGATGATTTCTGGTGGTTTCACTCCCACCCATTTCACATTCAAAGTAGTTCTATCAATTTGCGATCAAGCTGGATTTGCAGATGATGCTTGCCGGATCTTTGAATTAATGTCTCGAAGATATAAAATTAAAGCATCTGAAGAACATTGCTCTATTATTGCGGGACTTCTTACCCGGGCTGGTCGCACTCAGGAAGCCGAAAGATTCACAAAGATGAGTTCTTCCTAACCATGAAAAAAATGTTATTTGCCTTTTCTTTTTTACCCTTCAAGTTCTTGTAAACTCCTTTATGTTAGTTCAATCTATACTCTATAGTACTTGTGGAAGTTGTATAGATTTGTCATAATTTGTGTATCGTAGGAAGGTAGATGAAAGGAAATTCTCAACTTGCCTAGAAGTGTTCAAATTTTAAGTGCATATAAGCTGTTGGAACTACGAAGTCAAGTTAATATGAATTTTTCTTCCAAGAGACTGGAAGATGTAAATCTTGGCTGAATTCATGTGCAGTTGATTTTTAATACCCAGTACACCATTGGGCAAAATTAGTTGTTTGAGTTTTCTTTTTATAAAACGCTATCTTAAAACGCTATCTTAACTAGTTCAAACGCTATATTGTTGAACACTATAAAAAACTACTTAAAAAGTTATTGCAGAATACAACTTTAGTAACATAAATACCCATAAATGTAGTGCTCCAATACTTCAAAATTAATAACTTCCAAATAATATAAATAACTTTGGAAATAGTTTTATTAGCCAATTCTATTTGTATTGCAAATCAAGTGTACTCTGATTGATATTTCCACGTCTTGTAAAAGCTAAAAGCTGTAGGGAGTGAGAAGTTTTCAGAGTAGTATAATTTAAACTAGGTATATATAATATAATATAATATAACTAGGTTTAGGCTTATTGTGCGGGTTGCCTAGTTGATGTCTTTTATAGTTTATAATTTGTAAATGTATTTTAAATATGATATCAAGAATACAAATAACAATTAACTTTTTTAATTACTGTATTATTTATATCAATATTTTTCTATATGTAATTTTTAATATTTAAAAACTTATTTGAATTGTTGCATTATTTTGATATATTTATTTAATTCTTTTTTCTAATTTTTAATCTAATTGTTGCACTTATATTATTTTTTTAAAATAAGATTTATTTTTAATTTAATATTTTGAGAATTCTAAAAAAATTCTTATGCATTTTCTTAGTAATTGTTTGAGACCAACATTATATATTTTCAAAATTATCGATAGCAAGCACAGAAAGAGAAAGCACATGTTATATAGATGTAAAAACTTTTATTAAAAATATATATATAATTTTTTTAAATAATTATCTATGCATATCTACTAATTATTAACCTAATTTTTATTTAAATTATATATATATATATATATATATATATATATATATATATATTTCCATTCAAAAAACTTTTTATATATATTCCGAATATAAATACATAACCATAATTCTATCAAATAATTCCTCAACAACGGGCCTATTGATGAGATTTCTAACCAAATTAAGCAAGAATACAGGAAGTTAGAAGATTTATGAACAACTCAAAAGGAGAAGCAAGAAAGAGAAATTAGCAACCTATATAACAATATTTTTCTACCTAATGGAATTCAATGAAAACACACATACACCATACACTAATAAGAAATCTGATGCTAATACTCCAATGCAATTCAATGAAAATACATGTGAGATGATCCCAAAAAATATTTGTAAGTAAATGATGGATATTAATCAATGTAGTTATGGATAGTTTCAACCAGAGAAACTAAAGAGATAAACAAATTAATACAATTGAAAGAACGTACTTACATGTTGTTGGGCAAAACAGGCACCAAAAGAAATTCATTTACCATGAAAAAGAATGAACTTACGTGTAACTTTGCAAGAGAAAACAATATAAAAAGATACGATGAAACAATCAAGAGAATATAAATACGATATTATCAAAAAAAAAATTCTAAATGATAATGGTAATAATATATATCTTGAAAAAAGAAATAAAATATAAACTGAAGTAAGGAAAGTCTACCATGGATTCTATATATTGGCTGAAAATTGAATAAAAATACAACTACAACAATAATTTAAAATGAAGATTAGCAGATTGAGTTTTTGCATCTAAAAGAGTACCACTTAAAATGAAGAAGTCAACTCGCCGAGTTCCTACGTGAAGAATCGCACTTTACATTTACAAATAAATATAAATGAACCTAGAATTAATGAAGAAGCTCAAATTTAGGCAATAAGATGATAAAAGATTCAACTATCAGCTTCTAAATTTAAATTTTAAATATTATTTTATTGTAGATAATAAATAAAATTTTTAATTAATCCAATCAAATTAAGTAAAAATTAAAAACTTTATAGAAAAAGGAAAAAAAATTAAGAGAATGTATTAAAAATTAGAAATTTTGTTAAAAAAGGAAAAAGGAAATGTTGAAACCACATGATGCCAACTCAGCATTTTAATGTTATTTTTTGCTTGAGGAATATATATATATATATATATATATATATAAGAGTCAAGGACAGTCTCAACAAATATTTCCAAAACTTTCTTTCCATAGATTTCCGCTTCTTTATAACACTTTTTCTCCCTACATAATCACTACCACCTATATCTGAGAATCTCTCAATGGATTTTTATTTCAAAAACATTTATTTTTTGCGGAAATTTGATATAAGTCAAAACTCAGAAAAGTAGAAATAGAACGACAATATTTGAAGGTAAGCTTGGCAAGTTCTATTTTGGTTATTGCAAGAGTATATAAGAGTTGAATTACTTGTGTTAAAACAATTTGTTGTAGCTTTTTGCCACATAAAGCTGTTGTGCATGAATCAATAAGCAGAAGCCAAGAACAATATAAATTATACAATTTCTCTCTCTAGTTTATCTCTCTAAAATAAGAAAAATAAGAATAAGAATAAGTGATTAATATGGTAATAGAAATCTTTATAGTTCCTTATTGTTATTATTGAAATAATAATAAAATTATGATTCAATTTAGAAAGAAATATGAACAAGTTTTCTCTCTAAAAGTTTTGGGATTAAGAATTTTTTTTTTATATCAATTTTAATTGGTGATTAAAAAGGAAAATGGACTTAAAGATTGGGTTTCTCATAAGATTTTAATCATTTTGGTGGTGAGGTTGAAAGATTTTGAGATAATCTAGTTTTTCGGTCACCGCGGCAGTAGCATCGATGATATTCCAACAAGAGAAAAAATTGATTTTAGAACAAAATTGATTTTGTCTTTTAGTTAAGGTCATTGATGTTATTTTATAATAATTTAATGTCTAAAGTACATAAAATGGACGGGAAGGAAACGGTGTTTAACGGACTAAAAACATGAGAGTATAGTAGTGTATTTACAAAAAAAAAATACAAAAATAAAGTAGTTAATGTCGATAAAATATAAGAGTACGGTTATAATTTACCATTTATTATTATCCAACATCTTCGCATTACATTCGTCGAATTGGACATCGCGGATGAGAGTTCTATATTTGGGGAATAAATTTTGTTCAAGCATTATATTGGGCTTAGTATTTTATTAGGTTAACCACTCATGTTATCACTATTTAATTATTTAATTTTAAGAGTAATAAAATAAAATATAATTAAATTTATTTCTGATATTATATTTTAATTTAACTATATAATTATTAATTAGTGGATCACATAAAATATATCAATTTAACTATATTTATAATATTATAATTTCTTCATTAGTTGAACCAAAAAAAGAAGTCTCCTCAATAGTTATGGAAAAAAACAAATGATAATAGTAGCAATATTTATAGTATTATTGAGAAATAGGGAACATTAAGAACAACAAATCCGATTCCAATGAAGAATACAATTTTGGTACATTGCATACAAAATAATAACAACAAAATGACAAAAAATAAAGAAAAAAGAAAAAAAAAAAAAAAGAGGCTAGTGAGAGAGAGAGAGAGAGTGGCCCTTTTACAATTTCCACTACAAATCAATTCATTTATTGGCCAAGCCAAAATCTTTACCTTTATAAAAGCAAGGGAGAAAATGGACTCTTCACATACTATTCCATCAAACAGTGCCATCACTATATTTATTTTGTTCTCAATAACAACCATCCAATTAGCGAAAAATCTCGTAATGAAAAGACTTTGAGTTCGAGAATTTTCACTAAAACACCAATATATAATTAACTTTAAAAATCCTTTTTTAATTACTCAAAATAAATCTTATTATTATTATTATTATTATTAGATGATATGCAGAAAAGGCACCTTTATGCATGTAGCGTCTTTAATCTATCCTAATTAGTTGTTGTATATGAACGAAACACAACTAGACAGAAATTAATATTATTAACTCTTTAATCCTCTTTTTTTTTTTTTTGGTTATATGTTATGTAAAAAAAAATAATATTATAATATATTTTATATCAAAGAACATACCTAATTTTTAAGAAAACGACATGAGGCATACCATGTCAACAAAATAATCGAATTAATTCATAATAAAATTTTAAAAATACCATATAAAATTACTAAAATTAAAAATTTCGTGATAAGTACATAAAACCAATAAAGTTTAAACATTTTATTTTTGTCATTAGGCACAATATAACAAAACAACAAATCTATATTTAGGACTTTGGTTAACAAATTATTAGTATAAAATAAATATAAAAAAAAAGAAAACAACGTAAATATTATATTAGTAATTAGTGTTATATAGGAATATTCTATTACCTAAGGATCCCAAAGTGAATCATTTTGCATATTATCCCATTCATCGTCCTCAAAATCATTGCAGAACATCATAGCCTCTTCTGCCATTGCCATTTGCATCCACATCTTCGGTGAATCCAAAGGAGACTCGTTAATAGCCTGAATTTGACTCTGCGAGAGTCTAACTGTCACCGGACCGACAACATTGGTCGAGCTAGAGCCGCCACTATTACTATTACTACCACCACTACTACCGCCACTGCCACCCTCTCGCTCAGGCGGCCTAAGACGAATAGCAGCCTCATGGGCCGCCATGCGAATATCATCTCCATTAGAGCTTATAGGCTTTGGAAGCTCATTAACCAACTCAGGAAAATTAAGCTTAGCTTCACGTCCTCTGAAATGCAAAGCCGCTACATCATAAGCTGCTGCTGCCATTTCTGGCGTTTCGAAACTCCCTAACCATATTCTGGTTTTTTTCCCTGGCTCACGGATCTCCGATACCCATTTCCCCCATTTTCGCTTACGTACCCCTCTATAGATAGATGGGGTACCGCTTTGGCTACTGGTTTGCTCTTGCATTAAAGAAAGTTTTTTGCTTGAATTGAATGTGCTAACTGGTAAGGAATAATGTCATCTGGTTATATGTATATATAGATGTGGAAATTAGAATCAGAATCCATGAGGCTTCCAAGCAGTTGCAGAAGTGAAAATGATATGTGCTTTACTTAGGTTCGTGTTCCTAACGTCACTTTAGGTTGTTTGAATCCTAGGAAAGGAAAATAAAATTTAGGATTTTGATGAAATAACCAATCAAAGAATGGCAAGTGTACGAGTTTTTCTGAATGCAAAAGATTGGATTTTTATTTAGTTTGTGGAGGCTAAGAAGAACCCAACAAAATGGATATTGTTATTAATTAAGATTAATTAACAACATAAAAATATTATTATTATTATTATAATTATGTTTTTCTCCTGTTTATAACGCGGTTTGAAACCAGGTGGAGAAGCAGGAGATGGGCTGAGAATGATTGGGACCCACTTTATATTTGTGTATCTCTCTATCTATGATCTATAGACATAGATAGAGAGATAGAGAGGTCTCTGTGTATTTATTGGTAATAAAGTATTTGTGGTTATTAGAGCAGAAATGGTTATGGTTTTTAGCTTTCTTCCACAATGGAAGGAATTGAAATCGAAATTGCAGTAAGTGAAAGATGGAGATGATGACGTCTTTATGATTTGTGGCTGGCGAGAGAGACTGTGGGTATTCGAACAATACCGACAATCATGTCGGGTCTAGAATTTATAGGTTTCCGAACATAAATTAAAGTCATTGGTTTTGGTTATAAGAGAGAAGAAAATCAATTTGTGATTTGAGATAATCACCGAGTGAAATGCACTTTTTGCTCAATTATCAATTCACTTGATTTATCGTTTTGATTGAAGACATGAAGAATAAAATTAGTAGAAAGTGAAGAATTTTTTTTTTTTTTTGAATTTTGGGTTTAAAATGTAATTTTTTTAAAAAACTTTAGAGTGCTAAAACATAAATTTATTCTAAGAAATACTCGATCCATCCTTAAAAAGATGAAATTGTTTTCATTTTGTGTTTGTCACAAGTTATAGGTTACTTTCCCTTTTGAAAGTATAATTAACTTTTTAATTGTTTAATATACTCTTATTTAATATTCTTTTTTTTATTTCATTCTTTGTTGAAATTAACATTTAATATCAATATGGGAGATATTAGAAGAAATATGGGTAAAATTAATTATTTAAATTATATTAATTATTGCCTTCAAAAATAATTATGTTAATCATTTTTCATTAATTTGTGTGAGAGTAGAAACAAAGAGACTAAGGAAGTATGTATTTTTGAAGCTTAGAACAACATGGGAGCCTTTTAGTTCATACAATTCACACTCCTAGATATTCATGGCGCCTCCTCCACCATAGTGTGAGAGTTGGGAGCAACTCCAAAAGCAAGATGATACTGATGGCTCAAGGGTCAAATTCTAATCTCAGAATTTTGATGATTAAAACAAAACAAATAAATTTAAATTATATTATTTGTGCTAATAATATTTTATGCAGAATACTTATGGAAAGTAACAAACGAACAAGGCAAGTCCTATAAAATCCATAGTGTATGAAGACATCCGAAGACCCTAGTGGTTAGGTCTTTAGGATTCATTGTAGAATAGAGAGAAAATTCATCTATAAGCACAAAAATTAATCTTTCTCTTATAAAAATTTTTTCGAAAAATTAGATTCTTCAAAATAAATCTTCTCGTCAAAAAGTTGTTTTCGAAATTCCTTTTAAGAAATCGAAATGATTCAATTACCTAAAATTAAAGAGATTATGTCTCTAACGATTTTGGTAATAAACCTTATGCTTTCTTTTTCGGAAATCCTCTTTGAACATCTAAGAATTTTAACTTATTCTCTAACCTAAAACGAAGGAAGATCTTATTTTTTTCGTTTTAGTAAATAGTATCTTTTCGAAAAATATTTCTCAAATAAATTGCTTTCGAAAATCTTTATGTTTAAGGAAAGAGAGATCGTCTTCTATTTTCCTACCAAAAGGATAAAACAAATTTTTGGTAACTAAGATTTTCGTATCTTCTAAATAAGGAAAGCAAATATTCTGATTTCAAAAAGAAATATCCACTTTCTAAAAATGAGAGTTACAAATCTCTCTATAAAAAGGAGTTTTTCACTCTTTGAAATGTGTGGAAGAAAGAGTTTTCGTTTTAAGAGTATTCACCTATTGATTACATCTTTATCTCTCAAAACTTACTCTCTACCCCTGTTTTTCTTTTCATCTTTATACTTTTATGTTTTTATCTTTAAAAGAGAAAAGAATTTTTATAATAACTACTTTTGAAAAACATTTTTGTGTTCTAAACGATTTTCTAATCCGAAAAACTGTTTTTCCTGTGCTTATATTTGCATTTCTGTCTGTCTATTTAGATTCTGATATCTTTAGTAGACAGGTCTTTATTTGATAAACAATTGTGTAATAGCTTAGGTAAGAAGCTATTGTGAAAGAGGTTATCAAGCAACCTTCTCCGTGAGAGAGATTCTAATATCTTGAATTGAGTTTCTGTACTCTGTCAAAAACAGAAAGAGTTGAGGTTAACTAGAACCTTTGGAAAATCTAGTGGGATAAAGGGTAGATATAGGTGTTGATCGATTGTCTTGTACTATTGGTTTGTCTCTTACCCTTGAAAAGAGATAACATAGTTGAGGATCTCAAGATGAGTCTTGGGGAGTGGATGTAGGCGAGTTAGTGCCGCACTACTATAAATCACTGTGTTGATCTTTTTAATTTCTGAACTTTTGCTTGATACTGCTTTACTTACACTTCTGTTTATATTTTAGAAATGCTAAGATTGTTAATGGATTTGATGTTCTAAAACTGAAATAAGTCTTATCTTCTCTGAATTTTAGAACTCTGGAATTCTGATAAGTGAATATACCAAGTTCTAAACTGTTCTTCTATTTACAGTATATTTCACTACTTAGGTTTCTAATCAGTTTTCTAAACTCGATTAAAGCTTTGTGAAGCAGTTCTAATTTCAATAACTGTCTCTCACACAATCTTATATGATTTTCTAAACTTTATGAGAAAGCTCTAAATACAATAGCTTTCTGTCATAAAGAAGTTCTAATATTGAATAAGACATTGTGAAGCAGTTCTAATTAATAGCTCCACTTTGCATAGTCTTTTTATAAAACTTTGTGAGGTAGTTCTAATCCATAATTTATTCTCACAAGTTCTCTATTTTTCCGCTGCACTTAGAATTCTGAATTTTGTTTTAAAATCTAAAATTTATATTTTTAGAAAACTCAATTCACCCCCCTCTTGGGTTGTGCCATACATATACGGGACCCACAGGTACTCCGTCAACAGAGTTGACAAAGCAATCATAAGACACAACAGTTTTCTATCATGCTCCTATAACAAATGTCTCTTTGTTGATTCATACGCACATAAAAAGCAATCTTGTAAAGGTGAATAAGAAATTATATAAACCAACTAGTCCTCCAAGAAGCTAGACCTCTTAAGCGCTTCCTTTCAACTATAGCTTCCCGAAATGAAAGTAATTAGAGTAGAATAGTACCATATACCCTATCACCACCATAGATTGAAATGACAATCTCATAGATAGGATATCTATAGGAGGTAATACACGTGAATTAAAATAAAGAAGATTTGTTGATTTTATTCTCTCTCCGTCTTTTTTTTTTTATTTTTTGAAAGGCAATACTACATATTTCATTAAGATAAATCAAACAACAAGGAACCAACAATAATAGAAGGAGGGATAGGACCACACTCCTTCAAATCAGACATAAAATAAGCATTAGTTGCTAGAAGATCAACAACCTTATTCGCTGATCTTTTAGCATAAACAACAGAACAATGAGGAAGTTCTTTAAGGAGAGCCTTACAGTCTAGGATTAAACAACTAAAGTAAGAGGTGTTGACTTTACTATGCTGCATCGCCTGGACTAGAAGAAGAGAGTCTGTTTCAAACACCACACGTTGAAGGCCCTTGCCTTTAACCCAACTCAGTGCCTCTCTAAAGGAGAGAGCCTCTGCCACCTTAGGATTAAACCCACCATATAAAGACAGCTAACATGCATTCACCATAAACCCATCTTCATCTCTTAGTACCCAAATAGTACCTGCAACAGGCGACGTTGGATGCACAACTGCATCACAGTTGCATTTCAGGAACGTTGCTAGAGTTTTACCCATCTAACAGTATCAGATGGTTGAAGGCCAGGCGAGACAGATGTATGAAGCTGGGCTTACTGCCAAGCAAGTAGCTAAGAGTGGGCCTGAGATAATAAAGTCACAGCAGGGGTGTCAACATTATTCCAAAGAACTGAGTTGTGATGGGTTCATATTACCCACAGAGTCATATGCAATTTTTCCACTTCATTTGTACCATAATTCAGCATTGCAGAACTCAATCATTCTTCTATGGAGATATTTTGATGCAACTGGTGAAAGGTTGCAACACCTAGCAAAATAGAACTCCAACAAATTACTGCAAACTCACAAGTAACAAGCATATGAATCAAAGTTTCCAGCTGATAATCACAGAGAGGACAAGCACCATTAATATCCAAACCTTATTGAATCAGTCTAGCTCAAACTAGAATACAACCATTAAAGATGTGCCATAATAAGATTATGACCTTAGGGGTATCTTCAAAGCCCAGACTTTTCAAAAAATGTGCCATGTCAAGCCTTGCTGCTGCAGCATTTTTTGTCTGCAGTTAAACTCCTGTACGCACTATGGATCGAATAACTCCCGCTCTTGTCAAACAGCCAAATCCAGTCATTAGATCTACATTCAAAGCTCAATGGAACTTCTAGAATTAAGCTTCTATCGCAGGCATTAAATAGTGACTCTACCACTTCCCTCTTCCATGGCAGTCCATCCTCTGATATAAGATTTTTAACAGTAAAAATATCACAATCAGATGGCATAGTGGAGCTTTCCCAAGCATTAAGTGAATCCAGAAGCCACGCATCTGACCATACTGATATAGAATCACTAGTACCCACTCGCTTAATAACTCCTGATTTCACCGGAGGAATAGCTTTGAAGATGCTACTCCATATGTAGCTGGGATTTGATCCAAGTGTTGCATCAAAAACAGTAGAAGACGGATAATAATGAGCCTTGTATATACGAGATACCAAGGAATCAAGACTATGGATCAAGCGCCAAACTTGCTTCCCCAAGAGCGCAAGATTAAACTCATGTAACCTCCTAAAATTCATACCCCCCATTACTTTAGGCTGACACAGTAACTCCCATCTCTGCCAGTGAATACCCTGAGATCCAGCCGAATTATTTCCCCTCCAAAATCTATTTATCAAACGTTGCAGTTGTTCATAAATTCCTAGTGGAATAAAAAATACACTTATAGTGTATGTTGGTAGGTCTTGCACTACAACTTTGAGAAGAACTTCTTCACCAGCCCATGACAACAAAGATCTATTCCAACCTTGAATTCTTTTCTAAACTTTATCTTTCAAAAAAGCAAAGACCTCATTTTTATTTCTTCCAACCGTTGAGGGGAGACCTAGATACTGCCCCAACCAAATCATCACTTTCCCCTACTTGTAGAATATCCCGAATTTTGTTTTTCACAGGCTAAGCAGTGTTTGGGCTGTAAGCAATAGAGGACTTCCTAAAATTTATAGTTTGGCCTGGGGCCCTTTCATAAGCATTAAGCACTCCTTTAAAGAAGCACACTCAAATTCTATTGCATTGAAAAATAGAAGACTATCGTCGGCGAAGAACAAGTGATTTACAAAAGGGGCACCTTTAATCACGCTATACTCCATTAACATGCCTCTTTGTTCTCAGACTCGAAGCAGCAGTGATAGGTCCTCTGCACAAATTATAAATAAATATGGAGAAAGGGGGCATCCTTGTCTCAGGCCCCTTTATGGAAGTACAGGTCCCAGTTCCTCGCCGTTATGCAACACAGAGTACCTAACTGAAGAAACACAAAACATTATCAGCTTAATCTAGCCCCATTCAAAACCCAGTCGTTCCATCATACCCTGTAGAAAATCCCATTCCATACAGTCATAGGCTTTGCTCATGTCAATTTTCAACGCTGCTAATCCTACTAAACCTTGTCGTTTCCGCTTAAGATGATGAGTTACTTCATAAGCAACCATAATGTTGTCTGAAATTAGCTTGCCAAGGATAAAAGCATTTTGAGATGGGAAATAAATGTGGAAGAACTCTTTTCAATCTATTAGCAAGTACTTTGGCAATGATCTTATAAAGGACATTCACAACGCTATGGGACGATGATCAGACATAGAAACATGTTCCTTCTTCTTTAGGATGAGGGCTATATGAGTATCATTTAAGCTCAGCGAAAACAAACATGAGTGGAGAAATTCCAAACAAGTTGCAACTATATATAGGCCAACTATATGCCAATGTTTCTGATAAAATCCCGGATTATTCCATTCGGACCCAGGGATTTATCCGGAAACATTGAGAATACAGCTTCTTTAATCTCATCTACTTGGAAGGAGGCACCCAACATCTAATTATGATATTCCGAAACCAGAGTCTGCACATATGAGAAAACATCAGATCCCAAACAACCGTTAGAAGAAAAGAGCTTCTAGAAATAGTCCACCGTTAAATCTTCCAACCCATGGCCTTGTTCCCTCCAATCACCTGCTTCACTATGCAAATGAGTTATGAGTTTGCGTTTGCGCCTACAGGAGGCTTTAGCATGGAAGAACTTTGAATTTGCATACCCTTGCAACCAGAACTGTTTCGAGCATTGCTTCTAATAAAGTTCCATCTCTTCTAGACTGCGTTCATAGAGCGAACCAATGTCTAAATATTGAGCCACTAAAGTTGGGTCTATTCATTTTTGGAGCAATTCTAATTGCTTCTTCAGCTTAACCACTTTCAACCGCCTCTCCATCAAAAATCCACTGCCCTGTTCATTCAAATCCTTCCCACAAGCATTGATTTTCGACCACTGAAAGACTGGGGTTGGAAAGCCAAAAGAGCTCAATAATAGTAATACATCCTAGTTCCCCTAACCACTGGTTCTCGAAACGAAATCGAGATGTACCTCTGGGAGTAAGGACCGATGAAGGTTTTTTCAAAAGGGGGGAGTGGTCAGATGCTCTCATCGGAAGGTTTACAACCTTGTGATTCAGACTCTGTTGAGGCACTACTGTACCCGATCACTTGACCCATTCCCCCTCTCTCAAGTGAAAATATAACCCTCCATACCCAAGTCATGCAGACTTCTTGCGTGTACAACCTCTCTAAACCCGTCAAACAACCGTGAAGGATGAGGATGGAGTCCGCTTTTCTCTGATTCACAAATAACATCATTAAAATCCCCCATACATCACCAAGGCAGGGAGGATTTGTGCTTTAGAGTTTTCAAAAGGTCCTAGGAATCACGACGCTGGCTTCTATTGTATGGCCATAAAATCCCGTTAAGTGCCAAGACTCCTGATCTGGAAGGGATACCACCATATCTATATGGAAATTTGAATAACTAAGGAGCTGAGTAGTATTTTTATGCTTCCAAAATAGGGCCAGGCCTCCACTTAAAACTCTACTATCTACCACAAAGCTTCCCTCAAAACCAATATCTTTGCAAACAACATTTATTTTTTCCCTACTAACTTTGGTCTCAATTAAAAAAATGAAACTGGGCTTGTATGTACAAGTCATGTCCTTAAGGACTCAAACTGTATGTGGGTTGCATAGCCCATGATAGTTTCCAACTGATGGAATTCCTAATGTGCGATGGGTCTGGACCCTAGGACCCACCATAGAAAAGCATCAGACTGCTCAGTCAAAAGGTCAACACTCATAACCATCCCCATTTCATCTTGGGCTTTCCCATCATCACAAATCCTTCTTTTTCCATATGCCACTTGGGGCCCAATGAGAGAGTTGTTAGGCCTAATTTCAGCAAGAGTTCCCACAAAGTTGTTATGCCCAGTGTGGGTTTGTTCCTTCCCCGACACAATAGCCACTCCCTTCCTTCTAACAATAGCTTCCTTGCCACGATTCCCTTTTGTAAACGTCATGAAAATAGGATAATTTGGTAACTACTCTCCACAAACTTCTGTAGCCCCCACTATCCCCTCTTCACCACTTCCAATTCCAGTTGACGGTTGCTCCTTCAATAACCAACGATTTCCTACTGCCGTAACTGTCCAATGTGATCCTCCTTGTAACTCAGGACCGTACAGGCGCTCAGTTGGGTTTCCATAACTCACAGCCAACCGATTACAGAATCTCTCAGCATGGCCTATGATGCCACAGTTAAAACAAAAGCTTGGAAGCCATTCATACTTGAAAGCTATCCATAACCGTTCTCCCCGGTCTCTTTATCCACATACATTGTTTAAGAGGACAACAACAATCCAATAAAACTCGAACCCGCATGTATCCTTTCCACATGCCCGAGAAATTGGTCTTATCAGCACTCACAAACTCGCCCAAGTAGTTGCCAATGGATTGAGCCACCTTCGTCGAAATGAATCCATTTGGAATATCATGGACTTGTATCCAAATGTAGCACTAACAAACTTGCCCAAGTAGTTGCCAATGGATTGTCATTCCAACTTATGGCAGTAACGTGGTATTAACTCCCTAACCAATTAATTTTTATAAATTCAACCCGAATCAAATATTAATTTCGATAAAAGTAGATAAATCGACCAATCGAACTCCTTTTCAACAGGCTAACCAAAATGATTAGTTTGATGCAATCAGTTAATTTGCACATCCCTAACTCTCCTCCTCACTAAACAAATCGACATATCTCTAAGGAACTAACTCACTTTTCTGAAGCCTTTGGTCTTCGTTCCCATCTCTTGGTTTCTAACTAGTCTTATTAATAATTGGCTCAAAAAAACGTTTTTCTCCTTTGTGAATCTCGTAATATCAAAGTGATTTTGTTTTTTTTTTTAATATTAGAGGAAAATCTTGAACGTGAGTCTTTATCAAGTTATATATATATATATATATATATATATATATGATTCACCTGAATTTATTTTTAACGGATTTCAATATTAGTTAAATTAGTTTGGGACAGATATAAATACTCCCTCCGTCCTATTTTATTTGCTTGTTATTCCTTTTATTGATGTCTCAAAATATTTGTAAGGTTTTAAAATTTAGATATGTAAATAAGTAAATAATTATTTTTCTCATAATAACATTTATGATTATTGATTAAACGAATTAATGTCTTAATGGGTTAGAGTAAAAAATGGCAAAATAACTTTTATTGACTAAATTCTTAATATGCGTGTTTTGTCAAGCCATGCAAACAAAATGGGACGAGGAAGTATTAGATTTGCTACTACTACAGGGAATTTGGATCAGATTTGAGTATAAAATTTTAAGTAACCTTGGTACCCATTCCATCTAAAAATAAATTAAAAAATTACTAAAATTCAAAGTTTGAATATAGAAAGTTAAATCTCAAATGAATTGAAATATTATGGTGTTACTTATTAATAGTTGTTGAATGAATTTTTAATTTATTATTGGATGATATTACACTTTTAATTTCATTCAAAAATAATTAAATTGTTAGGGGTGTCAAAATGGATTGGCGTGTCGGGTTCGACACGGATTCATATAACATGTGACACAATTAGGATCAATGCGAACACGGTCTATTTAATAATCGTGTCAAATTTATCAACATGAATATGACTCAAAAATTAGACAAGTGACACAAACATGATACGTATAACTCGCCTAATATCATAAACAGATTAAATGGGTTATGTTGACCCGTATACGATCCTTGTAACCTGTCTAATATCATAGACAGGTTAAATAAGTCATGTTGACCTATATGCGACCCACTTAACCTGCTCATGATATTTTTAAGTTTAACATACTTAACTCAAATTATATTTCAAAATTAACTTTTACACGTAAATGCATAAATTTTTCTAGATTTGCTACTAAAATAAAAAAAAATAATATAATAAAAGTTTAAATAGGATTTTAGTTGGAGTATTTATGTCTGCCCTTAAATAAATGGGTCACTCCCCTAACCCGCATATCAACTCGTGACATAACACATAAATTCATGTTATATATGAGTGGCCGGTTTGTGACACGAAATACAAAATTCTATCTCATTGAGATATATCGAAAAAGTTACAATGCTAAGATTTTGCTAATTTGGTATCCTGCGAAGCCTTTTATCAAGGTATCGATAGTAAAAGCCATGCATAGTATGACCTGCATCAAAAAATGCATACACACTATTATTTTTAATATTGATAATAATTTGAGAATTTAACTAATTATATTGAAATAAGAAATTAAGTTTTTTTTTTATTTTATGTTTATAATTTATTATAATGACTGTTTATTTATTTAAAAATATTAATGTATTATACTTATTTAGTGCAGTGTATACTAAGAGTATGGATATTTTAACTTTTTAAAATTATCGTATTCCGTGCATTCTCATATCTCGTGTTCTGTATCTGTGCAACGTAGCTGCTAATATATGAGATTACTTAAACACATGAAATTTTCTTTTGCGTTTGTATTTTGTACATGAATTATCTTTAAAAAAAAAAAGCAGGAACTAAAAGGTCGCATTTACAATTTTCTGAACTAATTTTATTATTATTTAAAAATTTAAAAATTTTATATTTGAATTGTTGATTATTATTAATTTATAAAATAATTAATTAAATTACATATTCAGATATTGTGAATTTGAATTTGAATTTTTTATAATATATTTATAAATTTATACATTTATAGTTTTAAAAAAACTAATAAGACCCCATTTTTTTTTTTTTTAGAAAAAATATACTAATAAGCACAAGTGTCGTTGTCTAAAAATCTTATGAGCTTTAAGTTTAGACATGATTAATTGAATCGAATTGAAGGTATTGTAATTTCAATAACACAATAATTTAATATAACAACCTGTGGGAAAAATAAGTCTTTTAATAATGTATATTATATATAAAAGTGGAAATGAGGGGATAATAGGATTCAATAATGTTTTTAATAAAATTTAAAATATTCTCAAATAATCTTATTGATGATCAATTAAATTTTATTTAAATATTATGCTTAATAAATAATTAAAGTTAACTATATATTAATAAATATTTTTTTATTTTTAATTATTATATTATAAGGCTACATGAAAATTAAAAATTCTTTTATTTGCTATATATGTTTTTAAAATTTAGGATTTAAATTAAATTTTAGAGCTTAAACATATTACATACTTCATGTAGTTATTATATACATTATGTTGCTCTCTTTAACTTAATAGATAATGAAATAAATTTATAATTTACAATCTAGATATATCTGGGAGTAAAGAAGGGAATTATGAGATTTTCTAAAGTAGTCTTAGTTTTAATTTGGAATTCTTAATACATCATTTTAATTAACTTTTTATGCATTTTAATCAGAAAAAATAATTCTATTTATGCTTTTAAAGATACTTTTTAGTTGTATTTTTAATTCTTTTTAATAAAAAAAATAGATTTACATTTATATTTTTGAATATCCTTTTAGTTAGATTTTTTATGTATTTTAATTTGAGAAAATATGTATATGTATAGATATTCTCTATTTGATATTGTAATATTATTGTCCAATGATTTTTGTGATTAATAGTTTTTTATGATCTTAATCATATATTCTCATATTATATTGCTTTTTGGAAGATAAATCGAAAATCTTAATTCAACTATTGAAAATAAGTTAAATATAATGAAATTAAAATAATTTTTTTTAAAATATATTATTTCTCTTTGATTTTTTTTGGAGAGAATGTGTGTACACTTATTTGAATCATTTATATATTATTATATTTTAAATTTTTTTTAATTTAATAAAAGTAATAGAAGTATGAAATTATAGAATTTGACTAATATTAAAAAAAAAAATTTTTTTTAGTCTAATGAAATCTTTTTTAAAAAATAGGATATAAATATTTGAATTTGCTATAATTTTTATTTTCAACTTTTCTATATTAAAAATGAAACAAAGAGAAAATTCAAGAGCTCTATTTTTATTCAATATTTTATTTTTTTATTTTTAAAATTTATGGAAATTATTCTATGATTTAATTAGATATATTTTTTTAAATATTTTTTAAATAGATACAAAAATAATTAGACCATTAAAATTTTAAAATTTTTTCAAATATTTTTTATATATGACTTGATAAAGTACATTCCATTACCAATATTGTTATTTATCACTTCACATGTTGATTCCCATGTGGAGTTGAGAACTTTAAGCAATTTATTCTGGATTATGTGCAAAGACATGGTCTAAAATATTAAATAGTATTGATAAAATTTCAGCTTAATTTCATCTGACGAAAATAATTGATGTAGAAATCAAAACCATGTCTTATATTAGCTATGCAAAGTAAGTCTTGATTCATTAGATTAATATTATAGTATCGCCAAATTATAGAATATTTTGCAATATGGTAAATGTAAATTTATAGTGATTTTATATAATTAATTAACAATAAAATTATATATTTTTTATTAAAATGAGAAACAGAAACATCATTTGTTTTCAATTAGATATTACAGTACAAAACATGTTATAAAATTTCATTGTATATATAAAGTGCAACATTAATTAATCATTGTATTTATTTTAATTTAAATAAGAATTTATACTTTAATATTATATAAATAACAAAATTAAACGAGTAAAGTTAACATGCAACGCACATCATATAGAACTAATATTACTAAATACAATTTATAAAATATTATTTATAACAATAAAACAACTCCTAGGAAAAATAAATCTTTAATATGTATTTATAAATTAAAAACTATCAAAACAATCAGCTCTGCGTGTGACATCCTACTGAATCGAATCGTTGCATAGAGTCGAGTCGAGTCGAGCCAAACTAGAACCCGGTTCGAGCCATTAGAGTCCAGAGTGGGGTAAAATGGGATTTAAATTAAATACTTAATTGCATTGGACTTAATTGAATGAAACATAAAGATAAAAGTATAAGGATTAGGACCAAATTGAAATAAAGTATAAAGTTGAGGTATTATTTGGTAATTTGTAACATACATGTAGAGATAAATTTAGAAGTTACCCAACAATTCCATTCACTTTCCCTTTTCCATCTTCTCCTTCATCTTCTTCCTTCACTTTCCCTTCTCCATCTTCTCCTAAATCTTCCTGTGTAGTGTGATGATAGTGATAAGATATGTTGCTGAATGTTGAGTAATAGGTTTGAGAATGTTGATTAAGCATGGGATGCATTGAATAAATGATTTGGAGATTGAAGTCATGCTGAAACAGGTTTGGTGGAAAACTGACCAGTAACTTCAACCTGACTTTGAACCTGTGTACTGATGGAATTAGGAAGTGGTATAGAAAAGTTATTTGTTCCTTTATGTTTTAGCTGTCTATGAGCTTTGGAATCACCTAAATTGGACTTATAAATTGAAAGATATGCCCAAAATAGTACAAACTGTGTAGGTTGAAAATCAAAATCTGGGCGGACTGGAAGGTGCTGCTTTAGCTCAATATTTGCCTACTTTACCAACATATGTCAGAGAGGTGGTAGAAGACATATTTGTACCCTAATGTGTTATCTAACCATAGAATTTGGACTCACCTAAATGGGCCTTATAAATTGAGAGATATGACTAAAATGGTACAAACGGTGCAAACTGAAAACCAACAGTTGGGCAAACTGGAAGTTGCTACTTTAATTCAATATTTGACTACTTTACCCACATCTTTCAGAGAGGTGGTAGAAGACATATTTGTACTCTCATGTGTTAGCTAACCATAGAATTTGGAATTACCTAAATTGGCCTTATAAATTGAGAGATATGACCAAAATGTTATAAATTGTGCAAACTGAAAACCAACAGCTGGGCAGACTAGAAGTTGCTACTTTAGCTCAATATTTGACTCCTTTACCCACATATTTCAGAGAAGTGATAGAAGACATATTTTGTACCCTAATTTGTTAGCTAACCAGAAAATTTAGAAATACCTGAATTGGACTTAAGTAGAAAGAGTTATGCTAGAATTTGTAACACATGTACAGGCTGCCCTAGCAATTTATCAATTGTTTCTACCTTACATGCAAGTTATCAATTGTTTGCATTACTACTCATTAGATGTTACTTGTATTTGTCTACGAAAAAGCATGAAACAGGTTAGAAACATACAGGATGAGATAGCATACAGGTAAACAGTCTGGTTTATGACTTTTATGAATACTTTAATATGTTTATTGTATTATTAAAATACAAATAATATGTTCCACTGAGGTTAGGTGGAAAAAACGTAGATAAGACTATGTCGCGACATAGAATAACAGATCTGCGCCCCATACAGTTTGGTACTCCAACTACAGGTCGTTGAGTGGATATGATTTATATACGGGTCATAGCAGCCCAGCCATACAGTATTCATCCAGTTTCATCTAGTTCTTCTTATCACTTAGGTTTCACTGTAACCTTATGGAGCCATACAGTTATGAGATTGTATTATGTATAAATTATAAAAGGTGCATAATGCATACAGCATAATAAACAGCAAGTAAGATCATGAAAGTATAATGATATGTGTGATTACATGTTTATTTATTTATTTCTTATTAAGTTGAGATATCCACTGAATTTTATTTGCTCAGCGAGTTACCTGTTTTAACTCGCAAGTTCTAGGCTTGGACCGTAGAGAATCATCTTTACAACTGCTGCAGTTCATCATTTGAAGACCCAGTCTTCAGGGTAGCTACTCATTTTGATATTTTGGTTCTGTCTATACTTATCATGGCATGTACAGGGCACATAGTTGGGTCCATTTCATTTTGAAAACTATTATCATGTCTTGTAAATAGTAAGCACATAGCTGTATCTAACTAATGTCGAAAGCAACAGCATGACATCATATTTAGCCTACAGGATGATATTAGCATGACAGAACATAGGTTCAACCAGATTGTAGCATCTCGGCTCAGTTCATTCGAGTTAATGGATGGACCAGAAAGGGACGTTACACTGCGCGGACCTCCACTTAATTACAAATAGAACAAATATATTTCTAGATAATTTATAATTATTACACATTAGATATAAATAATTCAAAATTAAATTTATTAGAAAAAATTAATATCATTGATGAAAAGATAAATATAGCTGGAAATATGTACTACAATAAAATATTTTTCTTAATGCATTTAATATTTTATGATTATGTTTCTTAATTTGTTCATATTTTTATTTTTAATTTGATCGTAATTTACATCTCTCTCTATAAGGAATGGTACTCCAACTTCCTTGACGCCGTCATCGTTATTCTCTATTTTATGTCTCCACATATAAATCTCTATAACATTAAACGGAAGGGACGATAACATTAAATGAAAGTTTTGGAATATCGGATGTTAAATGTGATATCTGCTTGTATTAGAATTTTGAATGTGAAGGGATTCCGGAGAAATTGAATGTTAACAGTTTTTTCTTTAAATATATTAAAGAAGGAAAAGTTATATTTTATTAAAAAATAAAAAACAAGCGAAAGAATAACACTTGGGTTTCATTCCAGAGAAACTGCTCTGTTTTTATATCATATAGATTACATTAATACATTGGACATCAGTGGACCGGAATAATTTTATTGGCTATAATAATATGGATAGTTCCCCTAGAGAGAACTTGAACTCGAGACCTCTTATTCTTTACATTTTCTAAAAATGCGGTAAGACAAACTATATCACAACTGATTGAATGATTAACATAACTACCTATAAACATATAAAACTTAAACCAAAGTAAAAGGCTAAAACAAATTATTTTCTTAATAAAAAAAAAAAAACTAAAACCAAAATCTTTTGACTAAGATTTTTTAATTTTTCCCTCCATCTCATAATTTTTATACTACTTTTCTTTTTCGTTCGTCTCGAATTGTTATCCCATTTCTTTAAATGAATAATATTTGAAATTTACTATTTTACCTTTATTTAATATGCTTTTTTGTCAATAAATATAATAATCAAACTATTATATTGTAATTAATTAAATCTTGATATAAACAAAATTAACATATTAATATTTGATCTTTCAATAAAATTATATTTAATAAAATGTTTTGATTAATTTTTAGAACAATTTAATATGAAAATTTTAATTTTTTAATATGAATAACATAAAGATATATCATAAAAAATAAAGCAAAAATTTATAGTTTAATCGAATTGATTAAATTCTTTTAATAGCTACAAATTATAAGGAGTGATGAAGTATAATTTTTTTGGATGCTAAACAGGGGCAGGGAGTGAAACCATAAAACTAAAATATTTTCTTTTAATTTTTTATTACCCTAAAAATTTAAAAAATATATATATATTGGGGGCAGGGCCCCTTTGAGCCCTTTGTGTATCTGTCCCGTGCTGAATTGTACGTGTCTCTCTACTGAACTGATTCAATTCTACTCGTACCGCGCTAGCACTACCGAATAATTTTAATTTCGGTTTCTTCCGTATTTTCTGGAGCCTACCTGAAGGGGCTGAAAAATTTAACAAGCATGGGCCGGGGCCTACTCAAAATCCAACAACCTAAGTTCTCCACGAAGAAGCCACTGGCCCACTGATGTTCTTTCTTATGAGTGCCTGTTATGCTGTGTTTGGAAGCAAAAAGAGAGGGGACAGAAATATGAATGAAAACATTATAATGTTAGTGCGTAAAAGTTAAGGATGCTCACTTACTCGCCCTACTAGATATCCGACCTAATTTGACTTGAATAGAGCAGGAAAATCCGATCCATTTATAAATCAAATGGATACAGACCATGTACTAATTTAATCCGAACTCAATCGGATTAGGTTTTTCATATATAAAATAAGTTTTTTTTTTTATTTATTTTATCTATGATCCTATCTTATCTCAATCCGTTTCAGCACAAGACTGAGTATCTAATATCTAATTATTTTTATTCGCGAATCAAAGTGTTGATATTGCAAAATTCAATTTGAATCCACCCTATTATCATCTCTAATAGAACTTATATTGCAAATAGTGCATTTCCCATTTGTGAATTTATAACATAAATTTGCACATAGCACGCTTCACATGCAAAGGTACGCAACATAAATAAAGCCCACTCTCACACCAAAAAGAAAAATTTTGTTTGGATAAAATATTGAAAGGAAAATAAATTAATTACGTCACAACTAAATTATATTTGTGTCCTCTGTTTCTGTGGAAAAAAATTTCTAAAAATTCTAAAAATGATAAATATATATAAATTTATTTATTTTCTATTCACTTATATATTTTAAGTCGGGGAGTTTGATTTCCACTGATTTTTATAATTGTTAGCGGTAATAATAATAACAGTTAAATACTAATTCCTAAATAGTTTGTTGTTTATATAATTATTTAAAATAGAAATTTTTAATAAAAATAGTTATTTGATTAGTTGTTAAATATAAAATAAGTTTAAAAAATTATTATTAATTATTGTTAAATATTAATCTAAACATTACTATAAATATTACGTTACCGAATAATATATAGTAATCAGCAAATATAGCATTTTGTTCTTAGTAAAAACATTAAATATTGTGTTAAATGATGTTACCAAAAAGGTTTTTTTTTTCTTTTTTTTTTTAATTTTTTTCAGTATTGAGGATTCGAACCTAAGTTTATTGACAAATCGGATATGCACTTGTCAGTAAGTTATGCTTTGTCGTGGAGTTCTTCTATTTTTTTTTTTTTCCAAAACAAGAAGTAAATTCCCTTTCTTTATTTTCTGTCCATTTTTGACTCTGCCAAACACGGTGTATGTCGCAGCATGTATCTAATCAACAATAAGTATCTTTCAAGTACAAAAATTTGGTATAGAAAATTGTACTTTCATTGATGGATATTAAATCATTAAAATTATTAAATTTAATTCTTTTTTTTATGAATTATTGCAATTTCAGTTTCTATAATAATTAATCATCGAGAAAATTAAAACTAGCTGGAAATAGATAGAAAGCAGAGGAAGTTGTTTTCACCGGATCCGATCTGAACCGGTCGATTTTCGAGCGGAACTGGCTGCTTTCAGACAAATAAAAACAGAAGGTAAAGCAGACAGACAGTCGGATTAGACGGCCGTCAAAGTGTTAGACACGGGAATTAAAAAAAAAAAAAAAAAAGCAGAGGTGAGCATGAGCTAAAATGGAGTATTCATCCAGAAATTGAGTGAGCCAGAGAGTCTGAAAACAGCTGGATGATGCTAAGCACCAACTAATTAATTAATATCTAATCATTAACATTTAACAAAATATCTTCAATTTATTAATATTTTCTTTACTCCTCTTCAACACTTACATTACATGTATTATGTATAGGTCTTCCGCGTTCTGCAGGACCACCACAATGTCGCACGTGAGAATATGTTTCCTTTAAATGCTTTCAATTCAATTATGGATAAGTTTCCATTTTTTTTAAAAAATTTTTATTATCACGAATATAAAAATTTTTGAATTATTATTATTATTATAATCAAGTTCAACATTCACCTACCAAATATACATGGTTAGATTTTACATTTTACATATAATTCTTACTTGTCTACTGTTTACCAAAATAATACAAGTCAATCCGAATGGATAACTCAACGGTAAAAATCATTTGTAAAATTAATTATCATGATTTAAATCATAAATTTAATCATCCGCAATGCAAATTCATTTAAAATCAATCCCTTTATTTTCAAATTCAAGCGGAGATTAATATTTTTTTTCTTATTATGTTAACGATTCCATATTATGATTATCAATGACATAAAGGAATTACACAAAAGTTAAATAAATTTTACTTTATAGTAATTAAGGTTAAAAAAAAGTTTAAGGTAGTGCATTTGTTGTTTAATGATACTTAACCACCCTACTCAGTCGTTTAATGAATATATTTAGTAATAAGTCATTAGTATTGTTGATTGAACCAAAAGTAGCTTTTGAAGACTGTTTTTTTACCCTACCCAAGAGGTCAAAAACTCACCGACGCTGTCTCCTATTCTAGCACCACTAATTAATAACAACAATCACTTTTGAATGTACCTATAAGCTAGATTGGACTCACATTCAAACCTATGTTACCCTTTTCCATACTTAACTACTCGAGTTATCTTTTTACAACAAAAGCATTTTGGAACTTTATATATTATTTATTATAGTATTTTATTGTGACGAGGGTGCTAAAACATGGAAGACATCCACCTAGAACTACTTTAAGTAGTTGAAGGAAAGTGGTCACTGTGTATCTGTAATCTTTGGATATGGTTCAGTAATTAGCTCCTAAACCCATATATATCAATTCTTTTTTAACTTTTTTCAACCTTGATCTAATTAGTGCCGGTGAATAATATCTTGACTTTGGATTTGTTGGACGGTATTATCGGTTTTAGCAGCCTTTAGTTATTATAGAAGTTTTTAACTTTTTTTTTTATTAGTTATTAACCGTTAACTTTTAATTCGTGATTGTTTTTATAACGATTTAAATTAGATGTATTTAGTAAAAATAATTATTTAATTAGTCGTTTAAATTAAAATGATAAAAAGAGATATTAATTGTTTAATTAATTGAACTCGGAGAAAAAAAAAAAGAGTATGATTATCAAAAAAAAATTAATTCAAAGCTAAACGTTAAATGTTAGAATATCTAAAGTTTAATAAAAAAAACTATCTCAATCTCTAAAAGCTTTTATAAAAATTATATTACTGAACGCTATAATTAATATAATAATAATCTTGGGTTTTAGGTACGTTAGATGAATCTAAAAATTAAAAAAGAAATGATGATTAGTGTATTAGAATACAAAATGGGTTTAAACCATTTAAATTAAGAAGACGAGGACAACAGCTGGTGCACACAAAGCAAAGGTGTTATGTTTTGTATTGTATGCTTAATTATATGAGTATTTATTTGACTAACCACAATTCTTTTTTGAAAATCAAAATGACCATATTTTAAAATTATTTTATTTTTAAATAATTAAACATTTATTAGAGAAATTATTATGTTTCTTTTGACTATAATTAAGAATTTAACAAGTGTGAATTCCACAATGTGATGGATTTTGTGGGCCATTATGATCAAATGCCGGTGGATTTTTTGGCAGGTCAATGCTTTATATTTTTCTCTTCTTCTTCTTTTTACCTACGGCAAGAAGAAAAAAAGGAAATAAGTAACCAAAATAAAATTATTTTTTTAATGGCATGGGTGGATAGATGTTGACCCAACTATAAAATCAGGCGGATAGATCACTGGTTTAATTAATAGGTCAAATGGTTTAATTGGTAGGTTATATAAAATATTAATGATATATATTAATTAATTATTTTTAAATTTTAAATAATATAAATATAATTATAATTATCGATCTACCTAACTATCCAATTGAACTTGCCTGGATCGATAGATTCAACTATGGTTCAACCAATTCATTTGGGTTCTTTTTCTTAAGTAATTCGAAAGTAAAACTAGTTAGGTCAAAATCTGATTCATCGGCTGTCATACATCGATTTGGTTGGAGTTCAACAACTGTGTAATTTAACCTTTTTTTTCACTTTGTTATGAAAAAATGCCATTTATAACAATTAGAGTAAAAAGAAAATGTAAGTGAAGAAGTTTGTCTTTAATTTATGGAGTAAAACTATAGAAGTTTTGATTTTCTCTAAATTCTAAGAGGATACGTAGATAATTTAAATAATTTAATTAAAGCTTATTTCCATTTCTTTAAATTTAGTTGTATAATTAATGAATAATATTATAGATAATAAAAATAATTTTTCTTTCATAATATTCAAACCATTTATGTAATTTTATTCTAAACTCAATTAAATTATATTTATTTACAATTTTTAAATATTCCATTCAATTTTATTTTTAAAATTATTTTTTTTATAATTTCTTGAAAAAAAAAAGATCAAACCAAAATCAAGATTAGAGTTGATGCTAACCCTAAACCAAAATTGTTTTTTAAAGCAAATCAAACCTTTGCATTAAACAACATAAAACGGTAGAACAAACAATACGGAATAGATTCCCACACTTTAAAACGAACATGATGAATCGAAAGCCCAAGCAAGAGAATGAACCTAAAATCTAAGAATTATTATATCATGCGTGCGCATCCATTACATGTATAAAGATCAATCCATGTAATATCGAATGGGCCTTAAAATAGTCCAGGATAAAAATCTCCTGATCCATCAATAGTCTTATAAAAGGAAATTCTTTAAATCCGCGTCACTGAATAATCTATTTGCACATATAACGAATACTAGTTATTATTACTCCCACTTTATTATGATTGCGACGACGGATAGCAAAATCAACCCAATCCGATAGATATGCGTCCAGTTCAAATTCAGTTAAATCCGAATATTAGGTTTTTGATTAAGTTTAGATAATGCATGGGCAAAATCTGAAAGTTGTATTTGTTTATAGGTAGGATATGGGTATTGTTTTAAACCTAAATCCGATGTGTATTCGAAATTCATATCCAAATAAATTTAAAAGTTTATTATTTTTTTTAAATTATAGTATGAAATTTTTAATTGGTTATTTGTAGTAAATTATCTATATTAATTATAATTTTACTTTTAATTTACTATAGTATAGTGTAAAATAATTTCACTTTAGTTTTTATATATTAATTCGAATCGGTCAAATTTAAGTTTTAGATTTTTAAATTTAAGATTTAATTTCTAATATTTGATTTAATATTTTACATTTAGTAATTTTGTTATATGAGTTTTTTAGTTATTCTATTAATTGATTTTTGTTATAATTACATTTGGATATTATGCAATTAATATATTTGAGTGAAGTATTATGATGAGAAGAGTAGCTTTGAAATTAAAATTTTATTTTATCATTATTCAAACATTTCTTTATGTATTAATTTATTTTCACACTTTTTTATGTATTATAAAAAAAGTTAAATAAATAACTTTTTTAATTTTTTAATTCAATATAATTTAATTTTTCAATGAGCCAATGGATAATGGTATCCATGGGTAATAGAGACCCATTGGTACACACGGGTATAATCAAACCCATTAGATTATTCCTTGCCCGATAGTGTATCGGGTAAGGTATGTGGATTAAATTGGGTTTGGATATGAGTATTGCAATACCAGATTAAATTTGAGTTTTGCATTTTGGGTTTTGGCTTAGATGTTTAGTTAATTGAAACCCAATTAATATTGTTTTGGGTTATTAATTGATCAATTTATTAATTAAAAGAAAGAGATAAAGAAGACTTAATCTGCAGTTGTGCAAGCACTCCTCAAGCGGTTGTTGACACATACAGAGAGTGGGGGAGGAAAGGAGCCAGTGACGGAAATGTGTATCAGTAGATTCTTTTGGTAACCACCTGTGAAGTTTATAAATGGAGCAAGGGAACCCAACAAAAAACAACCAAATTCTCCGATGAATTTAACAAATCAAACTCTCCAACGAGTTAAACAATTTTATTTTCAAAACATTGTATTTATTCTTTCCTAAGCATAGTTTATTTACGTTCCCTGTAATTACAAGCTTTCATTTCAATTCAAGCAATCAAATTCAATTTACTTTTTAAGGAATCAAACTCTTTTTACAATTTTCCTTACTCAAATTTACTTTAATTGCACAATAAGTGAAATTTTTACCATGGATTCATCTCATAGCCTAAAAGTCAAATCAAGCGCACTTTAATTCCTTAGTCGGTGTACTTCATATACCTGGCATGCCCGCAATTAGTTCACAAATCAAGCTATTAGCCAGCGGATCATTGCTCTTTTGTCAAAAAACAACCAACTTAAAAAAAATTTTGATTTATTTTATTAATATATTTTAAAGTAATTTTATTAATATATAGTATAATCATTCATGCAAAATATTGAAAGGTGACATGCGCGGTAAAATTTCAACAAACTGAAGGTTCCGATGTTATGCATATTTTTTCAAAAAAAGTTTTTAACCGAAATTTGGTAATAAAGTTACGTATTTTTTTTCAAAAAAAAAAATGCAAATATGAAAAGTTAATAAATTTTAATTTTAGTAATTTTTAAAATGTTCATATTCATAAAAAAAATAAATTGTCCTTTTCACTTATAGTTCACTCCAAGAAATATAGCCCTTGGATCAATCCCATGAATATTTTATCTACTTCCATTTTATCACCACGGCAAGGAAACAGGTAAAAATAGAAAAATTCATATTGGATTTAGAGATAATCAGACTCGAATTGATCACTTCCATCATATCAATGTAATACTCTACCACCGAATTATATCTCTCCCTTGTCCCATCATTAATTTTGCAAATAAATTGTTAAACTATAAAAGTTTATGGTCTAGATTTTAAGTAGACATGCTGGGCGTAGAAATTATTTTTTGTTAAATTGAAACTAAATCAAACTGTTATAAAAATCGAACTAACTTTCAGTCGGTTTTAGCAAATTTCGCTCTATCTTTATCTATCATCATTTCTACTAATAATAATAATAATTCCATATAAAATACTGAAAATTAAAATTTATAGATATAAAAAAAATGATATTTTTCAATTTTCAGCTTATTAATCGGTTTTATATTGAATAAAACTGATCTGCTAAGTTTGTTTCATTCTCCGGCAAATCTACTTGAGAATAAGAAGCATACGTAACGTAATGGCTTCTAGAGACTAGAGTACATCAAATTCTTAAAACGAACAAAAAAAAAGTTATAAAATAAAATATAGTCATGAACGTGCAATAATTCTGAAACCGGTGTACCGGCTGCTGCCGGTGCACGCGGAAATCGTACTAGGGTACGGTATGGGACGGTGGCGGTGCAGTCGAATTTATTCTGAAAATTATTCTTTTGTGATGATAATAATAAAAAGGTTAAAAGAACAAAATTGACAAAAATGGGAAAATATTCCATATTGGAAGACAGAATTGTATTAGCTTGATCCAGCTGTTTCTACTTTCTAGAATTCAAACCGCGGTTTAACTCTATTTGCTTTCTTTTTGCTCGGTAGGTTAACCGTTAAATCATGTCACTAATTAAGATTAAACATGTTTCTAATGTTAGAATTAAAGTATTTATTATTCTAAATGACAAAACATACCTCTTTTCTTTAATTAAAGTGGGCCGATGGGTCAAATTAATTACTTTATAAAATTCAATCAAAATGACTCATTTTAATTTTTTTTTTGATTTATTTTAATTTAGTTTCAATTTTTAGTTTTACATGATAAAAATCGAATCAAATTGAAAAAGAATTTCACTTGGATGCCAAATTGACAATTATAAAAATCAATTTAGAATATAAATGAATCAATTTATGATTCAATGGATCTTATGAATCTTACTTTTAACTTATCTATTCCCTTATACCAAAAAAAGTTACATAGAAGATTTTTTAATTTAATCATAGGGTAAGATCATCACTTAATTTGTTCAAACATGGTTAAACAACATGAGTCTATGTTTAATTTATATTTTAGATTGGTCAAATACATAAATCGTTTTTAAACTTTGTAATTTTAATTTTGTGGGACTCTAACTTTGTGAATGATCTATCAAGCGTCTAAATTTGAAAAATTTGATAATATTGTGTGCCTTTCCACACCAACAGCAATAATTTTGAGGATTTTTTATTTTTATATGTTTTATTGATTTGAGGTGTAGATAGTGTAATTTTTAAAATAATAATTTTTATATTTTTAATTACTTAATATGTATTTAATTGATTTAATTTTGTAAATTAAAGTGTTTACTAAAATAATTTTACAAATTAAAATATTTAATAAGTAAAATTTTATATATTAAAATATTAAATGAGTCAAAAATAAAAGTTTAAGCTGCTATAAAGTTACAATGACGAAGCTGACCCCTGAAATTATGTAATCAGCAATTTTAGATTCAAAATTATACTCGATTCGAATACCATAGATTCTAGATATTCTATCGTATGTATTTGCGAGAAAGACCACGTGGAAAACGTGGAAACGGGCAAGCTCTTAACAACATTCCTGTGGGTGCTTACCTGGCTGAAAGATTTTTTTTCCTTTAATTATTTAAAACAATTCCAAAGAATAGAGAACGGATAAACGGGTCAATTTACTGCCACGTGGTATGAAACCGCGTCATGAATAGGAACACTTATATCACGTGAGCATACCGGTGATTGTCCTCTCCAACGCTATTCACATCAACTACTTTTCTGTATATTTTGTATACCTTCATTATATATTCAGACTTTAGTATCTCATATTTAGTTATAATTAATTATAGACGGAATATATAAATCATTCATGATGTTTACAATTTTAACCCTATGATACTCTAACAGATCGTTTGGATGGATGTTATTTGGTGGGTTTGCACAGTAAAGCAAGGTAAAAGAGATTATTTAGTTATTTGAGAAGGTGGTTTGAAGAAGATGATAGTTTTTAAAAGTTATTTTAAGGTTGAAAGTACTTCTAAACACTCTAAGTTTCAGCCCACCGAATTGGAGTGTAAAAAAAATTATTTTCAAAATTATTCATAGTTATATTTTTAAATCTTTCATAATAAAAATATTTCGTAATTTTTATATTTAACATTATCTTTATGTACCATCAAACCAAACAAAATAATCTTATTAAACATTCATTGAACGAATACACCAATTGCCTTTAAACTTCCGTATAAAAAGTCTTGTGGCCCCTTATATTTTTGAAATGATCTTATGACCCTCTAATTTATTAAGGAAAATATTAATCAGTTAATTGTAATTATCTTTACCATCTGTCATTGTATATCCTTTCTATAAATACGAGATTGACATAGCTTAATTATAGGATGAGATTGATACTTGTACTTGTATAAATTATGCACTTTTCTAATAAACAACACAACACTGTAAACCATTATCTTTTTCTTTATTTTAGATGGTATCAGAGCAACTTTCCTGGTGCTCTTGAAGCTTCCGTTTTCTTTCCTTTTCCATAGTCAACAATGGGCGACGAATCACCAAAAGCCCGTAACATGGAATCATCAAAAGCTGGTAATATGGATCCTTCGCATCCATATTACGTTCATCATTCAGATCAACCTGGTCACATGCTCGTACCAGTTAAATTAAATGGAGAAAATTATCGATCATGGAGTAAGGCTATGATTCACGCTCTTACTGCGAAGAACAAGTTAGGATTCATCGATGGGTCGCTAGAAGCCCCGTCCCAAGAAGAAAAACCTACGGAACTCGCATTGTGGAATCAATGCAACAGCCTAATACTTTCTTGGCTTACTCATTCTGTTGAAGCAGACCTGGCAGAAGGTGTCATTCATGCCAAAACAGCATACCAAGTTTGGACAGACTTCAAAGATCAATTTTCCCAAAAGAATGCACCGGCAATATTCCAAATTCAGAAATCTATTGCAACAATCTCACAAGGCTCTATGTCTGTGGCCTCATATTATACCAAACTCAAAGCTTTATGGGATGAACTCGAAAATTATCGAGATCCCTACACTTGTAATCATGCCAAGGCACATCAGGAACAACTTCAGGAGGACAGGTTGATGCAGTTTCTTATGGGTATGAATGAATCATATAAAGGGGTAAGGTCAAATATCCTCATGATGACACCATTACCCAACGTACGACAGGCATATTCCCTGGTAATTCAAGAGGAGACACAGAGACAATTGTCATCAGAACCCGCTGAGAGCTTCACCATTGCCGCGAATATCCAGAGCAAGGCATCCGGGATCAAAAATAACAAAACGTGTGATCATTGCCATCGTTCTGGTCACACAATTGAAGAATGCAGAACTTTGAAATATTACTGCAAATTCTGTGACAAAGGCGGACACACGGAGGATCGCTGTAGGCTGAAAAACAACAAAGGCGGACCACCACAACAGAATCGAGGTTCACGAAGCAAGCCACAATCTGCGGCAAATATGGCAAAAAATTCGAGCATGAATGATGGCAATTCCCTCATGGGTTTTTCGCCTGAATATCTTCAACAATTAGCCAAAGCATTATCTACCATGAATCAGAATTCCTCTTCTGGTAATAGTGATACTTTTGCAAACGCAGCAGGTTTGTTTTCAACATTCATATCTCATGTCAATTCTATTTTTACCAATTCTTGGATTTTAGATAGTGGTGCCACCGATCACATGACGTCGCACCCTTCCCTCTTGTCAAAACGTCAACCATCTTTCTCTCACACAGTAAATTTACCAAACGGCACATCTGCGCCGATTACACACACTGGCAACATGGTTTTCAATCAGGATATAACACTCAAAAATGTCCTATGCGTACCCACTTTTCGTTTAAACTTAATATCAGCCAGCAAAATTACAAAAGATCTTAATTGTTCTGTCACTTTTTTTCCTGACTCATGTATTTTGCAGGACTTAACGACGGGGAAGATGATTGGCTGGGGTAAACAACATGGGGGACTCTATTACATGATGCAGGATTCCATTTCTCCAGCTTCCTTCCAAGTCTCAAATAGTCCCGATTTATGGCATTCACGCCTCGGACATGTTTCTTTTTCTCACTTCAAATTACTTTCCTCTTCATTACCAATTAATAAAGAAACAGTCTCATTTCACAATAATTGTAGTATTTGTCCTCTTGCAAAACAAACGAGATTGCCTTTTCCAATTAGTTCTATCACAACTAAAATTCCATTCGAATTATTACACTGCGATGTATGGGGACCTCATAAAATTCCTTCGCATTCTGGGGCACGTTTTTTTCTCACCATAGTTGACGATTTTACTCGTTGTACTTGGGTTTTTCTTATGAAACAAAAATCAGAAACATCCGACTTACTCATCAAATTTATTCAGTTTACAAAAACACAGTTTAACACTTCCGTTAAAATCATTCGCACAGATAATGGGAGTGAATTTCAGCCTTTACAAAATTTCCTTCTCAATCAAGGCATCGAGTTCCAAAATACATGCGTTTATACTCCACAACAAAACGGAGTAGTCGAACGCAAGCATCGTCACATACTAAATGTGGCACGTTCTTTATTTTTTCAATCACATGTACCTCTTAAATTCTGGGGGGAATGTATTCTTACAGCCGTATATTTAATTAACCGGCTTCCAACTCCTCTTTTATCTAATCAATCACCATATGAAAAGCTCTACAAAAGGCCACCCTCACTTGATCACTTGCGAATTTTTGGTTGCCAGTGCTACGCAACAAACGTTCACCCAAAAGGAAAATTCGATCCCCGTGCCATTCGGTGCGTTTTTATGGGATATCCTCATGGCAAAAAAGGCTATAAATTATATGACCTCTCTACACAAAAATTCCTTATTAGCAGAGATGTCTACTTCCAAGAGGATACTTTTCCTTTTGCGTCTCCAAATAATATGCCGTCATCACAATCTTCTCCTAATCCTGTGGCACATAATTTTCCTTTATTGCCAATTTTCCCAGAAGCAGAATCCAAGATATCCCAACCACATATTACGTCAGATTCATCCCCACCCCCGCATAATTCAGCGCCATCTACATCTCCACAAGATTCTCCTTTATCTCCAGCGCCATCTCCATCTCCACAAGATTCTCCTTTATCTCCAGCGCCATCTACATCTCCACAATCTCCTCAAAACAACCGCCCTTTGCCCATTAATTCCACTTCGTCATCACCGCAATCTTTCCCTTTGTCAGAATCTTCCAGCTCTTCACCACCTCAACTGAATGACAATTTCCAAAATCTTCGTCGCTCAACTCGCGACCGCCAACCTCCAGCCTGGCATCAAGAGTACTTCATGTCTGCTGCAGTCAATCATTCATCCCCTCGCACAAGTCCTCGTCGAAATACAAGGTATCCTCTGTCTCATTATCTATCTCTTTCACAATTTTCATTATCTCATCGTGCTTTTTTAGCCAGTATAACATCCCAGGTTGAACCTACCACCTATTCCCAAGCTGTCCAAATCCCTCATTGGCAAGCAGCTATGGATGCTGAATTACAAGCATTACAGCGCAATAACACTTGGTCTCTTGTTCCTCTTCCCCCCGGTCACAAGCCTATTGGCTGCAGGTGGGTTTACAAAATAAAATATCATTCTGATGGTACAATTGAGCGATATAAAGCTCGCCTCGTTGCAAAAGGATATACACAGGTAGAAGGTCTCGACTACAAGGAAACCTTTTCTCCTACAGCAAAAATGACAACTCTTCGTTGTTTACTTACTATTGCTGCTGCCAGAAATTGGTTTACTCATCAATTGGATGTACAAAATGCTTTTTTACATGGAAATTTGCAGGAAATTGTCTACATGGAACTGCCTCCCGGATTATGCCGACAGGGGGAGAACATGGTTTGTCGGCTCAACAAGTCCCTCTATGGGCTAAAACAAGCATCCCGTAATTGGTTTTCTACCTTTTCTGAGGCATTAGCATCCGCCGGTTTTGCACAGTCAAAAGCAGACTACTCCTTATTTACCAAACAGCAAGATACATCCTTCACTGCAGTACTTATTTATGTAGACGACATCCTTGTGACAGGGAATAGTATGCAAGAAATCATGGCCCTTAAACAATTCTTATTCAAGAAATTTTTAATCAAGGATCTGGGAAAGCTTGGTTATTTTTTGGGTATAGAATTTTCTCATTCTAAAAAGGGTATTTTTATGTCCCAACGCAAATATGCGCTAGATATTTTGGAAGATTCTGGCCATACAGGTTCACGGCCGGAGAGCTTCCCAATGGAACAAAATGTTAAATTAACACTCACAGATGGAGAAAAATTACATGATCCAACAAGATACAGACGATTGATCGGTCGGTTGATCTATTTAACGGTAACGAGACCGGATATTGTTTATTCTGTCCGCACATTATCTCAATACATGCATGAACCAAGAAAACCACATTGGGAAGCAGCCATTCGGGTTTTAAAGTATATTAAAAGTACTCCAGGACAAGGTTTGCTGTTGCCGCGCGAAAATAATTTGAAATTGTCAGCCTTTTGTGACTCAGATTGGGCTGGTTGTCGTACAACACGACGTTCCATTTCAGGTTATTGCATATTTCTGGGAAGTTCATTGATCTCATGGAAGTCAAAGAAACAAACTAATGTTTCTAGGTCTTCGGCAGAAGCAGAATACAGATCTATGGCAAATACATGCCTTGAGTTGACTTGGATCCATTATTTGCTTCGTGATCTAAAAGTAAGTCAGACGGGGCCGGCATCTTTGTTTTGTGATAATCAAGCAGCATTACATATAGCGGCGAATCCTGTTTTTCATGAACGAACAAAACACATCGAGATAGATTGTCACATTGTTAGAGAGAAGTTGCAGTCAGGATTGGTCAAACCACAATATGTTCCTACACGATTACAGTTAGCAGATATCTTCACAAAGGCTTTGGGACGTGAACAATTTCAGTTCTTGAGAAGCAAGTTGGGAATACAAAACATACACTCTCCAACTTGAGGGGGAGTATTAAGGAAAATATTAATCAGTTAATTGTAATTATCTTTACCATCTGTCATTGTATATCCTTTCTATAAATACGAGATTGACATAGCTTAATTATAGGATGAGATTGATACTTGTACTTGTATAAATTATGCACTTTTCTAATAAACAACACAACACTGTAAACCATTATCTTTTTCTTTATTTTAGATAATTTTTTTTTTTTTTTTTTTTGTTACTTATGCATGTCTTGCCACCTTAGAAAACGAAATGTGAAATACACGAGAAATGAGTGAATTGGTCACGTAAGAGCATCTTATGTGGCAACCTATTGCGTTTTAACTTCCTCCATTAAATCCCGCTTGCTTTTCTTTAATCCCAAATACCCATTTTCTTCAAAACTTCAAATTTTCAATTTAAACAACAGTTATGGCACCACCAAACCCAAAACCAGAGCCAAGAAAGGAAAATTCCTAAAAAATCTAATGGTATCCCAAAATACAACGATAACAATTCAAGAGCCGCTAGTTCTAGCAACATGGAAAGTAAAAAGATAAATAGGATTCACTTGGATGGAGAGTTCTAGAAAAGTATATAGTGAAATGGATAAGCCAAGGAATGAGAGCAATAGCTGTGAACCTTGTTGCGGCAGAGACGCAAGGGGAGTTCTTCGAACTTCGGCAAAGGTTGCAATTAGAGGCTGGCTTAGCGTTTCTTATACAAGCACAACCTTATATTAACATTGTTAATACTTCCAAAATGGAACAAACACAAAATTGAAAATAGAGCAGGACTAGATATTGAAAATAAAGCTTTCCACGTTTCTTTTTTTTTGTAAGTTTAAGAAAAAAGAAAACAAAAAGAAAGAGAACACGAAACCAAACCAAGTGAGATGACATCCACCATGGTAACTTAATTGCCAATTGTATAACCTATAAAAGACTTTATTTCTTAGAGCCTGTTTGAATTGATAGATAAGATAAAGAGTGCTAAGCAACGTAACTATTCGTGTTTGAAAAGAATTGAGATAAAGAGAGGTAAGAATAAATAAGGATGAGTCTTGTCGTTCTTTCCTCTTCAAATTTTAATTTTTCTTACACCTGAAATTCGGCGTAAGGAGGGAGAGATAAGATTTAAATTAATTTATAACTAAAAATAAATTTTATCTCTCTTCCTTCACGTCTTCCCAAACATAAAAAATAAACATTAACAGTCCTTACTTTTACATTAATATACCTCTTTCAAAACATGACACTTTTATTATTGTAACCCTCCTTACGCTTCCCCTCCCCTAACCTCTCGTATGTCTTTCCACTAGTCCATGTCATTGAGCGCTATATATTAATCTTATCTAGGAGAATAATTTTTATATTTTTTTAATTATTTAATAGGTGTAATTTATTTTATTTATAAGTTGAAGTGTTCAATAAAATGATTTTGTAAATTTAAGTATCTTTAATATATGTAATTTTATAAATTAAATTATTTATTGAGTCAGAGTAAAAGTCGAAGATATCACAAGATTAAAGTAACAAAGTCTATGATTAAATTATATATTCAATCATTAATTATAATTTCATACTTCCTATTTGGTAAATATATTGATTAATTTGAGTTTTAATTATTCAAATTAATTAATCATTCATTTAAAAGTGCCATTTTTACCGTTAAGTCGCGGATTAAATAATAATTTAATAGTAATATCAGGAATTAAATATTAAAATATATTAAATGTAAAAAACTTTTTAGACATAATGAAAAAAATAATATTATGGGACAAAGACTAATTGGTATGTTGACCAAATAAAAAAGGATGAATTTACTTCCGTTTCTCTTTGAAGAAAAATATAACAATTTAAATAATTAATTACGTAATATACCTATCTAATTCGATTCATTTTTAAAACAGCCGTTCAATTGTTTGATAATTAATTTTATATTATTTCACATTTTTTATTCGCTTGATAAAATACAAAATGTTTTGAGAATTTTTTTTCTCCTGAAAATTGAAATGTTTTAATAAGTTAAGGATAGATTTTTATATCCACAATTATAAAATATGAAAATTATTTTTTCCACTTTATGCATTTTTTTTAAAGTGATTAGTCTAGATTCAGATGTGGCAATGTGGATACATAAACCAATGAAAATAATTATTTTCTTGAAATGGACGTATTTCACTCAGAAAAAAAATATAAAATAGGAAGATTTTTTAAAAAATTTATATAATTTATTGATTTCGCGCGTGGATGGAGCTATAGATAAGTCAAAATTTATATAATTCATTGCTTTAAAAATTATATATAATAATTTAAAATTTATAAAAGTTTAATTTTATATAATTAATATTTCATATAAAGTTGCATAAAAATTAAAAGCAATATTGTTGCAAGAAAAGTGTATTTTATGCATGTGGGTTCACCATAATTGAACGACAACGTATAGGAAACATGGCGCGGAAGAATCTTCTAAATTTTTAGAACCAAATTGAAAATTATAGCCAACAATATCGAATTGCATTAACTCAAGAACCGAATATCGATCCCATTATATATATATATATATATTAATTTTAGATTTATCATCATATTTGAATGTGTTTTTTTTTTTAATTTATTTACTTGTTCATAAACATAATTTTTTATTTTTTATCTTTTTTTTTCTTTATTTCACTCTATAACATATTGACAATAAAAAAATCAAAATATTAGATAAATTACATATTTATATCACGAAAAGTTCTGAATTTCTAAACTAAAATCTTGAATTAGACTATAATTGAAGAAAGTGAAATAACCAAATTTCTGAATAAAAAAATTTCGAGGCAATTCGAATTCGAGAGCTTTTTCAATCAATCATATATTCACGGTCCTAATTAATAATTATAATGTAATAATTACCCTCTTAAAAAAAATGTAATAATTAAAAATCCAACGACCTTCCTGGTTTTCTACTAAGGACAACATATGCATACGTTTGCATTGTAATTAATTTTTTGATTAAAATTATTATTTTAAATAAAAGAGCCAACGTGGCAACATATGGTTGTGTCATGGAAGACCAAAGAAAAAAGAGTACATGCAATGCATTGCCACTGCCAGCATCTTCCCACTCACTTACGTACTTACACGGAAGCTACTCTTCTTCTCCTCTTTTCAAACTGTCCCATAATCCCCTTTATCTCTATATATAGCCATACTCTATACTCTACTCTTGCTACTTCAACTACTACAATGGAAGATATCTATACCACCACCGTCGACAGTGGCCGCACCGGCCTTCCTCCTTCAAGATATCGCGGCATCCGCCAACGGAAATGGGGGAAATGGGTGTCTGAAATCCGGGAACCAGGTAAGAAAACGCGTATTTGGTTAGGGAGTTATGAATTACCGGAGATGGCAGCCGCAGCTTATGATGTGGCAGCATTGCATTTCCGAGGAAGTGGAGCTCACTTGAACTTTCCGGAATTAGTGGATAGTTTACCTAGGCCAGCGAGCTCTAGTGCGGAGGATGTGCAAATGGCAGCGCAAGAAGCGGCTATGAGGTTTGGGAATAATATAAGGGCGACAAAATGTTCGGAGGTTGGTGGCTGCGGCGGCTCTGGTGGAGGTAGTGGTGGCGTTGGCGATGGTTTAGGTCCTGTAAGGATTGGGCTTTCGCCTAGTCAAATTCAAGCTATTAATGAGACGCCATTGGATTCACCAAAGATGTGGATGGAGTTGGCTGGGGCTCTATTATTAGCAGAGTCTACAGCTTGGGAGAATGTTGATTTTGATTTCAATGAGTTAGAGGAAATTGAAGATACTTCCATTTGGAATTACTAATTAATAAGTAATTAATGGAGATTAAATATTATATACTTAAAAATTAACACACTGTATTCATAAAAGCAAGTATCAAAATTCTTTTGATTAGAGAAAACAAATAATTTAATCGTTAAAGATGTAATTATTAGGCTCTATTTTAAGCATTGGAGGAGTTTTTTTTTTTATATATATTTATTTAATTAGCTCTTTTAGTGTGTAATCAGTGGCGAAGTCACTTTGAAGAGAAGGGATAGTTTCCGGCTTTGCTCCGGTATGTAAAATGTGTTATAGAGCCTAAATGTGATATTATGTTAAAGATAATATATAAAATGTTTGAATAATTTTTCTATTTTGAGTTCATGTAGACTGCTTCCAATTTGAGCAATTCATAATTTTTTTAATATAGTCAAAAGATGAAGTGATTATGACATTAGGAAACAATAATGTAATAAATAAGAGGAAGTTGCATTACTTAACTTATATATAAACCTCAATTATGAGAAGGAGATTGGTAGATAAGAAAAAATAACCACAAAAAAGGAGACCTCAGAGTCAATATATTTAATAGTTTTTATTTAATAATTTTTAACCGTCTTGTGAAAAACTATTTCTTTCGTTGAAAATCTTTTTTAAAATGTCAACCCTGATTTAATTTTACGATTACCTAATGAGATTCAGTATACTTAAACACAACAGAAATAATACTCTTCTATATTTATTAAATTGATAAAAACGCTTTTAAATAACACGATTCAAATCTAAAACTTTTCACCCAATCCTCAGTCCGAGTCCAATTATTGAATCAAGCGGCGCTGGTATTATTTACTTTTTATGACAAGAAGAAGAGAACCAAAATTTTCCAATGGCGTGGCCCCTGGGCTTAATTACTTTTTCGACTCACCGGATGGGGATGTTTATTTAATACAGAAAGTGCTATTCCACCAGACCTGCATTTGTCAGTACCATATAGGGGCTGTCAGATTGCTTGAATCTCTAATTTTAGGTAAGTTTCTTTTGGGATCAGCACCCTAATAGCCTATATGGAAATCGATTCCTGAGGTTTCAATTTGATTTAGCCTTAAGGTTTAGAAAAGTCACTATCAATCTAGTTTGATAGGGAAATCACAGTATAATTTGCTAAATATAATTAATCTGTACTTATATTTTCTAAAACATCTTAATTTTTCTTTATATTTTACTTTCGTTAAGTCATTTTTTTTCAATTTTTGCATATATTTCGTTAAGTTAATAAAAAAAATAAAGGTCAAACGAGAGATACTAAAATTTTATATCAGAAAAATTATAATACAATCTTTATGATTTGAAAAATACAACTAAATCTGTTTCTGTGTTTTTAAAAATAGAAAGATTATTTTCTGTCATTTCATAAGATACTTAAAGAAAAATTACAACTAAATCTGTTTCTGTGTTTTTAAAAATAGAAAGATTATTTTCGCCATTTCATAAGATACTTAAAGAAAAGATGCAAAAATAGAATAGAAAAAGTTTAAAGTTTGATGGAAGTAAGCTATAAGAAAATTTTAATCTATTTTCTAAAAAACAAAGACATATTAGTAGTGTTTCACAAACCATAAAATCGTAAATTTCCCTAGTTTGATTATTGAATTCAGGATTTTCACGTTCATTTTGTTCTTGAAATCTTTAAGAGAATGACTAGAATGTAAACTTACTATTCTAGATTTGATTTTAATTTGATTGAGGATTATAATTTTTAAATTAAATTCTAATGTAAACTCTTTTCGACTTGGTTGGATTAATTTTTTTATACCGAGAGGAGCCAATGGAAGAGTCATAAAAGGCGATTTATTTTTTTTTAAAGTTAGGAGGGCCAAAATTAAAAAAGTACACTATTTTAAAGGATAAAATTGAAAAATGTTAAGAAATTTTAGAGGTGAATTTTTGAAAAAAATTTTAATTCTATTTAAATTGTGTTTTGGTCCCATGCAGGGTGTGACAAACGACTTGGCGTTATGACTTCTTTTGCTTAAAATTGGAAGGTGTCGTCTTGGCGAGTTTATGGCTGTGACGCGTAGTATCGCATTGTTGCGACACAAGGCTGCAACAAGCAACGAGTTGTGGATGCAGCGAGCCGTCTTGGCAGACTGAGTCACAGACGAACCCTCCAGCGTTCGGACGTCGCACCTTTTTCAATCAGAGAGGGGAAACGATGACGACTATGGAATCGATATCCAAGGGAGAAGAGGATATTGGGTACAACATCAACAATGTAAAGAAGGCCAAATTACAGTCAACACTTGCAGCTCTCCTCGACGATCCAATTCTTGCCGATGTTCCCAAAAAACCATCCTTATCCGACGTCGATACTCTCATCAGCCTTGAATTAGGCAGCGCCATGCGAATCTCCGTCCTCAAACTGGACGGCACCTCCTTTGGTACTCAATAAGCTATACTCTCTTCTCTTGTTGGCATTATAACAAACAATTAATATGCGAGCCGTAACAGTTACTTAATAGATTTTTCTTTTTTTTTTTTTTTGCGTTGCTAAAGATGTGGCGCTGATGAATTCGGCGACTGTTAAGGATTTGAAGCTTGCAATTAAGAAGAAAATTATTGAAATGGAGCAATCCAAGATGGGTCATCGACATATTTCATGGTAAGCTAATGTTTTTGAAGAAACTCTCTTCCTGTTCTCTTTGTTAGAGCAACCAAGAATCTATTGAGCTTGGCCACTGTCTAATACATGGTTTCTCCTGTGATTGAGGATTTTGGATTTGCAGGAAGCATGTCTGGACCAATTTTGCCCTTTCCTTCTGCAATCAAAAGCTTCTTGATGACAACTCTGCACTTCAAGATTTTGGCATACGCAACAATTCTCAGGTTTTTGTTCTACTAGTTGCAATTAGTTGAGCTTTGTGATTGAGCAATCCAAGATGGGTCATAGACATACTTCAAATTAGAAACCCATTGCTGATAATAAACTTGAAAGTCTCAGGGAAATCTCACCAAACCAGTTGAAATAATGGCTTTTGGTTCCATTGTCTTCAGTTATCTAATTTCTTGCATAGCCTAGCTAACTCATTTTTATTAAACGATTCATTTTTCTAATCTTATGAAATTGATTCGTCTGATTGCTTCTCTTTTCCGATGGAAGATATGCATTTGTTAGAAAAAGTAAATGAAAGGGCTGGCTCTATATGGCATTAGAGTACATGATGAGGTATACGTTGGTTGTATGCAGGTGCAATTTGTGCCCTATGTCATGTCAAAGGGTTCGGCAAGGCATTCCAAGCGGAGGAAACACCGTTTCTTTCATGGCCTCAACAATCGTGCCTAAGGACTGGATTCTTTTGCTTCACGAAATGATGCTGCAGCTGTGACGTTCTCACCTGAATCTTCTTTTCTTATGTTTGTGCCTTCGTTAGTTAAACAGCAGCATCGTTGGACCTGAGATGCTGATGATTAACTTGCTTGTCTATGCAATGCAAAAATGTTTTGTAGGGTATTTAAAGATTATCTTCAAATCCAAAATATTTCATTACTGAGTCATTATTATGTTGCTCGGAATCCACATAATTTCGCATTGAAAAACTTGTGCTGAATACCTGTTGGGTCTGCAGATCAGAAAACTAAAATTTGATATTCTAATTCTCTACTCTGCTACCTTTTGAAATAAGCTAACCAATAAAACCGATCAATTTGAGGCTGATAATGAAACTAAGAGATAAGAATTAAGAGGGAAGTGTTTGCAGAAATGCTCACTCAACAGGAGCTCTTGCCATCTCATTCATATAAAGAGATAAAAAATAAAAAAAATAAAAAAAGGATACAAGTGTGCTTTTCTGTTAGGCACCCAACTTTAGCCCATGCCTATGCTGATTCACTGCCATTATTCTACAAAGCTTAGCTTATAGATCTGGTTAAGACAAACTCCTAATCAAAATTTAAACCTTGACTACCCTTTACATGTGTCAATTACAATTAAACAACTTAGTCAGTCACAGGGCAAACTAATTGCTACAATTAAAAATATAAAAAAAACCCATGTGATACTTGTACTAAGCTCTATGTTCAAGCTGGAAAAACTTCTGTTGCAAATCTAAAGCCAATTTTTCGTCGCCTGACTTCCCGAGGTTCTTTAAGACTTTCATATACACTTTAAAATGAGGTCTAAGACCCTTCTTAATCATTTCAGAAAGAATATTTTCAGCAGCAACCAGATTTCCCCTCTTCTGATGAAGGCTTGCAAGCAAGGTGTAATTCATACTGGCTGAATACTTATCATCTGAGCCCACAACATACTTGTATGCCTCCCCGTACTGCTGTGAGTTGAAGAATCCCTTGATAAATACAGCATGTGTTGAAAGCCGAGGCTCAAGACCCCTCGACACCATTTCATCAAAAAATTCAAAAGCGATATCAAACTTGTGATCTTTACAAGAGTCATGTATAAATATTTCAAATGTTAATGCATCAGGAGGACAATTCTTCTCTTTCATTTCCTGAAACAATTTGCAAGCATCATCTTTCTTACCATTCCTTAGCAAACAACTAATTATGTAATTGTAAATTTGGGCATTTGGCTCACAGCCTGCCATCCTCATCTCATCCATCATATTTCCTGCTCCTTCAAAATCACATCTCCTACACATTTCCCGAATGAAAACACCATAGTAAGACAACTTCCTCTCAGTTGTCTCGATCACAAACTTCGCCATGTCAAAGGATCCCAAAACACAGAAAAGTTCGACCAATGAGTAAACTCCAGTACCATAACATGTCCCCCCAACTTCATGTAACATATCAATCACACTCTGTGTTGATTTCCTTAGCAACTCCTCATTTGCAGCCATAACAGGTAAGAACTCAAATGCCTTTTTAGTTAGGGACAATCTGTTCAGCTTAAAATCATTCAGAAGACATTGCATAGCATTGTAATGACCTAAACGCCCACAATTATCAACAACCAAACTACAAATATCAGAGTTCATTCCCAATTCTGGCTGCCAAATTCTAATCCAATGAAAGAACTGCAATGCAGACTTTTTCTTATTATTCAAAACTTCAAAAACATGAATACCCGAGGCAATAGATAGTCTTACATTGAGAACTTTCAACTTAGATTCCCAATCATCCTTGTCTTTTGTTAGCCAATTAACAATCTCTGAAACTTGTTTTGCAGTCGCTTTTGGTCTAAGCTCACCAGTACCCAATTTTTTATACCGAGAAGCATCAGTAGATGACACTGAATAAAGCCGAAAGCAACCATGAGCCATAGACTTCATCAAATCAAGATTCAAAATTTGACTTGCACAACCGATATATCTAATATTACATCTACTAAAGCCTAAAACTTGTAACGCTTGAGAATGTGGGTATATCAGAGAACTAAGGGAAGGCAATCCATTTGAGGAAAATGAAGATAAACTTCTATAACCATTACATTTACACATGTAAAGAGGATGAGAAGATTGGTAAGTTTCAGAAAATGAACAAAACCCAGTTATGAAAATTAAAGAATATGAAGTGGGGTTTAAGAAATATGAACTCAAAATTGGACACCCGAATGAGGCAGCACAAATTAGGGTTTTAGGAGGATTAAAATGTTTTAGTTTGTAATGAAAGAATAAAAAGTAATTAGGGTTTGAGAAGTACCTGATATTCCTCTTAGAAGGGTTTGAGATTTTCATAGTCAGTATTTGGATTTCAGAGGTACTTGCTGGGGTTTTATCAAAGAGAGAGAGTTTCTATACGCAGAAAGCTTTTCGCTATTTCCACTCGTACTTTGTTAAATACACCCAACGAAATGACTGTATTATCCTTTCTCGCTCTTATTTATTAAAAAAATTTTGTAGCTTTGTTACTTTATGAAAGCTTCACTCACGTTGAACACTCCATATTACTGCTCCTCTCGCCTTTATCAATCAACGGAGATTTCAAAAACCTGTCTCCGATTTCACCGTCGTTGAGTATTTGACGACAAAAGGAAGCTCTTTCATCTTCTGAGAGTCGGTGGCAGCTTTATTCGGCGCTTTGAAGCCCTAAAATACTCGCCGTCATCCTATCAGTCACCAGGTGTTCGTCATTTGTCCTCTTAGAATCTAGTTGCTTTGAGTTTGCTGCTTTAGCTTTCGTTTTGCTGTTATATGGTGAGGTTGGAATCGTGGGCTTGGATAAATTGCTATAAATCCAATTTCTTCTCTCTCTTTTTTTTTTTTTTTTTAGAGAGAAAGCTAATCAATATGTTTCCATTGGTGAAGTTTACTGCTGGTGTTGAAGACCTTTGTCAGAGAAATTGAAGAATCATACTCCAATGCACATGTATGTGCTTAGCTAACTACTATCATGGTTTTATTTTGTTGTATTTTGATTTATATGTTCTTGTCATAAAAACTTTTGCCTCATTTGCAGAATAAAGGCCAATGCTGGTGCACTTACCAATTTTGAAGTACTTGAATTTTTGAAGGCAAGAGGTGCTTCAAAAGATTCTTCAAGGGTTATTGCTCCAGTATCACAATCAGAGTACAAGGTTTCTTTTTTCAGTAATATATATATATATAAGTTTTATATTGTGGAAAAGTTTGGCATGTAGGCTTTGGATTGACTGGAAGAAGATAAAACCATAATGGTTGTTAATTTCTTTGGTTGTTTTTGTTATAGGTTTATGATTATTTGGTAGAGACTCCGGCTTGCTGGCAATCAAGAGAACAAATCACTGAATTTTTTGAAAAGTGTGAGCCGTATAGACTTGCAAAAGCTGAGATCCTCAATATCATTAACATTGTGCCTTATGAATTGGTTGAACTTGAGCCGGTAAATCCAATATTATAATTCTCTCTCTTTCTACCTCTCCTTTTATGGTGTGTTTGCTGAAAATTTTGCTTAGGAATGAATGTCAGGTATTTTGTGTTATTTTCTCAATTTGCATATATGTGTTACTTGTTTGCTACTGTAGGAGCTCCCATTTGGATATCTGCTCTCGGTTATTGGACTCTGTTTTGAGGGTAGAATGGCTTTTTAGTTTAGTCTTTTGGATCGGGAAAATGTTAGAAACTTGCCTTTTATTTTTATTTTTATTTTTTTTGGCTTCTTAAATGGTAGATTGTAATGTCTTGTATCATGCATCAATTATTACTTATTTTCCATTTACAGTCACAAAATTTGTTTAACTCTGGGAATTAGCTGCATTATGCATCATACCCTACTTCCCTGGTATGGTTATGGTGTCATCCTAGTGTCCAATTGTCTTGTTCTGGAGATAATTATCATTCTGCAGATCAGTTCTTTTGAATATGAGTAGATTTTTGTCAAGCAATCCAAATAATCATTCTTGCTTTCTTTTCTACTTTTCATAAAGGTGCTTGGTTTTAAGGTGAAGAACATGAATTATAAACATTTTATATGGTTGTTATCCTAATTAAGTTTTGATGCTAGAAGTCTCTTAACATTATTAAATTAGGAGAACAGTGAGACAAAATGTTAATTTTAACTACAAAGAGATGGACAGTTATAAATAACTCCAGCCTTTTGCAACACGCTTTTTATTTTTAATCCGATTCGATTTTTACCAAATAGAAGTGGTAGTATTATGTTCCAATGCTTTTAATTAATCAATTGCCAAATTGTTGGTAAAATTTGGTGAGCAGCTGCAGAATATTTCAGATAAGCTTTGATATGATGACGGCCTGAAATAAAACAAGGGGAGATTGGTTTTGAAAATTATTAGTCTAGAACTCATAACAAGATGAATCATTAGTTGAGAATCAAACTGTCATATTTACCTTGGATTATCAACCTCTTCAAATTATCAAATTGTAATCTCGTGCTTTATGGAGAGTGGCCATTTAACAACAAATGTTGACCTGAATCTACTCTATTTATGAGTTTTGGATATGCATCATGGATCAGATGTTGTAAATGAAGGGTGGTGAGGGGAAATGTGAACCTTAAAATTGTAAGACTTTCTGATAACCTTTTTATGTAAATGCAGTTGTCCCTTGGTAGGATAAGGTGACAGGACTTTTACTGATGGTTTTAAAGCATATTTTTGTTTCACAGGCATCTAGTAGAGTGTTTCATTTGCTTAGGTTACATGTCTGACAAACACAAGAATTTTGTTTCCACAAGTAATTATCTCCTTTTATCATTTGCTTGTGTGATGGAAGTGCTAATTGCAAGAATCACAAGCAGGAAGACCATTGTTGCTTGTGATCCTTAAGATATGTGATATTTTACAAGTGCATCAGTAATTTTTGCTTCTTTTGTTTGACAGCTTATAGAGCAACCTGATCAGCGTTTGGGAGACAGGGTGGAAGAACTACTAGACTTGGTTACAACTGTGTTTCCACGGCCAGAGAAACCAACACCGGAAGATGGGATAGATGAGGATAAAGAAGAAACTGGCAATGAGGAACAAAATGAAGACAAGAACGAAACTTCGGTTGAGACACAGATTGATGAAGAGGGAAAAGAAAATGAAAATGCTGATCAGGAGCCAATGGAGATAAGTTGATGCCAATCTGCTGGTCTTCCTTGGTAGTGTAATGACTTTTAAATTCTAAATTAGATACTTAGCATTATATAGTTAAAATGTAATTTAGCCTTTCTCCAAATTAGTATGATATATATACATACTAATGGATATAGATTTAACTATTTAAGTAACCTGCTTTGTTGTGAATTTGAGAATACCTCAACCAAAAAAATATAATTTCAAATAAATTCCCTAATTGATGTCAATGCACATTGTAAAGGATCATAGTTGACCTAGAAAAAAAAGGCTAACCAATTCGATATTCAACCAGAGCAGATTCTGACAAACACATCATTGTAATTATATAATTGCTTGTAATATCACTTCAAAATCTACAAGCCTAAGTTAATTCAGGAATTAGCAAGATTTCACAAAGGAAAACCTCTAAACGTATTTACTAATATCCAATATATGATTTCACCGGTCGCCCTTTTTTATCCAACATATGATTCACAAATCCATAAATTCTCCACAACAGAGTGCTGTCAACTAATTTATCCAACATGATTCAATGCTGTGGCTGTGATGGCCGTAGGAGTCCAGGTATCTGCAACAGAATTTACATTTCATATTAGAGGGTACTCCAAATAAGCACTCTGTTTGGTGATTTAATTTGTGCAATTAAGAGTAGTGGCACTAACCTCGACTCCATGAGGGCCTATACGGTTGCGAGATATAAAATTGAGTACCAATGCTGCAAATTCATCAGGTACATCTTCCTGCAATCATTTGGAGTACACCAGCCGAAATTAAAAATAAAAAATAAAAAAGAAAGTTTAAGGAAATTAAAATGTCTTATGAATGTACAGTAACTGATGCTGACCTGTATAGCATGCCCAGTGTGTCTGACAACTACCATTTGGAACTTCCCTTGCATTTGGCCAATTGTAAGAGTTCTGTCATGAAAACAGAAATAAAGTATCAGAATATAAACTTGCCAATTCCCATCGTTCCACAATCAATTACACTGAGTGCTTGTTACTAGCAAAATTGCTGGATGTATCCCAAGTAAAAACACCTTTCAGATACTTAGTGCCATGAAATTCAAGATTTGATATGTAAAGGCAGCTAATAACATGACAACTTGCATGATCACATAAACTTCATTAGCTACATCTCAAAAACCTGTTATTCACCAATGATTCCATCATGGTCCATTTTTCTTTTTTTTTACATGCAAACTTATTTAATAACACCATTTAAGACAATCTTGAACCTAACCTGTCCAGTCTATCCGTTCCTGCTAAAAGCAAGAGCTTTGGAACAGGACATGACAGAAATTTTTCTGAAAGGCCTTCATACCTGCACGATATGCAAAGTAGCTTATTCATCAACATATTTGAATTGGAAATGCCTATATGGACAGGCAAAAAAGGATAATAAAGCTCTTTTATATTCCTAAAATGCTCAAATTTTTCCTCTATAACACCGTCTAATTTCATCTTGATACTATTTCAATTAATTACAAAACTTCAAGATTCTAATATTATATTTTTCATTAATTGATGGTTGAAAATTGTAACCTATTTGTTTGATCGCGTACATCACTTGGTAAATATATAAAAAATTAAAGACAAAAATAAAACAATAGAAAATATAAGAAATAAATAACACTTGAACATGCATAATTACTTAATTACAGTTTTTAACTAGATACGTCTATGGCTACTTTTCTTTTATTAATAATTTTTCAACATGACAATCAACTATGCAAGTAACCTAGTAAGCTGTAGTATAAGCTGTCAAGGTTCAAGTGCTGACCTCCCCATCCATTGAACAGCAAAAATAATATATCTTAATTTTGAAATTAAACTAGAATTCTTTGGTTCAATAATCAGTATGCTCAAGGCAATGTAAAGTATCTTTGATCTTCAGCAAGTTCAAAATTAAACAGAAACTGTGTATGCTATAAAGGATATTTAAGACACTAGGTGAGAAAATTGCATTCCACATTTAGCACTGAAATTGAAAATTGTAATCAGGTTGCACACTAAAAGAATTTGGCTTTTATCATATAACTATTATTAAGTAATCATCATAAAACAATTTATAGAAGTGGACACGAATTGCACAATAAGTTATACCATCCTCTCCAATATTGTTCTGTTTCCTCTAGACGTGATCGATAAACATAACTGCAGCACAAAATAATAACTCCTTGTTAGTCAAGCTGCCATTTTGTAAGCTTATTTAAGATTAAAAGCAATAACTGCTCATAAACAATTTATAAGCTCTAGAATGTTATATTGTAGCAATTGGTTACAAGTTCAAAGGAAGAATATTCCCGTGGGTCAAACATACTGTGGTAGAAGTACATACCATTTCTTTGAATCATCATACTTTAAAGTGGTGGGCACAGATATACGGGCAGAATCTATGTTTCTCAAAACACCCCCCTTGACACTCCATTCTATCTGGTGCAAAAACATTAGTTTCCAATTCATTAGCGCTTACTTCATTAGCATGCATAAGCTTCACTGGGAAATTATCAGCCTAAAACTTGTATTGTTCAGACTTGGGTACAGGTGTTAGATGGAGGTATATATAGCTAGCTGCATGCAGTGGCAGATCCACTTAGTAAAAAGAGCGGTCAATAATTGACCCCTCTTTTTTTTTCTTTTTTTTTTTTTTTTTTTTGGAATTTTCTAATATAAATATGTATATTTGTCAAAATTAATCCATAAAATTCAATTAATTTATATTTTTACCCCCCTTTTGTCAATAAAATTTATATTGACCCCAGAAAAAAATATTCTAGATCCGCTACTAGCTGCATGACCACATCTAATGTTTAAATTTCAGACTTCGCTAAAAAGGACCAACTATTGGATACAGGTAAATGGATAAGCTAACACAAACACATGCAAGTAATCCACAAATAATTGATGCAATACCTAAATGATTAACCTTTTTCATAGGGATCAGGAAAACGATTATTTTTTTAGGGAGTCATTCAAGTAAGAATTCAAATTATCTTCCCACTTATCTTTACTTCTATTCATCACTTGTCTTTTCTTTCATTTTTCTTTCTCTCTCTCTCTCTCTCTGAAGGTAAAAGAAACCACTAGAGCTAATCATAAGTGAAAAGTTGAATTTCTTCCTCCTTAATCCCTTTTTTTTTCTTTTGTCTCCCCTCTACTTATCCTCAGTTCTGTTCCTCACTTGTCCTTTTCTTCATTCTGCCTTCCCTCTCCAAAGAAAAAAACAAAGGAAACAGTAAAGCTAATAAAAAGTGAAAAAATGGAGCTTGCAAAGATGACAGTGGTCATAAAGAGAAAAACTTTGGCAACATTCTATATAAAATATAGAACATAAAAACACCTATAAATCATAGGAAACTTATTAAAAGGTGAAATTGTGAAAGCAACAAAAGTATTAGTAAAAAAAAAAAAAAAAAAAAAAGAAATTCTGTCTTTCTGTACATGTCTAGACTCCAGATATCATATGAATTTCAAATAGTCCTGTCATTGAATTTATACGAGAATATATTTCAGTATTAATTTACTAAACATGTAATGCAGGTCTAAGAAGAACTAATTACAACTATGATCCGCATCATTCACCCTAAAAGCACTCACAATCCTGATTGGTCATAGAATTCTATATATTAGTGAAAAGATTTCATTGAACAACGCCTGTGCCATTTCTAACTGATAAGAGAATTTGAACTAAATATTACAATATAATTTGATTCTTGATTCATAAAGTTAGAATTTTGATTCTCAATTTTACAACTTCGGAAATAAACAGGTACGAACAAATCATGATATCCAAAGAACTACTAGATAGGAAATAATTGGGACCAAGAAATTATGAATACCGCTTTTTCTATGCTGGAGAAATGTTGCATCCGGTTTGATAAGATTTTCTGCATGTGAACCAAAGATGCCATAGCAGTTCCCTGAAATTCCATCACATTATACAACAAAAGCTTCAAAGAGGATCGATATGAAATAAACCATCAGATGCAACGCTTAAAACTTTATTATTAAAAATCAGACCTCTACAACATCAACAACAACGAGCCCATGCAAGCTGGGTAACACTTTCCTAGCAGCAACATGCACTGCAACTGAGCCCCCCATGCTGTGTTCCATCACGCGAGGACAATAAAAAACAGAAGTAAAGATAGAGGAAACTATGAAATAGATATAAGCATAAAAGAATAAAAATTTTCAAATTTAGTTGCCAAAGAAACAGAAAAGAAATATGAAAATCACAATATCAAAATAGCTTCCTCATTTTATATAAGGAAAATTTACGAGATATGGTTGGACTAAACAATTCAAGAATTATTGACTAAGAGATAACAACTTTATAGAAGTTGCGCAATTCCCATCCTTGATCAGCTAACAACATTTCTTGATAGTTGTTTGGCAAAGGCCATTACAACAACAGGCATATGCTTAAAAGTAATGAAATAATATCTGTTAAAATTTCAAAGTACGTGATATTTTAGACAATCATCTGGCCTCACTCCTCTCTCCCATAACACCAAGCCCATCCAAAAAAAAACCTTGTAAATATCAATAATATTAAGCATCACAATATAACAGCATTCATAGTGCAAGAGGGGGTTTGGAGGAGGGATGGAAAACTTGGAATATGGTTGAAAAGATTGAAGTGATTAGCTATTGCTTTTCTTTAACTTCAAATTTACATGAACTTAAAAATACTAAAAAATCAATCTTCCAAGCAAATTAACATACAGAAAGAGCACAACCTGTGGCCAACTAGCACAATCGCGGGAGGAGAATCTCCATACATTTCCTTCAATACTGCTAAAACATCATTGCACATTGTCTGCACATATGACAAGATGCTTAAGATAGCATATATATTACAATACAAAAGAATATTAGAAAAGAATTTTCCAGAACATAAAATCTGAAAAACATGACTAGTTACAAACAGTGTCATTAAATTATACGGACAGAATATAACATTACTACCTCAATAGATAGGTCAAGATCATTTTCTGTGGATGTTTTCCCATGTCCTCTCAGGTCAAGGGAAACTACACGGACTTTCTCCTTGATTTTACTTGCTGACAGTGCAAACGAAAGCCTGCCCCAGTGGTAATTTATATTAATCAGAATGACAAAGTTTACAAACCATTTTCTTAAATGATAAATAACTGTGTATATAATTGATTTGAGGGGCAGAAACAGCCCAAGAGAATGAATATAATCAAGGTATCAAATCCCAAACTCCAAATCTGTTACCATCTGCAAGAGATGCATCATTTTTCTTAATTAAGAGGCATCATTTTTTTTTAATCAACTCCTTTATGTTCTACATTCTAGAAGAAACTGCATTGACATCATTTTTTTTTTAATCAACTCCTTTATGTTCTACATTCTAGAAGAAACTGCATTGACATCATTTTTTGTTTAATCAACTCCTTTATGTTCTACATTCTAGAAGAAACTGCATTGATACATAACTGTCAATAAACAATACCAAAAAAAAGAAAGTTCCATATACATGTAAAAAAAAACACTCTTTGGCAGAAGAAAATAATTGTTAGCTCCTTATTAGTTCAAGCATTTTCAACAGAAAAAGAAAATGCAAACAGAATAATTATCTCACTTCAAGCACTACACTTTGTTTTTTTCTTTTTTTCTCAAAAGGTATCGAAAATCATAAAATGACCCGAGCAAAAACACTATCAAACATACCCAGAATAGCCACCTCCATGAAGACAGAAAACAACTGGTCCTTCAGTTCCTGCCATATACACATGAAATACCTATATTGATAAAGAAAATTAGAAGAGAACAATCACACATAATAAGAACAAATGAAAAAAAATAAAATTTGCTGTTAAAGCATAAACCAACACTAACATCATTTTTATTTGGAATTGAAACATCTTGTTCTCGATCAAAGAACTCCTTCCAGTCCAAAGGAGAGTACTTCTGTAAAGAACTCCTACAAGAACATTTTCAATGAAAAATTCGATTCAATCAACCAGAAAAAGAAATAAGAATTCAATACTTAATTAATAATTTGCAGTTACTGAGCAGGAGGAGGAGGGCGATGAGGAACAGCATCAAAAGCGGAGACAAATGGCTTTTGGCTTTCCTCTTCTTGTTGTTTCTCGCCTTCTAAGACCTCTTCGGGAAGTGAAGTTAGATTCTTTGAAGAGTCCATTTCTCTGTCCATACAGTTTTTCTGGATCGATCACCAAATGTGAAAGGTAACAACTAAAACAAGTTGTTCATAATCGTCCTATGTGCAAAAGAAAGTGAGAGAAACTGAAGGAAAAATAAATTTAAAAATAATAAAACCAATGGGCTAATATATATCTCTGTCTCGGCTAAAAGTCTAACGCGGCCCATTATATCTACAAGTAAAGTTTGGACTGTGAATTAATTAATGGGGCAATTTAGCAAATGTCGTGTATCATGTTTCGATTCCAACAAAATGTCAAGAAATAATACTTAATGAGATAATACTTTATGTGATTTTTTATTTAGAGAAAATTTCTATTTCAGGATTCTTTTTATATAGAAAAATTTATTTAAAATAAAAATTTTAGAAAGGATGCAATTGTTCAAAGACTAAAATACGTTCATTTCATTTGAGTCCCCGTGTTAATTGTGCACGGTTAGCAAGAGAAAGTGGCAAAAAAAAAAATGGACATTTAATGCCCTTGTGTTTCCAAAGTAAAAGTCAATGTTTATTTTATTACAGAATTGTAAACTATTGAGAATTAACAAATGTGTTCATATTAAAAATATATTTGACACATATTTATTTTGCCTATAAGGGTCTTAAGTCGTTTAAATGTGCTCAATTTATAAATGTGTGCTCATTTTATTATCTTTGTCTATCAGCATTATGTTTTTATTACATACGATAGTGTGTATTTGTAGGGTTATGCATCTTTTTTTCTCCCTCTTCAAATAAAGATTTCGAAATATAAAGAGACACAATATTTGAAAACTGTTCGTTGCACCTCTCCACAATCCTTTCATTTTCACAATTGTCGCCCTGTGCCTTCTCATTATGAAATCATTGAGCAAAAAAACGACCACAGAAGCCAGAAAACAAAAGATAACTAAACAAAAACATGTGTTCTAAGTCTAGTTGAAATTTATATGGAACCATATTATAGAAGTTGAGGAGATTGTTGGTTTAACAAAAAATTTTGGCCCAAATTTTCACTAAATTTGGTCGTATATTATTGAAAACCCTTAGCACTCAATATAAATGCGGGGCAATCAAAATTTTGAATTGTAAAAATCAAATTTGGAAATTTTGAATTCTCAAAATATTTACAGCATTTCCTTAAATATTCCCTCCATTTCAGGCATTAATTCTCAAATAAATGTCCTCTGGGGACTCTCTTTTTGTGAGTTGGCTCCATGAAAACTAAAAAACAATTAATGCAAATTAGGATATATTAGGTAGAAAATGAAAAAGATATTTAGTTTAACTACCACCTAAATTCCCGTGCATTTTCTATTTTCTCTTAATAAAGAGAAGAGAGGGAGTAACAAATTTGGTTATCTTGCAAGAGAAACGAGAAACACTAAAAAAAAGAAATATTAAAAAAAAAACACTAAACAAGGAAACACTGAACAAAAGAAACACAAGGAAATACGAAATCTGTAACAGCAAATTCCTATACAGCTTATGTGATTCAACCACGATTATAACGACATATGATGGCAACAACAGCGAAGGTAAACACGATATACATGGTATATACTGTGTGTATATATGTGTGTATATATATGTTGTATCAGTAAATACTATAAAATCAATTAAATACATAATAGACACATATACACAAATTAACACAGTGGATCAAACCAATTAAATGCGGTGCATATATTGTATCAATCCAAACAAAATCAAGAATACTGGTTGTACAACAAAACTGATAGAGATATTTCCAATAATAAACAATCGATCAAAAACATAAAATGAACATATTTTATGAATCAAAAATAAAATTGTGAAACAATACCAATAATGAGAACAACGAGTGCAAATCGACTCTACAATCAGCTGTCAGAATTAATAGGTCTTGAAATCGTTAATTTGAAAAAAATGGAAGCCCTTTTTATTAGATGACGGCCAAGTTCTTCTAAAGTCATTCTTTCTTCCAAGGAGCTATTGCTTGTTGGGAAGCGAGCTCAACCTTAAGTTATGAGAAAGGAGCCTAAGGTTAAGCTCACGAGACAAAGCAATGGCATTTGTCACAAATTCATGTCAATCCACATACTCACTTTGGTTTGATATTGAAACTTTAATCAGCAGAAGGAAAAAGAACAATAAGAAAATTTATAAGGGCAAAAGAGACGATATTAAAAGTATATAATGAATAACAATAATTATTTAAATTTCAAAGTCAAACTGATATTTTTTTAAATTAAATTTCAAATTTTGACATTTATTACGATATTTTTTTTATAACTTTTTTTCCTAGTTTTTTTTTTTTTTTTCTTTTTAGAAGGTTTAATTTTCTAGTTTTTAAAATAAACTAAATAATAATGTTTTCTGTGTTTTTCCTTAAGTTACACGCAAATAGACAATGACAGGTTGACAGATAAGAACATACAATGATAAGTTATAGTTTTATTGTATTTGAATAGTAATAATTCACAACTCTCACCAACCACATTACCAAACAAAGCATTGAAAAAAAGAAAAATATGCCATAGCCATACAATAATAGAGAAACTTGGAAACTTCATCACCCATTATCCATTTTTTCCCAATCAACTGGTCTGCAATTTTCTGGAACAACCTTATTATTATTCACTATTTTTGCTTCTAATCAAAATCAATCTCTCTCTCGCTGCTTAATCCAAAAAAGACAGCAATTTTGCAATTCCAGGTTAGTCTTGCAGCTCTGTTTTTAGTTTGAAAATGAATATACTGATTTTAATCCTGAAAGTTAAGTTTTAAGAAATTGAATATGATTTTTGTTTTTAATTGAATTTTATGCTTTTAGGAAATGGTAACTGATAATAAAACGGAAAACAAAGGTCGATCCAAGACCAAGAGAATGCTCTGTTTCTTATTGGTTTTCCTCTGTTTTAACAAACACTTGATATATAAACAAGAAACTCTCAACCTTTTTGCATTAAATATCAAATTCAGTTCTTTTCTAAAAATGGGTCATTCAATATTTGATATAATGTTGTATTCGTCTATTACAATCGGTGGTATATATTAAAGGAAACAGAGCAAGTAATTTTACTCTGCTTTTCTCTGAATGTCAATGAATCTTAGCTTTCAGTGATGCTTTATTTGCTTTAGACATTGTCTTGTAGTAGAATAAAAAAGCCGTGAGGCAAGTAAAACAAGGACAAAAAAAGAGCCACTTGTGATCAACTATTCTCCCTCACTGTTTTTGATTAGTTTGGTGTATGAAATAATCCAGGTTTAGATAAGTCCTTCCTCTCTCTTTCTTCTTTTTCCATTATTTTTGCCTTCTCTATCCTTTTAATCTCATACTTGGTGCAGATTTTATTGTGGTGGTGGATCTACCATCTTAACGGCCATCTGATCTCATTTCATTTTATATTTCTCCTTAATTTCCTTTTCGATTTCCTTTCATAGCTATCTGATCTCATTTTTTCATAGAAGTTATTATTTGTTAAGAGTAAACTTCTTGATGATTCCCATGAGTTGGCTTTGTTGACTTGACTCGTTAACTCCCTCATTTTGATTGTGGGTTCCGGTCTCAATTTGCCACCGGGCTGGTTTGAACCGGAACTGGACCTGAACTGAACCACAATTTGATAAACTGAAATCAGCCTGAAATGGATGGTTCAAATATTTGAATCAGAACCAGCGGTTCTCAGGTTGGTTAAGGTTTATATTTCCGGAAAAAAGTAACCGAAACGGCTCGAAACTGGATGTTGAACCGGCGGTTCAGTCTTGTCCGGTTCAATATAGGCACACCTAAAATTATTTTGTGAAAATTTTTGGCTCTTCAGCCCATTTTCAATTGTGAATAAACAAATATAGTCCACATCGTTTAAAATTTAGAAATGTATTGTTTGGTTTAGATAGCAAAAATTATGGGTCTATTTTCTAAAATTCGATTTTTTTTTTTTATAAAAAAAGTCGCGTATAACTTTGAGATGAAATTCTCACTTTCTCAGCATTTTTTTTTAGAAAAAAAAATGCACAAAAAATCAGAATCTTCGATTCATTAAAATTGAACCAAAACCAATCAGAACCAGAGTCGGCCAAGAACTATCAATTGAAGGCCTGATTCAGGTTTAACATGTTAGACTTGAATCCGTGCTTCAGTGAACCGAAGCCATCGGTGCATTGAACCAGCATGCCTGGTTCCGGAGGTGGTTCTCAGTTTTTACTTTGATTTTTCCATTTTCTTTTTAAAAAATATTGTAGTTTAATTATTTCTACTGTTTTTTTTTTTTTTTTTTTTTTTGAGAAATTATTTCTACTGTTGGTTATGTGTTTTTTTTTAGTTAGAACTAATTTCTAAATGTTTATTTAATTGATTTTTATTTCGTATTTGATTTTGATTATCTTCAGCAAAGCAAATCAGAAAATAAACCCTTTATGTATTGGATTATTTTCTGAATTATATTTCTACTGGATTTTAGCTTTAAAGAGATCGAAATCAAATCGAATCCGTTGAGTCAAAATTGAAATCAAACCGAGAATCTGAAATCCTAAATCAGACATTTTAAAAAGCATGGGAATATTGAAAAGAAAATGGACATAATTTGGTGATGCTTTGTCATGATTTTATTCCTCTTTATTACCTCAGACATGGTGGAGGATACTGTGAAAGAAAATGCTGAAAAAGATTCTTCTGCACACGAGGTGCGTGTTATCATATATATATATATATATTTATGAAGTTAATATTTATTTATAACTTTAATATTTCATCTTATTTTTTATAATTTATAAATTTGTGTATTTTCAATAATTAGATATCGCCAGGAAAACCTCCTTTACTAACTTGGCAACGACAGCTGAATGCTAATGGAAATATACCTTTGGCTTTCAACCTAAGTTTTCGAGAAATAATGCATATGGTATGCTATACTTTTATTTCTATTTCATACTTTCATGATTCGGACACTTACAACTTAGGGACGAAGACACACCCAAATAAGTATATGTACGATTTGACAATAGATTTAAATTTGAATATTTAATCTCTCAAATACTTAACAAAAAAATTCAATTTGAATTTATTAATTCCGTTCAATTCAATTTTGAGTTTTTAATTATAATTTGGGCTTAATTCAGTTTTAGTAACAATTATTTGCATTAGTTGTTAATTATTATATTTATCTTACGTAGCTGTTGCATTTTTTGACTTTTTTTTTTTTTTTTGGAAGCTTCCAATAGGCCTGCGACTATGGCGTTACACCAAGGAAGAAGCAGCGAAAAGAAGAGTAATTAATATATTTTTGGGTGAATTGTTATTTATTATTATAATTTTATAAAAATTATGAATTAGATCTTTATTTTTAAAAATTAAAATTTTATTTATTTATTTATGTTCAACTAAATAGTCTTTTTGTAAAAATTTTACTTTTTTTTTTTCGTTAATCAACTTAAGAAGAAGTTAAATATGGAAAATTTTTTTTCTTTTAATTTTATGCTTGTGGGAAAGAAATCAAGTTTTATTCAATAATTTAATCTAAACATATACATGTTGTATTTAATATTTTTTTATAAATAAGACATTTAAGATTATAAAAAAAAAAGAACTTAGATTTTGTATCATCTAAATGTTGAAAAAAAAAATTTACTGCTATTTTAATTTTCTGAAAGAATCATTTAAATGGACAAAAAAATTCAAAAATTCTCAAATTTACGAAATATAGGAATTAATTTTAAATTTTATTAAATTATGAAGTCAAAATGAAGTTTTCTCCGTTTCATTTGACAGTTTTTTACTTCTTTTATGCTTCGCGGATGACATTTTCAGAAAATTAAAATAACATTAATTATTTTATCCCAATTTTATGCTTGTTTAGACATATGCATTTAAATTCGTTCCAAGCAAAAGAGTAATTTAGTCGATCACTCTTAATTTCATTTATAATTTTATAATTTATTGAGACTATTCAATTATTTATTTAATTTTTTGTAAAAGTCGAAACTATTAAATTTAAAAAAATATATAATATTTTTTTATACAAATTGTCAACTTTTTTTTTTCTTTTTCAGTTTCCAATATTTGACTTTTCCAAGAAGCGTGTGATTACGGGTGATCACGCCGTTCCCTTAGGCGGTATTGGGTAGGTCGTTTTCTTTGACCTACAGTGATTGTGACAATTGACAACTACACCATGCCTGTGCATATTACTGAATTTCTGTTATTATTTTTTAAAATGTGAATTAATATTTAATTTCAATTATTATTAAAATACTCTAATAAATTCTACCAACATAAAAATTTTCATAATATAAATTAATAATATTATTTAATTCAATTCTTGAAAGTGCACGGTCATATCACTGACCCTGAATTTTCATATTTTATTTTAACGAGAACATAGCTATTATTGAAACTAAAAAATGTAGATTTATAATTAAACCTTAGAAAATTCAGGTGGTCACGACAAGCATCCATTAATTTAAAATTCAATGTCAAATTTATGGATTGGATCATAAATTTAAGTACTAAATTATTAATCGAACAACATTGTTGTAGATTGTCTCTTTGGGTCAAATTCATAAATTTACCCTTATACTTTACAAAAAAAATAAAAATTATATAAAAAATATTCACTTGATGTGTGGTTATTATAATTTTTAAAATAATAATTTTTATATTTTTCAACTATTCAATAAGCATATAAAACGATCTAATTTTACAAATTTGAATGTTCAATAGAATAATTTTGTAAGTTGAAATATTTAACGGATACAACTTTGTAAGCTGAAGTGTTCAATAAGTGAAATTAAAAATTGAAGGTATTATAAAGCTATTTACGTAAAATTAAAAATTGTGACTGTTGTTATTTGAGATTACAAATTTCAGAGCAGGAAACATTGGAAGAAGCTACAAAGGGGAATTTCAATTCTTTAAATTGTTTCCATTAATATGTGAAGAAAGCCCCATTTTAGCAAATCAGTTTTCAGTAAGTTCATCTTTCTTTATTTTTTGTTTTACTTTATTGCCTGAAATAATATAAATAGATGAACTCTTATGTACAAATGTATCATATATAAGGACAGATCATTTTAGTTTCCAATTTTGTAAGCATAGATCAAATCATGATTTTTTTTTTTAATTTCCCAAAAGAATTAATATTTCTTAAAATATTTCTTTTAAGAAAAGAAAGAAGATCTCATTTGAATCATGGTAAATCACTATTTAACTCATGGTAAATCATGGTAAATGTTAAAGGTGAAGTTAACATTTTATCACAATTAAATTGACAAATTAATTGAAAGATTATTTAGTTAAACAATAACAAAATTGAGGACTATTTAATTAATTTTCGAAAGCAAAAGTTATAATTTGTAAATTCAATAATTATAAGAACAAAATAATAATTCACTCTGAAATTCATAAGGAAATTTATATTGATTTATGGTAGTGTAAAGAAGAGAGTAAATTGGCATGTAGCCATATAATGAAACACAAGCTCCTCAGAAATTCAAACACATGCTATAGCAAGTTAGAGGAATCATTAGAGACAATTATGTTCCCTAACCATTAGTGAAATTTTGCTATCTCTTGTAGGTTTTTGTTACCCGCCCAAACGGTAACAAGTTTTCTACTGTATTGTGTTCAAGAAAGCCAGAGATACCAAAGTAAGCTACCAATACCATATTCTTTAGTTTTCTTTCTCTTAATTGGTATTTAAGCCCTCTAATATGGTATTTTCTTAATTGCTATTTAAGCTCTCTAATATGGTATGCTATCTTAAAAAATAAATTATTAAGATTAAGTACTTAATAATTCATTCTATAAACTATTTAGTCTCTAAGGTTTGTTAAATACAGCTCATGACTAAAGAATTTTTCGCAATTTTAAGACCAAATATTAATTCATTGTAATTCCTTTGCCTAAGGAAAAACTTAACAAAATGATTAAGCAGTCGACAGAATGAATTTGTACCGTAGTGACCGAGTCGAATAAATAGAGGTTCCGATTAATGAATATGGTTAAACCAGAAGGACTATACAGTAATTAACATTTTCTGCTTAAATTATTTCCTCGTGATCTGATTTCTAAATCCTTAAGAAATACAGTTATATTTTCTCATGAATTGCAATATGCAGAGAAAGCACAGGCTCAGGAATTGAATCATGGGATTGGAATCTGAAAGGCGAAAAATGTACATACCATGGTTTGTTTCCAAGGGCCTGGACAACCTATGAAGGTAATATCTGCTTCAGTGACACTGCAGACATAAAATTAGGAATTAGATATTCATAATTAGAAATATAACAAATATTTGTAAACCAGATGAACCAGATCCAGAACTTAAAATTGTTTCGCGCCAAATCTCACCTTTCATTCCTCACAACTATAAAGAAAGCAGCTTTCCTGTATCAGTCTTTACATTCACAGTAAGACAGAGACTCAAAGAAATGTAATCTTGTCATTATTAGTTCTCTTTAGCTTGATTGAGGACTTAAGTATGTTATTATATGCTTATTTCAGTTATCTAATTATGGAAGGACTTCAGCAGATGTCACTCTGCTCTTTACATGGGCTGTAAGTTTAGGAACATGTTCTTCATAGAATTTTTCTTTCTTTTTAAGCAGACTAGCTGCAGGAATGTGGTTATAGTATCATAGAAGAAAAAAAAGAGAATGGAGTTTTTACAAATTTGTCTGACATAACCTATTTAAAATTTTAACTTTTCATCGTCCAGAATTCGGTTGGTGGTGTCTCAGGATTTTCTGGTCATCATTCCAACTCAATTATCATGTAAGTTCTATATATTTATTTAACTGGAACTTATCATTTGCACCAGATATAATGTTCTGCTGCAAGTTGATATTTCATCTAATCTAATAGTTCAATCAACTAATACAGTTATTAGCTCATAACAGGAAAGAAGATGGAGTTCATGTAGTCAATTTACAGCACAAGTGAGTCCTAATTTCTGAAAATAGTTCTAGCTCCCAATTTAACAAGTAAAATTCCCTTCCATATGCTTGATATGATATCAAGGCCTCCTTGTAACTCTAATCCTAAGCCTAATTCCTGCAGAACACCAGATGGACAGCCTCCATTTACTTTTGCCATTGCAGCACAAGAGACACCTGATATACATGTATCAGAATGCCCTTGCTTCGCTACATCAGGCAATTCTCAGGGCATTACAGCAAAAGAAATGTGGGAGGAAATTAAAAAGGTACGTCTTCTCTTCTTGTCATGACCGCATTTCTACCTTTCAAGAGCACAAATTTTGTAGGGACTAATATGCAATTTCTACTTGACAACGATACAAGGATTTCGCAAAGTTTTTTGAATTTTCTAACCTTTATTCTTGTAGCATGGAACATTTGATCACCTAGGCTCCTACAAAACCTCACCTTCAGAACCAGGATCGTCCATTGGTGCAGCGATAGCAGCCTCGGTGTCTATTCCTCCTGACTGTGTCCGTACTGTAACATTTTCATTGGCATGGGACAGCCCAGAAGTAAGATTTAGCGGAAGAAGTTATCATAGGTGAACTGCCTTTTGTTCCCTAGAACTTGCGCTATTACTTGGTTTGTTATGTTATATGCATTCCTTGAACTGATAAAAACACCTCAAAAACAGGCGTTATACAAAATTCTATGGCACTCTAGGGGATGCAGCTGCTGATATTGCACATGATGCTATTCTTGGTAATTTTAGGCCCCATTTGGATTGAAGATTTTCAGAATATATGGAATTGAAAATCTGGATATCTGATTCCATTATGTTGTTTCATTTCTTTGGTATGAAGATTAGAGCAGTAGAAACAAAGGGCGTTTTTTTATAATAAATGGTCATGAAATCCCTCATTCATGAGGAATGCAACAGAATTCTACCTCTTATATGAGATTTCAAAACCCTCAAACTAGATATTACAATGATCGAGGGATTTTCAACAATCAATGAATTTTACTCTAGTTTTTGAGATCCTAAAACTCAGAGATTCTAGAGTCCTTCCTTAACAAGCTCTACCTTAACGAGCTCTAAGAGATTGTAGGGTTCTTTGTCAACAAGTCCTAAGAGATTGTAAGGTACTCCCTTAACAAGCCCCAATTCTATGTTTAAATCTAATCAAATATACACAACTAGATCCAAACTTGGGACTGTAATAGAATTGTTCAGAATCAGTCTTCTGAAATCCCTCGAACTTTAGAGAGCCATTCTTGGGAATATCCCATCCTCTTTACTGCTATAATTGGAGATTCAGCCCGGAAACTATATGCAGGTATTTATAATAAAAAAAGAAATAATATCATTTTTATGAATGAAACATTTAATTTTCAAAACATTATGAAATGCAAATTCTTCTGTCACAAGCATTTCAGAAACCAGCATATATTTCTCTACAGCATTAAGAAGAGAATTTTACTTATGCATCATCTTTGCAAAATTTGATATAGTTCGAGTTGCTTTCTGTTTGTTGATATGAACAGAATCAGTATTTTTTTTCTTACGAGCAATACTGGTCACTGAATAGTCATTCACTGAGGTCCTAGTTGTTATGTCCGAAATTGGATGGAAGGCGTATCAAAAGGAAAAATAAAAACCAAAAACAAGTGCAGTAGCTTTTTTCAAAAAAAAAAAAAAAAAAAAGAAAGAAATAAATGGAGAGAGAATAATACGGAACTCAAATATTTTTCCTTTTTCTTCCTTTTGAAACTAGAGCATGCTCATTGGGAATCTGAGATAGAAGCATGGCAAAGACCAATTCTCGAAGACAAAAGACTTCCTGAATGGTAAGATAAGACGAATCTTCTGCTAAAAGTATGAGTCCATATTAAAACTTCCAATAGTTTAATTCTTTTTCTTCATTTTTATGGCTATAATATTTAAAAAGAAATTAACTGCAAGAAATTTGTTTCTAGGTATCCTATTGCTCTCTTCAATGAGCTTTATTATCTCACTGCTGGGGGAACTGTTTGGACAGGTATATTATGACAGATCATGATTTATGTAGTTCAATATGTAATTGCAGGAACCTGGTTTACTCTTTATCAATATTAAACATTTACTTTCCCCAGATGGATCACCTCCAATGCAAAGTTTTCAAGCAATTAAAGATAGAAAATTTTTTCTGGATAAGTCAAGCTCAGATTTCGGAAATACTTATGGTATGGCTCACAAGAATGATACAGCTATTGGAATCCTAGAAAGGATGGCATCTATATATGAGCAAATACAAAATCCAGAAATCTCAAATGCTGCTTTCGGAACAAATTTGCTCCAAATTGGAGAAGAAAATATTGGTCAATTCCTGTACCTTGAAGGTTCTGAATACCTCATGTGGAATACCTATGATGTTCATTTCTACTCATCTTTTGCACTTCTAATGCTATTCCCGAAACTTGAGCTAAGCATCCAAAGAGACTTTGCAGCTGGAGTGATGATGCATGATCCTACTAAGATGCAAGTGATGAGCGATGGAAAGCAGGTTCCACGAACAGTTCTCGGTGCTGTTCCACATGATATTGGGCTTAATGACCCTTGGTTTGAAGTAAATGCTTATAATCTTTTCAGTACATCAAGATGGAAGGACTTGAATTCTAAATTTGTACTCCAAATATACAGGGATGTAATTGCTACTGGGGATAAAAGTTTTGCACAAGCTGTTTGGCCATCAGTTTATGTTGCAATGGCTTATATGGATCAGTTTGACAAGGATGGAGATGGTATGATTGAGAACGAGGGATTCCCTGATCAAACCTATGATGCATGGTCTGTTACTGGTGTGAGTGCATATTGTGGTGGGCTTTGGGTGGCGGCGCTCCAGGCTACTTCAGCCCTGGCGTGTGAAGTTGGTGACAATGCATCTGCTAGCTACTTCTGGGTCAAGTTTCAGAAGGCAAAAGCTGTATATAGCACACTATGGAATGGTTCCTACTTCAATTATGACAGCAGTGGTAATAGTTCTATTCAAGCTGATCAGTTGGCTGGGCAGTGGTGAGCATGAAATTCTCTAGTTCCTAAAGGTTTTATGTCGAGATTCAGAGTATTGATAATAATAACCTATAGGATAAACTTACATTATTTAAGTGCTTAACTCTTTTTTACAGGAGTAGTTTACATATACTTCCTGACATTTGGAAATGGGCTTAATGTTTTGATTGTTTTACAGGTATGCCAGGGCATGTGGCCTTTCCCCGATCGTTGATGAGGAAAAATTGAGAAGCGCCCTTGAAAAGATTTACAAGTTTAACGTCTTACAAGTCAAAGGGGGAATGCGGGGTGCAGTCAATGGGATGCTACCAGATGGAAGAGTAGATAAGTCAGCATTGCAATCAAGAGAAATATGGCCTGGAGTTACATATGGTCTTGCTGCGTCTATGATTCAAGAGGACATGGTGGAAATGGCATTTCAGACTGCTGCAGGTATCTATCAAGCGGCATGGTCACAAGAAGGTCTCGGGTGAGTCTTCTTCTCTTTCACTAACTATAATTTCCTATTTTAATGTTTAGATATGCTTTATGTTCAGCTAATATTTCTTGAAGCTGTGTGGTATCAAAGAATCCTTTAATAGTATGATGATAAGCTTATAGAACAATAACAATATGAGTACAATAAAGTATTGAAAACAGAAAAAGTAGGAAACTGAATATCAAGAAATCAGTAGAGCAGCATGTATGAGTCGTTTTAGAAGAAATGAAATGATGTCCAAAATAGTAAGATATTGCAAGAATTAAATTCATTTAAAGAGACTCACTGTTAAAACCCTAGATAACCTTATTTAAAGTAAATATGTCTCTTTATAACTAAATACAACCCTTTTATTTTTCAGTTATTCCAAACAATAGAATTCAAATATACTATCACTTAAAATTTATTACAAACTCATGAATTTTATAACAAAATTGTTCTGTAAAAGTATGAAAGCAAACAAGGGTTTATTGTATCTTTTCTCTCTCTAGCAATTTCCACTAAAACTTACTCATTACTTGTTTTCTGGTCATAGTTATTCATTTCAGATTCCAGAAGGGTGGAATACTGATGACCAGTATAGATCTATTTGTTACATGCGACCATTAGCGATATGGGCAATGCAGTGGGCATTATCAAAGCCTGAGCTCTTTAAAGAGGAGATGGAGCTTGACTTGACTAATGAAAGTTTATATCTTAAGCAAAATGTTGGGTTTTCTAAAGTTGCTCACCTTTTGAAGTTGCCAGATGATGATGCTTCTAAAAGCTTGCTACAGGTTGCTTATGAGTTCACTTGCAGTAGATGTCCATAGCAACCTTCAAAACATTCAGAAGTGTTGTATATTTCAGTGGTAGAATAGCTGGATATATGAACAAAAGATGGCATTGTTATAATAGTTCATTTGTTCTGCTAGATGTTATACAAGTATAATACTCCAACAGACTTTCAGAACATAACTTCAGGATGTGGTTTATACCAACTACAAATTATAGGAAATTGCAAGACTATCCTATAATCTTTATGACACAAAATGTTATGATGATCACCAACTTAAATGACAAGTTTTAAAATTTTTTTGATATATATCTAAAATATTTATAAGGGGATATTGACTGATAATAAGGTTCAACCTCTGACCTCTTAGCACTAAGAGGACTTAATCAGGTCTTGCACTGTTGAAGAAGGGCATTGTCTCCTACTCCTTGGCCTTTTCTAACTTACTGCTGACTCTACTAATCTACTAATGTGTATTTCCTAAAGGAAACTGGTCGAACGCCACGTGTCAGTACAAGAGTCCTCTTTTATCTACTTATGGCAGCACTCATTTAAACAAAAAAGAAAGAAAATTACAACGAAATAGCAGCAACCAGACAAAAATGAATTTGAGCTTAAAAGCATAATTTATCGATTCAAAGCATAAAATTACACGATTTTGGGAGCAAACTCACTGGAAAACTCTTAGATTTTGGGAGCACCCCCACGGTGGCAGAAACTAGCAGAGGAGTGAAAGAACTAACAGTGGGAAGAGATGGAGAAAGAAAATCGGAGGGAAGGGGTCATCGTCATCGTCGAAGACCAAAACGACAATAAATTAGCATATGCTTCTGACGATTTCAGAACTGACACTTTTCCTATTCCATAACTGGCACACAGGCCCACTGATATTACGTGACGTTTTATGTGTTTTCGGGTATTGGACTCGTACTGACCTGTTAATTGCAGGTTCATAGAAATTCTTTTGTTTTCTATACGGGTTCCTGACCCGAATAGTCAAATACCAGAACAGCGCGAAAACCTTCCCTTTTGGTTTACACTACAATTCCTACTTGCTGGTTTGCGACTGTGATTTTAGCGAAGAAAATGCAAGACTCAACCGAGTCAAGCAACGAGTCTTTCAAAATCGGCCAGCGGGTCCACTCAACTAGCGATCGTCGCCGAATTGGGACGGTAAAGTACGTTGGACCCTTGCAGGGCCATCCGGGTACATGGGTCGGGGTTGATTGGGACAATGGAGAAGGCAAGCACGACGGATCCGTCAACGGCGTCCGTTACTTCCATTCGAGATTGGAACGGTCAGGATCCTTTGTTCGAACCCAAAATTTAAGTCCGGGCATTTCTTTCCTTGAAGCTCTCCATATCAGGTACAGAAGCGAGTCCACTAAGGAAGAAGAAGGTATTGCGATTGTTGCATTATCGCTCTTTGGATCATTTCAGTATTTTTTTTTTCCCCCTTTTTTGGCAATTTGAGCTTAATTTGTGTAGCATGGATTCGATACAGATGAAATGTATGTGCTTTCATCTAGTAACAAACGGGTATCAGTTGAACTTGTGGGTAAAGAGAAAATTCAAGATAAGCTAAGTAGATTTGAAGAACTGAAGGGTGCTTCACTACCTTATTTGGGTGTTAGCACTACTGGAAATCCAACTGATATTAGCAATTTGGTTCCCAGTGAGTATATTAATACTGTGCTTTCCATTTTCAGTTATGAAGATCAAGTAATTAAGTAAATTTTGAGGCAAGATTTTAAAGCAAGAGTATTTTAGCATGTACTTCTTGTGCATCTTCCTAATTGTTTGCTATTGCAATTATATATAGCATGATTATGCTAGCATGACATATGTGATAGTAATTTGTTTAATGATTTAATGCTTCTCTTGTAGATCTGAAGGAGTTGGACTTGACAGGAAATTTACTTTCGGAATGGAAGGTATGTTCCATTTGTGAGCAATCGAATTTTTTATCATGAACTTGCATTTCTTGTACTGTTTACTGCCATTCTCTTAAAATGTAAGTGTATACTTTTTCTGCATGCTATATAGAATACAATCCATCTGCCTGCCACTTATAATTTTTGAGCTAGAAGTAGATTTTTTTTTTTTTTTTTAATTTATTTAAAACTCAGAGTAATTCTAGACACGTTCAGTCCATTAGATGTTGTTTGTAACTTAAGATGGGACAAATAAGTTCAGCTACTAAGTTTTGCAACACAAATTAGGTTGCAGTTTTCTCAGTTCTAAATTCGTTAGACAGGTGATGTACGCAATTTCTGGAGAAATTTTTCTTGGTGATTTTTACCTTTTTCTCCACTTGTGTATTATCGATTCAATGATTTTTTTTTTTTTTTTTGAAGTCATAAAATAACTAGGATACACAATGCATTTCAAAGTTTTTATATACATCTGAAGATTCATGATATGGCTTTTGAATTATTTTTTTTTTTAAAATGGTGAGATATACTGATTTACCAGTCATACATAAGGCTTGTCAGTAACTAGGATATCAGATCCCGATGCCTTCACTTTTTAAGGAAATCACAAGGAGGAGGAACAAAAGGAGCCTAAGAATAAATAAATTCTTGGAAATTGCTCCCATTCATATTTTATGTTCTTGGTAAAGGATTGTGAGTTTGCCTCTAGATATGGAGTCTGCTGGTGATACATGTTCCTTTACTGTGTATTTCCTACTTTAACTAGGTTCTCTAGATGTTAGTGAGGAGATGCATTCTTAATTTTTATTCAAATTTTGCTTATTGCTGAATTGTTTAATGAATTTCTTGGTGCTGAAGAACTATGCTTCTTAATATTGCAGGACGTTGGTACCATGTGTGAGCATCTACCAGCTCTTTCAGCTCTCAATTTGTCTAATAATATAATGTCACAGAGCATTACTGGGCTACCCCAACTGAAAAACATCCGTGTTTTAGTTCTAAACAATTCTGGCATAAATTGGACACAGGTGGACTGCTTTTATGTACTTTTCATGTCTAGGTTATTTTTCCATCTGTCTTAGAATTGTTGTTCTCTTTTTTCCCTTTTAAATTTTAAATTTAGAACCTAAATATAGTACTTTTGACGTTGCAGGTTGAAGTTCTTAATCATTTATTACCAGTGATTGAGGAGCTACATTTGATGGGGAACGGCATATGCACAATAACGGTTTTACTCTTATATATATTTGCCATTATGATAATATTTGAACAGTCTTTCATGTTTATTTTTGTTCTCACACAATAAACTTAATTTTGTGGATGGTTACTGATTGCAATAGCATGAAGTTGAAAAGTTATGGTGAACTATAAAATTATGAAAGAATGTGTAATAATCCTATCAAAAAAGGAGGAAGAAACTACACGCTACCAAATTTAAGTTCCACTAATCATTCACCCCAAGGGACGGAAGAGCAGAGGCCTTTAGTGCTCCCTCCAGTCAAGAATTGGACCCTCATAATCACTATCCAGTATGCTTTTGCTTTGCACTTCTAATAAGCTGTGTTAGTAACCTATGATAATGATGATGGAGAAGATGATAACTGATTTGCTCAGCTTGAAATATTCATCCAGAAATGCCCTGAGTTTATGGATAAAGGCCTTTTCTTGCCTATGGGCAGGGGCGTGTAGCTATATAGTTGAAGATGAGCATGTTGCTGAAACTCCAAATGTGAGAAATAAATCTTAAACTGTAAAGTGGACTCAATCCATTCTAGTTTAATCATTAGTAGAAGTCAAATATCCATGTTAAGAATTCCGTTTGCAGAACCTTCAGCTAAGACTGGACAGTAATATGCAGGTTTACAAGTTTTGATGTGTGAATGCAGGTTTGTGGTACTGCAAGATAATGCACAGTTGTTTATATTACTGTTTAGATGTTTGCCTGTTAAAAAAGTAACAACAAAAAGGGGAACAGAAAGAAAATATGTGTACAGCTGCTTCACTGAACTTTATTTTATTTTACCATTTTCTGGCTGAGATTGGGGTTTCATATTATGAACATTTGCACTCGGCTTATGTATGTTCTGTGTTGACCTCTTTGTAGATAAGACTCAATTTTTTTTTTTTTTTTTTTTCATTTTTCAGTCAACAGCTTCATCAATTGTTCAAGGATTTGATTCTTTACGGCTTCTAAATTTGGAAGATAATTTGATAGCTGAATGGAATGAAATCTTAAAGCTTTCACTGTTAAAAAGGTCAAAAATCTGTGTGTGTTTTCTTCCATCTGAAACTTTTCCATACATCCCAATTTTTCTGCCAATGGTTTTCTCTTGATAAGCACTATTACATGTTTTGCACTCAGTTTGGAGCAGCTTCATTTGAATAAAAACAATTTGAAACGTATCTTCTACCCGGGTGCTGATATAATGGATAAATTACTAGGTGGATCTGAATCTCATTTGAAAACGCCTTTTCAAAGTTTGCATTGCCTTCTTCTGGGTAATTAATCAAAAACTCCTCTTTGATTTGTTAATTTGTTATTTTACTTCATAGAAGTTTCTGATTCTTCTATGCACGTCAGGGGCTAACAAACTTGAGGATCTAGCATCAATTGACTCGCTGAACTCATTCCCGAAATTGGTGGTAATATGTTGTATGCAAGTCTATTACTTGATATCAGACTAGGAATATATAATATACCATATCTGTGTAATATAAAATCAATCAATAAGACTACTAATTTAATTACATATGGCCGATCATCCTCATATATCACTTTTTAGAGTAGCTAGGTTTTAGTTTAAAAGATTATATATTCCTTAGTAGGTAATTTGGAATTACTTTGGCATTACAGATTATAAGAAATTAATATTTGTATCTTTATTATTGTCTTTGTACCACATATACTCCTTTATGCTGAAGAAGAAAGCTAGGCAAATAGAAAAGGTTGTGCACTGCCCCATTTCATTTGATATGTTTTTCTCTTGGTCCATACATTTAATTCATATAGTGCATTGATTTTCCACATTTTAAATCTTCATTGTCATTATCAGGGAACAGACCACCAAAGCAAAAGACTTGCTGAGCCAATAGGCTTGCTTGCTGAGTCTCATTCAGCTCTAATAAGATGCAGATTGACTGTCTGAGATCCAATTCTTCTACTTTAATGGCTATAAGTTAGTTGCAAAATAGATTTCACTTACGAATTTTTATGCTAGTTACACGTATTTATTTGTAAATTTGCATTATGAATTCAACAAATGGATTAAGTTATGGATCTAGATGATCCCTCCTTTTGATCATAACAGATTTCTGGCAAGATGAATGTTGCTAGCAGAGAGAGGTCTAGTTGCTTGAATGCTTGATTAGCCTACCTCCTTGTTGCTAACCTTCAGGGTCTAATCAGATTTTGCTGATTATTCATTTACTTGACTAGAATGCATGACAAGGCTCTACCAACACTATATAGGTATTGCCTTCCACACATTTGCATATAGAAGTTGAATGGTAAGGTTAAACATCTTAAAGATTAAAATGAAAAGAGAAGAAAGCGAGAGAGGAATATTTATTACATACATGACAGAAGTTTGTACTGGACCAACGCTTAGTTTGGATGAATGGCCTATGTTGTAAATTTGAATTCTGAGAATTCAACAGGGCCCCATGGAGAATGTGGTCAGAAATCCTTATGATTAAAAATTTTGATCTGAAATTTGATGCAGATGAAATTCTCTCTCTGTTTTTTTTTTTCACATAATGAATAAGACTTGATATCATTCATTTAGCAAGAAAGAATTGGACAACTGGCCTTGTTATAATTGAATATTTGAACCTAGTTGCCTGATTATGTGCTTATTAAATAAAATCATCACTGTATGATTGATAGCAACTCCAAGCAAAGATTCGAAGTTGGCATAGAATGCAACTTGTCTTATTGTGCATTGGAAGCCTCGGTTCTCCGTATGGACACACTTTTTTTTTTTTTTTCATAGTCCAAATGTTACTACATTTGAGGTTAGTAGGGCCTCGTCAACATGCCAAATTACCGGCTGCAATACGATGCCCCTTACATGCTTCAATATAGTGTATTCCTGTTGTCCCTGCTCTGCACATGACATTTAGCCTCAATTTGGTTTGAAACCTGGGTGATAGAGAAGCATTCAGAATTTTAGATTGTATGATTGAGAGGTAAAATGCAGCTTTCTGTTCTTTTATTTTTTATTTTTTATTTTTTTGCTTTGTCACATTCTTAGGATATCAGACTTTCTGAAAATCCAATAACTGATACTGGAAGAGGTGGTATCCCAAGATTTGTTTTGATTGCACGGTTATCCAAAGTTGAAATACTAAATGGAAGTGAGGTAATTTCTCAAATTTCTAAGTTCTATATATTAAAAGGATTTTAATGTCGATGCTCTTGTAAATCCGATCTACCATCATCTGATATACCTCTTAGGTAAGCCCTCGCGAAAGGAAGGACTCTGAGATTCGGTAAATACTTTATCCTGTTTCTGACTTCTTTATTTACCTTTTCAGAAAATAAGATATTCTTGCTATTGTGTTTTCTCATTCCAATGAATATAATCTTTGGTTTACATATATTTATTGTTCTTTTTTTAAGAATATTTGCTTCCTCTTTCCTTGGAATATCTTTTGCAGATATGTCCGCTTAGTTATGTCAAGGTTACATGAAAATCCAGATGAAATCAAAGAGCATCCCAGGTAATCACTTTCCTGTGAATTTACATGAAAATCCACAAAATTTCTTTGCCACATAGATTTTGATTGCTGGAGTTCATCATTCTTAGTGATTGCCAATGCCCCTTCTTCTAGTGATGATCTATTTATTTTCAGTATTACTGTCTCAAATCTCTTCCAGGTTCAGTCTGCATATCTAAGAGGGACTAAATTTTTATTCTGAAACTCCTTTTTACCCCTGATTTTCCGGCACCTCCCCCTTTTATTCCATTGGATGTGCCAAAGTTTCTTCTTGGGGCCTTAACAGAAAATCTGGAACAAACCCACCTACAATCGTTTACAATGGCAAATAACTTTTTGGTATTAGTTGTTCAGCAATAATGTTCTTCCTTTTCACTCCTGGACCTATTTTGTTAAAGGTTTGCTGAGCTGAAGGCTTTTCATGGCATTGAAGGTGAAAGGCCATCAGTTGGAACATCAGGCCCTCAAAAAATGGCATCCAGTCTTCTATGTATGAATCTTCAGATTTTTCTCATCTGATTATTTAACACAGTTGCAATATATATGCTCGAACATTATTAATAAATCTTGCAGCTATCACCCTGAAATGCGTTGGTGCATCCATTGGTGAGAAACCATTGTTAACAAAGAAATTGCCAGCCACTACAACGGTGATATTCACATGACTTGTATTAAAATGCATATCTTCCTGGATGTTATTTTAAGATGAAATTATTCTTCTGAATTCATTTTAGGTTGGCAAGCTAAAAATTCTGTGTGAAAGCTTTTTCAATCTCAAGTCTATCAAACCCAAATTATTTCTTCAAGAAGAGGTTTGTCCTTACACCCTTTTATTCATTGATATATATAACTATGGTGAATACCTCTTGGTATGTTGATCATCCAGTTTGGTGTAGCATTTTTTTGCTAAATCATCTTTTCTATATAGTAAATATTCAAAAAGAAAATATCTCAACCCTTAAAATTGGTAGCTATTTTGAATTGTTTTTTTCTTTTTTAATGGCATTACACTCTTCATATTTCACAGCAATACTTTATCACTTTAATGTTGAAAATAACCCATTCCAACACCAAAAGAGATGGAAAAAAAAAAAAAAAAAACCAGAAAAAGAAGAATATAATCATTCATTCGTTCAATTGATTTCTTACTTCTCAGATGCCTTTATAACTTGCTGACATTGATAGATTTTGCCAAAGAATGAAATTGAGAACATGATATAGCTGAAACGACATAAGTTATGACCTAATAAATCCCATTCATTCTGAAGGAACCAAATGAAGCTTTTCCTTTTGTAGAATTTCTTTTCCAGTAGTTTTATTTTTGAAGTTTGATTCACCACTGACTTGGAAAAGAGTTTCCTTTCTTACTTTTTCTTTTGAGTGGGAAATTGCAGGGCTCCCCTCTACCTTTGCTGTTGGATGATGAAATGGCAACTTTGATGGACGTTGGAATTGGCAATGATTCAACCATTCTCGTGGATGAAGAGAGTTGATACGCAAATACTAACGAGCTCAATGTAATCTGTTGCAAACTGAATGCTGTTTTAGATTTGCTGGAGTTACACTTCTCATGCATGCTGGTGACACAAAAGATAATTCGGCCATGTCTCTCTATTTTCCCCGCAGATGATGGCAGTAGTTTTATTGTCAAAATTAAAATATTCTCCTGATCTGAGACAACACCAGTTTTTAATTAATGCCTGGGAGGAACAAGTCGCAACCAGTTTTTGATCGATAACCGTTTGATTTTATGGAATAACTTTCTTGAAAAATATTCTTCAAGTTACAAATGGATTCATTGTCTATTGTTTTATAGTAGTAGTAGTTTTAGAATTACTTGAAAATTCTAAAAATTTGTAATTTATGGAACTATAAAAGGTTCATCTTTTTCTTTTTAATAATTTTTGTTATTGTGTGAATATCATGTATTTTCATGATTCTAATCTCTTTTTTTAATTTTTTTTATTGCATGAATTTCTAAAGACTGACTTTTTTAAGTACACACATGTTGCTCCATATGAAAACAAAATAAAATAAAATAAAAAGTTATGGAAAAAAAAGAAATTTTACTTTTCATGAAATGAAATACATATAAAAGTCAAATAATATACAATTACTATAATAAATTCTTCCCCGCGGAACTAAAAGAAGTTTTACCTCTTTCACCTTGCAGTACCCTGCCTTGTTCATCTTATGGCAAGTGCTCATGCCTTTCCTTAATCGATTTCACAAGCCAACCAAAAAAGAATATAAGAAACAAATAACAACAAATAAGAAAACACAAGGAACTTTGTGAATTAGCATCATGTGGATACAGAAATTGAGCAGCAAATCTAAGATGTTCCATCAATAGTCAGAGAAAGATCTAAGAATATCAAACGTCTAAGGCTAATAAGACTACCAAATGATAACAGATCTCAAATACTAACTGCAAAAGCTTAATAACATTCAGAGTACAAAATCACTTTCAAGCTACAACAGAATCCTCATCTCGGTGCAACATACATCTGGGTCGAGTCATATTGAGGATAAGTAGGCTGAGGAGAGACAGTTTTACCATAGCCAACAGGTGCACTCCCTGGAGCAGCAGCATAAGCACCTGACTGTGGAACTGACTGATCATAACTTGGTTGAGTTGGTGCTGGCTGAGCATAGGCTTGTTGGCCACTTTGCGGTGCGCTATAGGCTGATGCAGTGCCACTGCCATAAGCAGGATCTTGAGAACCTTGATACCCATAAGCTGCATTGTTTTGAGCTGGCTGCTCTGGATAACCTTGTTGTGACGATGGGTATGAACCATAACCACCAGAGGGACCCTGCACATAGCCTGTTGCCTGCTGTCCACTAGGCTGACCATACGACGGAACTGGCTGGCCAACTTGCTGAGTATAGCCAGGGCCAGAAGCAGGCATTGCTTGATTGTACCCATCAGCAGCCGATGTAGATCCATACTGAGTATATGATTGCTGCACGGGCCCACTTGATGCATATGGGTACTGCTGTTGAGGTGGCACATTTGGACCATATGATTGACCGGATTGAATGGGACCTTGGTAAGGCATATCACCAGGTTGACTAGGCCTAGGAGGGCCATATGATTGGGGAGGTGGTCCCTGCGATGGCATGCCGTATGATGGTTGCTTTCCATACTGCTGTTGAGCCCCATAGCCTGGTTGATTGCTGGATTGTGGGTATACTTGTTGCGAACTTCCATGTCCATAAGGATGCTGAGTCTGACCATGATTGTCATATTTTGGTTCATCATATACATGCCCATAGCTCTGCGGAGGTACACCCTGAGAATAAGGAGCTTGATGCCCATAATCTAGGCCATGTGACTGCCCATAATTATAATTTGGCTGCGATGGTGGATGTGACATAGCAGGGGTAGGGGAAGGGCCAGGACCATGCCCTGACATAGGGCCAGATGCTGTGTGGTCAGATGCATGGCCTGCCTGACCTCCATAGTAATCATAACCACCACCATGTGGCCCTGGCCCCTGCATACTGGGAGGATGTCTTTGTTCCCAGCCAGAACCATAGTTACCTCTTGGAGCCATTTGTTGTGGAGGATAGCCACCATAACTTGGAGGTGGATATTGTGAATTTTGAGATGGATATGGTCCTCGGTGATGATAATCATAAGGGCTTTGCTGTGATGAATGGGGACCTCGAGGACCCCAGTGAGATGGACCAGGAGGTCCACGAGGTCTATACGATTGCTGCTGGTTGTAAGCACCAGAGTAATGTGATGGCCTCACATTCTATTCAAGGCAAATTACAAAACAAAGTTAGCAAGAAGCAATTGTCCAGTAAAAACCTATAAAAATGAAATAGGGAAGAGAGGAAAGAAAGGCATAGCTGCTTATATAGAGTAACCATGTCTTCTTTTGCAAAGCAAATACACCCCAGGCAACCCCCAACAATGATTAAATGCAACACTATGTATAACATATACAAAATATGAACCATAATAACTGAAAATAGAAATATAAATAAAAACAAGGAAATCATCCTAGTCTAATGTTACTCTTCAAAATCATAACAGCCGGCAAAAAACCAAAGAAGAGCAATATTACAAAGTCAAAACGTATGCTAAAAAAAAAAGCATTCCATGTTTCAAACCTTCTAAATTAGAATCAGAAACGAACTGATCTCATAATACTATTCCCATTGAATCATGAACCAAAATGCAGGAACACTACGATGAGAAAATCTTATCATATGATACATGCTTTCTTCTTTTTCTTGATACTGATTGACAGTCAATACCAAAACTGGCAGGAAAGACCAGAACAGGCTGAGGACGGAGCCCGAGCAAGATGGAAAGACCATAAGAGAAACAATGGAAATTTAAGAGCTTATACATGCATATATACATGACAACATGCCTGCATAAATACATTGTACATGATATATTTACAAAAGTTCTAAAAAGTATTACTTTCAAACCACTGGCAAGATTTTTCTATTATTAGTCCAAAAGAATACTCATCCCAATTTAAACTTCCCTTTTGAATCAAGGAAAACACAAACTGTAGTGATAAACTTAAGCATTCTGAAAGACAATCATAAGCCATTCTCCGCAGCTTGCCCTGCTTGAATTTATTCAATTCAGATACTATCCCATGTTCAGCTCAAAGCAATACAATATATACTAAAGTAAAATAAATTGCTCATGCAAAATATCTTAGATTCCTTTCTTGTTATTGAAGGAAAAGCCTAAAAATGTTATCATAGCCACAGTTCATCAAGATATCAATCTACACGTCTACTTCAGAGTACAATTCAATATATAAAAATTAAGCTACTCAAAAACCAAATGAACGGAGCAAAATGACCCTTTGGCACAATAACTTTTGAACTTAGAACTGGTGGAAAAATTACAATCTCAAGGTCAATGCTACATTGCCATGATGATCAACAAACTCACGTAGAAGGTAAACTCAGACAGAAACTGAACATCCATGACAGAAATATCTCGCATTACTGAAGGAATTGAAGTTTAAAATCTAGTAGAGTTCACATTTTCACCATAACCAAATGTCCATTCCAAATCATGCATGCCTGATAACTCAACACATCATATCAATCCATTTCGGAATACTAGCATGTTGAAAAGGCAACAAATCATAATTCTTACACTGATCTTAATGTGATCGCCTTTATTTACAATTTTCCTGCAGCCCAATGCATATCATAGAAGATTTACCACATTCTTCTTATGTTCAGCACAGCAATAGATAAAAACAAATTTGTACGAGCCTGGCAAAAACTTCATACACGACGACTTCATCAGACATTACACTTCTTCCAACAAATGTCTCATGCATAGATGGGGCACTACATAGCACTAAGGTTAATACCAACTATTAACTTTTAAGTCTCAAAGCAATCTTACCAACTATTAACATCCAGCATTGCGAGATTTAATGCCTGATACCTCTCTTCAGTGGATGATAGTGAATGGTGGTTGTCTATTGCTACACCAAGAAAGCAATGCTGACCCCATGGGAAAAGCAAAAGCCAAATCTGCATTTTTAAAGTCAACCAATTCGAAATCGGCACCTTCATCATAAATAAATCATGGCAACCGACATCTTGGATTGAATATATGATCTTCCTAAGAGCATTCAAGTGACCTTGGAACGGATAATACCACAAATTCCCACTTATCAAGCAATTAGCTCTCCCTCCCACAGCTAAACTATTACATTCTCTTTCCTCAAATGGAAAAAAAAAAAAAAAAAAAAAGTTGCTCATACATGCAAAGAAAACATATCATGACCTACAGTTGCATATTTCTTGGCAAAACCCACTGATAACGATCAACATCTCAGTTTATCCATGAACACAAGATTTGCAGAAACCAACCAGAACATGAATTGGCAACACAAAAGGCAATTGCTAGACTCCTACTTCAGCATAAAAACATGAATCAGGTTTTATTTTCTATAGATATATACACCAATCAATCACTGCTATGATAAAAAGTTCTCTTCACATTTTCTCTTATAAATTGTAAACCTAACATTGTTCCTCCACAACCACAGCTGATCATGTTATGCCAAGGCATATCATTCACAACAACAATACAACCCAATATGACACCATTGATTGAAGTAAGAGCAAGAACAAAGTGTTCATATCATACTCCATAACATTTTCGAATATAAACCGCATGTGAATCCTAGATCTAGAAAGATCACGAAACTGAAATATATTAACCAATAAATATGGAAGTGCAGCTCACATGATTCTACACATGCATTTATCAATGGAATGAACGAAAATTATACATGCTATTCCCACTCAAATACTAACAGATTTCTAATCCCCTTCAGATATTTTTTTTCAATTGCCTCATGTAACAAGAGGACTTAATAACAGATACTGATTGCAATCATTCAGCGAATACCAATATAACAATTAACTAGAGAACACAAAATTAGAAACTACTAAAAAATATACCAATATAGCAATCGAATAGAAGCAATTACATCTAAGAGGAACCAGTACTCTATTGATCAGAACTTATAAAAAAAAGAGTCAATAACATACCTGATTCATAACATCCTTTATCATTTCTCTTGCCATCTCAATTTGCTTTCTATCACCAGTCACTCTCACTGTCCTTTCTTTAGATCCGTCACCTTCTGGAAGGTGTTGAGGTATCAACTAAATGGAAACAAGATCATCAGTTGCATCCATGTGATTAAATACCTTCAGAAAGCTGTTGAAACTGAAGCAGTGGCATTGCTTCAAGAAAATAAATTTCAATGTATGTTCAACGATATCAACTACCTGAATCCGAGCCCCTGATTTGGCTTGGAGAGCTTTAATGGTGTCTCCACCTCTGCCTATGATCAGACCAACCTGGAACAAGGGAAGCATCCATAAACATGCTAAAAAAGTACGCAAAGCTATCAACTGTAATAACTAAATGGTCAACGGGAGACCAACAACCTTTTCATTTGGAACTTGCATCTCAAGTTGATCTGCCACTACAGCAGTCTGCGCACTAGGAAGTCCCCTAGCTACAAGAGAAGGGGAACCACCAGCATCAGCCTGCAATAAATACACAAAAAAGTTAGAGAAGAATAGAAAAAACATTAACATAATCTCTAATCAACTCCTTGATTGTTAAAAAGAACATACAAATTCAAAGCAACACCATGGAATATATATCAACTACAACCAAGCCTTAGTCCCAAAATAGTTGGGATCAACTATATGAATCATTTGTTACCATGGAATATAGATATATATCAAGAAATAAAATTAAATCAGCCACCTCTGCTATGACAGCACTAATGAGCTTCTCAGCCTTGCTTATATTACTTAAGGTCCCTATTATTTCCACTGGCCTTGTTGTGGAATGTGGATCTGCATCTGCATCCCTTGTGATTTGAATTTTTGCCCCAGAATTATACTGCAGGTAACGTATGGTATCCCCACCCTTCCCAATAAGAACCCCAACCTGCAAACATAGCGTTTCCTAAACATCAATCAAAGCCGATCTGATGACAAATTCAATAATCAAAGTAACAAATTAAAAAAAATAGAAATGGCTGCACTAGGATCACAAAAAACATGACAAGGGTAGAGTGACTACTGGAGCCAGATGAGAGGAAACTTTCACATCCGATTTTGAAGGGGGGAGACCCTATAGGATCCTATCCCAATTTTTCTTTTGCTAGGCCCATGGCTAAAAAACCCACCCACTTTTTTACGGAGCTATGAAGCTTCTAGCCGATGATTTGCAATGCTTCAATCCAAAATTCAAAAAGCTGTTCACAGTCCATGGGACAGGAAAAATATGTGATGGACACAGCTGTGCCAATAACTGCCTATCACTATTCTATGATTAGGACATCAGGAATGAAAATGAAGATTCATTTATGTATGGGACTATGACTTCAGCTCAATTCCCAATGATACAATAAGTTGGATTAGCCTAGCATTCTGCTCAAAAACTACAATCATAGCAATAAAAATGAGAATCATTTAAGTTATGAATTGTGCTCAATTGTACAAAAAAAAAAAAAAACTCCCATGCATTATATTAGTTTACGAAAATTAGATTTGTAAAAAGCTAATCACTTTAAGCAAATTCAGTAGTCAACATTTTGGTTCTACCTTATCATTGGGAACATCCATTTTGCGTGAGGTGGTTTGAGTCTCGGATGCTGTCTCCTCTGCCTCCAGGGAGAGATTTTCCTCTTTTTTCTCATCATCATCTGGCTTGGAATCCTCAAAAGAAGTCTCTCGAGTATCAACTGTTTCATGCTCATGTCCAGTGGCTTCGTCGTTAACTATTGTATCAGTAACACCCTCAGGTTGAGGAGGAGAAGCATCATCTGTTTCCTCATTCTTAATGATTGGCTCTTCAGCCTCCTCCTTTGCGCGTTGCTCTGACTTCTCTCCTTCAAAACCATTTTCACTAGCTAATAAAATAAAAACAGAGTATCAGAACAAATTTCAAACTCAAAATCACTAATGCACCAAGTAATTTTACACTTACACGCTATATATAAACAAAACCCTAGTAAAAATCAACCAAAGATTAAAACTTAAGACTCAACAGACACTGCAATTACCTAATCCATCAGGTTTATTCTCATCTAGCCGTGGACGCTTAGTGTCCGGCGATCCACCATCCTCCACCGCCGCATCATCCGCCTTCTTATCTGCATCAGGCTCAGCGCTAGAGTCAGCCGGCTGTTCCGGGTTGGACTCGACTGGCTCTGGAGCTTCAGGCTCTAAATCTTCGAGCTTACGCTTGTGATCTGAAGGGACGGGGCTAGCTGTCAGTGGGACAACCTCCTCCTCCGCCATTGGAATCAAGAAGACCCCAAAATACCCTAGGGTTAGTGAATTGAGATCGGAAATGCCGAATACAAGGACGTGGTGTCGTTGGTAAGTTTGTGAAGAAGGGTTTTGGTACCGGGTTAAAGATACAGGAAGAGAGAGAGAGAGAGAGAGAGAGAGAGGTGGAGAATGTGATATGCTGTTGAGAGGCAAACACAGTGTAAAAGGGGGTTTAAGGCTTTTATATAAAAGGAGGAGATATTTTTTGATTTCTTAATTGTGATTGTGACCCAGTTGTTAGGGTTTGGGTGTAGATGGGCTTTTCTAGATTTTTGCATTGCAAATGGGCATTGGGCCTATATCCTCATTGGGCAAATAAACCGGAGGCTTAATTTCACCCGGTGTCTCCGAACTATAATCACTGTCACATTATACTGCAGGCATATTCGACAAATTTGTATATTTTAGTAGCGCTTTTATTTTAGTAGCTAGCAGGAGTATCTTTTTATAAAACATTATATTAATTTTTAAAAAGTTAATTTAAACTCTATATTATCGAATATTATAAAAATAACGTTCAGTCACAACGTGCAAAAACTATTTAAATAGTGGCTATCGAACACAACCTACCTCACATTTAATTTGTGAAACAAAGGTTCCTAAATTTCGATTTATATAACAAAAAGTATCCTTCATCCTTTTTCCGGGCAAACTTATGTGAAGCGTCAACTAAATTTTAATTAGCTAAATCTAAAAAATACCTTCAACTTTGCGAATAGTTACAAAAACACTCTAATTTTACCTCTATATCTCGAGCCACCCTGTTTTCAAATTTGAACTAAAATTTAAATTAAAATAATATAATCGTGGGTTCACAATATAACTTTTAATTGACTTAACTCAAGGTCCAAAAAGGTCAATTTGCACCTTCTCTCCTTTCTTCTTTTTGTTTTTTCTCCTAGTTCCAAAACCCCAACTTCTTCAAGATTACACCTACCCATAAAATAACCATCCATGATTTTCTTTAGACTGTTCATAGTCTTCATCTTCCTTATTTTCATTTCCCATGAGCTCCTTTCGCATTGAAACTATCATAAACTGTTTCATGCCTGAGTATAAAAACTTAACCACTGCTCAAAATGTGTCATTCCTGCTATATTATGGAATCCTTATTTATCGGTCCTTACAAATATTGACATCCAGTAACAGATTTATGAACACATTGGCTACTAACGGCGCTAATAAGCATGGTTTCATCATGTAAACTAATGCAGAAGACATAACGTTAAAAATAACGGTTATAACAACTAAGATAATGAGAACAATAAAAGATGAGGAGTGGTCAATAGTTTATAAGATTGATAAAGTATTATTGACTAGGGAATTGTTTGAGGTTTATGAAATTTTTTTATGAAATATTAAACATTATAACGTTCAGCTATTTATAAAAATTAAACAATTAATGTCATTTTTAATTATTTTAAATTAATGAACTAATTTTACCGAAAACTTATAATTTAACAATTACAGAAACAGCTAATAGAATAATTAACTACTACTTCAACAAATAATAATTTTAATTAACTTTTAATTTTAAATCTTTGTCACATATTATTATTTTATTAAAATTTTGCAATTGGCAATGAGTAAGACATTTTAGGATATCTTTTAGATGATTAGATATATTATTTGAATGATTCCTCTTATTGCAGCATTTATATATGTAATATAAATAAATAAATATATATATATATATGTTATATTTTTAATTATAAATATAAATAATAAATATAAATTATAAATAGATATATTATATTATATAGATATTAAAATGAAAAGCAAAATCATTGTTCATTGCACAGTGTAACACCGATTAAACCATCTCACTTTTTTGCTATTACTTTTTTACCCTCCTTGCTTTTACAACTCACTAACAATGTGCGTTTGATATGCACAGTAAATATCCTGATCTATATTATTAGAGATATTGTCTAATAATATTTTAAAATATATAATTTAATTAAGAAAAAATTTGTAATTTAAATTATTTTTAATTTCATATTTATTAATTTTGTTAAAAATTATTTAAATTAAAGAACATCTATTTCAAATTCATAACGTTAGACTAATTATATAATAAATAATATCTATAATATATAGAAAGAAAAGAAATTTTAATTTTTTTAATTTTATTTATATTTTATATTTTATTATATTCAATTATTATTTTACTGAAATTTGAAGACAATGATGAATATCATTTTATAAATAATAAAAAATTATAAATTAAATAATGAGTAGGTATAATAAGAAGTAATCCATAGTTAAAGATTGTACATTGAACTAACTTATTTGTATAATATAATAATATACTATTTAAGCTCAATTTAATTAAAAATTTTGCGATTGGATCAAATTTTTTACTTTCATGGCAACCAGTCTTACTAATTATTATTATTATTTTTTACTAACATTGGTTACTTCCTCTAATATTTCATAAATACTCTTGAATTTTTAAATAATAGAATAAAAGACTAATATCACAGAAAACTATAAATAATAATAAAAATAGTGCTAATAGTAACCCTAAAAACTATAATCAAGTATTTGAATTTAATTTAATTTAGTTTAATTAAAAATATACTTATACAAATGTATTTATTAATTTTAATAATTTATTAGATATTTAAACAAGTTAAGTAAATTTAAATTAGTAAATATAATTTTGCATTCTAAAAAAAAAGTAAATTTAATTTTTATGCAATATAAAATATAAAACATATTAAAAAAACTTATATAAAATAAAAATACTATCAAGTGAAAAATTATAAAAACACTCTCTTTTGTTTTGTTGAGGGAAAAGAGCACACAAGGAGAAGAGGATAGGAGAAACGACAGCGTTTGTAGTTGGCTGGGACCTTTTTCTTTTTCCTTTCAAGAACGTGTTCTAGGCCTTCTGGGTAATGAGATGCTTCCTCTGCTAGCAAAATCATTTGTGCTGTTTTACCGTTGAAGACTCCGCCGTCGCGTCTCCGTTCAGGTGAGTCCAAAAACCATGTCTTCTGTTTTTATCTTTCGAATCTTTAAAGCTGAAGAGCGTAGTAAGTTCATTAGAATTATGTAATATCGCATCAATGATGTCCGTCTAGCTATTACCTTTCTTCTTTTGTTTATATTTTCTTCAATAATTTTCGAATTCTAGGGTTTGACATTAACATTTATTCAAAATTTAGATGGCCAGTTGGCCCAATCTTTGTATTCTTGAGTTGTTTACTAGGGCTTGCATATGCATGAATGGCACAAACAAATTATAATAATGGTCTGTATGTTTGGTTTACTCTAGAATTGTGGTGGAAGACGATTACTTTGTTCAGTATATGGGGAACCAAATTTATTATAATATTTTTATATATTAGTAGCTTTGATTAGGTGAAAATGGAATATATACTTACAATTGCAATTTCAAGATTACAATCAAATTTAATTTTAATTATCTCAAAATCGAACTTGACATTAGAGACAGTGGTTTACAGTCCCAATCTATTTTCATCTCTTTGGATGCATGTGCAAAATTTAGCTGTAAAATTTCAATTGTTTGATTTGTGTTTGTCCATGATTCTTGAATTTTTATTCTTCTATCTACAAGAGTTTGAATGTAAATGTAGGATGCGTACAAAAGCAATTTTGTTATTGAGACTTTGACTTGATTTTAGTTCTCCTAGTATACTAAAACAAAATCCAAAATCATATGAACAGGGTTATACCAATTTAACCAAGTTTCTATTTTACCCCTTTTTTGTGTATCGTTCATTTACAGACAAAAACGCTACTTCACATTCTCCAAATTCCATCAGACCTTCTCTTCCTTTTTCCCTGCTGCCTTCACCTTCACTTCTTTCCTATTTCTATGTACTGCTTCTAGAATATACCTCCTCTTTCAGGTAATTTTCCTTTTTATTTGCATTTAATTCTCTTTTTGATTTGTATTGTTTTCTCTTCTTTTGTAAGAAACTTAAGAATGAAATTAAAATGAGAGAAACTGAATTTTTTTTCTTTTCTTTTGCATGAAACCCATCTTTATATTTCTTGCTAGATTTTATATTTGAAATTACTGCATATCCTTAATATGTTCATACTCATTGATTCCGAATTACGATTCGAGTTAATTACATTCTTTGAATACTTATATTTAATTTTTCTTTGTTGTATGTTGATGCATTCGATGGCCTAGAAATGGGAGAATTTTGATCTTTAACTCATACTAATGGAGCTTAGACCTAAACTTTAGTAATCAGGGTTTTAATTATCCAAATTATTTGTTATGAGTTTGAGGATTTCTGTTTGAGGATTTGATATTTGTAGTGAAAGTCTGTTTTGTTTGGCTATTGAAGATTTCTTCCTTGAGCTTTTTATGATTGAAGATAATTAGATTTGTTATTTCTTCTAATTGGATAGTTTGGGAACATGTTATACAAATTTTACACAAAGCATGCTTAGAGATTTCAATTACTGAGCTCAGTGGTCTCATTCTTTCATGGAATCACGCATAAAATGAATAATTACTTTGTTTGTTTACTTTGGATGGGTTCCTGGCATTTCAATAAAAAGAAGAAATAAAAAGCTATTCAGATTTTATAATTAAACAAGAAATAAAAAAAAATGAAACCTGTTACGTAAATTGCAGAAATTAGGAGGAGAAGCAGTTTCGTGCCTCTCCAGAACTAAAACAATAAGTGCTGCTGTAGAAAGCAAAATTAAGAAAGATGAACTTTTTAATGCTTCAAATAATAAAACATAACGTCCTTGACAATGTGGGTTGCTGCGGCTTTTGATTTCTCTTTTATATTTCTTTAGTATATACTATCTTTGCTAACTCTAGAGCTGACAGTGTTTATGCCATTCATGTTGTTACTGTTGTTAAGATTTTTTAAAAGCATAGTACATTCTTTGTTTCTTTGATTGTTATTATCTCAACCTAGGTATTCTCTTAAGAGCAAGCCTGCTGTTAAGAGCATTAAGGTATTCTCTTTCTTTCTCTAAAGCGCGTTTGGTTTCTGAGAAACTCGGAGAAAAGTGAAACAAAGTTAATTTTGACACTGGAGTTCTTTTTTTTTTTTTTTTGTTGGCTTTTGGTTGCCAAAGGTTTTAAGCCTGACAAGGGTTCCACTGGGAGTGTTTATACGGCAGATTTGTTTGGGTTTTTGAAATTATAGTTCAAATAATAAATATTTTAAATAGGATTTCATATTCTTTTGATTTCCTGCATTTTCCCATCAATCAAATGGGTCATGAATGCTAATGGGCATTTCTTCAACTTTTGTTCTATAATGTCCATCAATTTTTTTTTTTTTAATCTATAGCTAAAAATTTAGATTTCCAAAGAATCAATGATTTTCTGATTATTACCTTCCTCTTCTCTCTCTCTCTCTCTCTCTCTATTTGCAATTATTTATTTTTGTGTAGTTATTGAAGAGATAAAGAAGGCAATTGAAATATGTGTTTTTTTTAGTACAGGGGGATTCGAAGCTGGAACTGTTGTAAGGTCGTACATGCACTTGTCTAGGCTCGGTCTTGGTGTGCAAAATGTGTTTATAATACAATCAAATAGAACTGAAATGCTAATGGTTAGTCAGCTCCCATTATTTATTTTATTCTTTGGGCTTTTTTTTTTTTTAAATTTGATATTTTTGTTTTTACATGTTTGAATACATTAAGATCACTCATTACCTTAAACATAATTTCATAATTTATTTGAGTGAAAAATTTCTGAGTTATAATTCTGGATATCTTATTCTTTTTCATGGCTATGCAGAGTCTAGATGGGGATATCATAGACTGCGTTCACATGGCTCATCAACTAACTTTTGATCATCCTCGCTTAGCACTTACTTCTTTGAATTTCTTTCCATTCTATGTATTTCTTCAATGATGAACCGAAAATATATGGAAAAAAATTGTGATAAGTAGTTTAAACTATTTTTTTAGAGTTAAAATACCAAAAGTTTTTTCTTTGAAAGGAAAAACTTCAAAATCTAAAGGTATAGAAATGAATCTTTTGTATGAATTTAGTAACTTTTATAATAACAAATAGGGAAACAAAAAATTTATATGATGAATATACTTTTTTTCCGTGAAAAAAATATATAAAAATTTGAGTAAACAATAAATAGTAATTATATCAATAAAATTAATTTTAACCCGCTACAAAGCTTGGGAAACTTTGCTTGTACATGTATTAAAACGAAATCCAAATTCACTGTTCATAGAACAATGTTATGCCCTTTTAACCATTTCATTTTAATTTATTTCTATTATACCCTTATCTTCCCTTGAAACTTCTTTTCGTTTGACGTTAGATTTTTTTTCCCTACTGACTAATTTCACTCTCATCTTCTTCATGTACCTTTCCAGATGATACTTCAATGTAATTTTCCTTTTTATTTGCCTTTATTCTCTTCTTAATTTCTATTATTTTGTTGTTTTTTCTATCAGAAACTTAAAAATACTCATTCAGGTTATAGATATTGGCCTCTTCTTCTTTTCACAATGAATTTTGAAACAAGAGAAATCAATTTCTTATTCTTTTGTTTGGCATGAAACCTATACAGAAAATTTTCCAGGAAAGGAGAAGATAATAGGAAAATTGTGGGTATTATATATGGAGACAGAGTAGAATCAGAGTAGAAGAGAAAATGAATATTTTTGGAATTTGAATATTCCAAAGGGGAAGGAACCTTTGGGATGGCTCAGAAGTGAGATTGAACCAAGGACAAAGACTTCAACCTTCAAAAGATATGAAAGTAAGCTTTCCCCGTTAAGCCTTCTATATTTTCTCTTTCCTCTTCCCTCTTTCGTGTACACATCTTGTTTCCTCTTTCATCATTGTAATGCTATTTCATTTTGTTTGAGTTATATCTCTCAATAATGGTGGTGGTGTTGCTGTTGTTGGTCCAAAGGATGGTGATGGAATTGGCCAGCCTTTAAACTGTAAAGTCGGCGGAGATGCTCTAGCCGAGAATTTAAATCTGATGGTCTAATTTTATCAGTTTGTTTGGTGTAAATGAATTCCATAAGATTTTCTAAACTTTCATGTTTGATATAAATCTAAATTCATTTAAAATTTTACATTTTTAATTCTAAGAAATTAGTTGTACTTGGCTCAAATCCTAACAATGGATAATGAGATGATCTAAACATGAACATTCACTTACAAGTAAAAGAAAAATTTCTTAATGAAATTCAATTGCAAAAGTATATAGCTACTGCTAATTAAACAAGGATATATTATTAATTAATGCTATATATTTCATTAATAATGCGAATGATCTTTTGACTTGAATCAAGTTAATTACTTATAGTTGCGAATTGGTATAGTTGAGTAGAAATCCAGCCGATTCGCAGTTGGGAATCTTGACGTGAAAGCCTTAGGAGTTTGAAGAAATTAAATTGGACGAGTGGAATATGGAAAAAGCTAGCTAAGCCATGCATGTCATGGGTAATGAACACTCCAAAACTATATAAAAAAATAGTATTGAATAAAAAAAATTTTAGATTAATACAGTTATTTGATTTCCGATGTAGTAACTTTGCAATTTAAACAAACAGTTTTTCATGTTGACATTGAACTTTATTTGGTTTGGGAGTAGAGTTATATTAACATGTATTGTAATTGTCTGCTTGCTTTTATTTGAAGTTTTGCATTGGATGATGAGTATATATACATGAAGTTTGCTTTTTCATGGATCTCTTTAAAACTAAGTAAACTATATGTTTAGTTATTCAGTCAATTGATCCCCCCTTTTGATTTGGAAAATGCAAGTATTTTACTCATGCTTCTTTTTTAATCAGAGTCTGGAAAGCTCATTACTTGGGGTTCAACAGACGATTTAGATCGAACATATGTGACATGTGGCATCCAGGAAACATGGGGTATTGTGGCACTATATAAGACTCTATTTTATATTCATGTTTTATTGCTAGCTATTTTGCATTGTTAGAACTAACCTATATTTCCCTTCTAATTTTAACGGTAAGAAAATTTTTGAGCCTCTGCATCTGATTCGGCCTATTATGTAGCAGCTACATGTAATGTTTATCTCTTTATTGTATATATCAGGGCATGGTTAGTTGGTTTTGACTAATCTATTTTATCTATGTCGTATGCTTCCTTAGGTAAAATGACCCTTTCTCAACTGGTAGACTGAGCAATTTTTGGTTTCTTAAGCACAAATAGTGGGGAGAAGTTTATACATGGATTCGAAAGAGTGTGTTCCCTCAGGGAAAGTCTTTGGATATCCATCTGCAGTGGGAAGGCTAGAAATGATGTGTTTGAAAGACAGTCTATTTTTAACAGAGGAAGACAATTTCAGTTTGTCTATTTTTTAATGCTTGCAAAACACGCAGCGAAGCGCGGGTAACATTTGCTTGTTCTAAACCTAATTTTATTTTTAGGATGCTTCAAAAGGTCATAATTAAAATATAAATGTAATAAAGGTCAAAATTAGGTGAAATTGCAAACAACTGAGGCCTTGCATCAAGCAACTTTCTTTGAAACCCTAGCCAGCCTCAAGCAACTCCAGCTCCACCACCGCCGGGTCCATCGATGCAACTTCCAATTACCCATCTGATTTTTGTTAAATCTCTTCTTTTTGGTTCTCTCAACTCAGTGACTATCTCCAAAATCAAATCCGAATTTCACTACAATATCATCAAAATCCCACCAAAAACATCTTTGTCAATATAGAATCAATGGATCCCAAAAGTATTTGAAGATATTTTCAACATTTTGGTTCGAAATCCCTAGAGCCAAGAACTCTTTCACTACAATCTCACATGCTTATGCATTCAATTTTAGCATTCTCATATGTTTAGCATTGGTGCTTCTGCTTTGAAAACGTTTTTGAATCATTCTCCCTTCTCTCTGTTTCTCTGCTGTGAATCATCTCCAATCGAGTCTCTCTTTGTTAACTGCTGCTTTCTTGATTCTCTCCCAAATCACAACTCAACAAGACCCGCGTTTGATCTTCTTTCCGCTTTGCTCACTTAACTCTCTTTGAGTAAGCTTCTCTCGATTGTTTCTTTTGTATTTTTTTATTTCGGTTGCTGATGAGATTAATGCTCTATAAGTTGGTTTCAAATTTCCTTTGGGTCTATCTTCTTTTGTGGTTTCTGATGAAAATACATGTAATTAATTTCCTGTAGTTGGTTAACAAATGTTACAACCACGGATATGCATGCCATTTGCTTGTGCAAATTTTACGGAGCATCTACATCTCCTTAATTTTCATGACCCTGTTAATTCTCTTTGAGTTTAAAATTTTCAGTTTTCAGAGTTTGGCTAGTGTGTTTGAGCCAAATGGTATTGCGCAAACAGATGTATAGCTGCAAATAAGACTAGTCATGTTCTATTTCTCAGCAATTTGTTTTTGACAGGTCTTCTTCGCTGTGGAAACAGTTGCAGGCTTAGATGGACAAACTATCTTAGGTCAGATATAAAAAGGTGTCCTTTTACAAGAAATTTGTTATTCAACTTCATGGTATTATTGGAAACAGGTAATAAGGACGAGTACAATCAAACAGACCCCATAGTTTTATGATCTTTGATGGATGAATTAATTGATTATTTTAGTTTCTTGATTGGTTAATTAATATCTTCAAGATTTGGAAAAAATAATACTACAAAACAGTAGGTTATGTCCCAGAGTGGTCGAATCTGCTATTCTTGAATTTGTAATTATTAGTTTTTGACCATCCATCCAGTAAAATGTTCCACCAACACCAAGTTGAATCTAATAGCAGATCATTACTCTGCATTTAACTTGTCCTCTTGTTTAATTCATATTTTTGCAGTTTAAATCCACTTGAAAATTTTATTACCCCATTTTTCTAGAAAATGATTGATAGAAGAACTTGATCTAATCTACTCTGCCCTGAACATTTATGCAGTTCATTGCCTTTGTTGACAATGTGATGACTGGGTGAGTTTTTAATTTTTTATTTAACATTTAAAATGACAAACTGCTGTATTATAATATGATATAAATATACCAGTTCTTATCATTTTACTGCATGCAAAGTTTTTTTGTGTTGCTGTTGATACATCATTCAATGTCTGGATAAGGGCAAGATTTGTGATTCCAGAATGATGGGTTTAATAGTGATTTATCTATTAGTTGAAACTTAGATGGAAGTTACCAATTGCTTTCTCATTTAACTATGTCCTTATCACTTCTGTATAATTATTTCTTGTACTTGGCATTAGCTGCCAACTTGATTGGTTTAAAAAAAAAAGTTTGTAATGGTAAAATTTGTATCCACTTGGCTTATTTTTGTTCTTTTGTTCATTGAATAAATATGTGCATGGCATGTAATACTCGCTGTGGTTTATTTTCCCTTTTATTTCTCATTCATGTTTTTGTAATATTGATGTAGGACACAAAAACTTGAGAAGAAAACAGTTAGAAATTGTATTTTTTTTCTTCTCTATTTTCTGCACCTCAGCAAGTTTTAGTAACCCATTCCCATGTTTCTTGATCAGACTAAGCCAATAATAACAGAAGCAATATGATTTTCCCAAAAGAATATCTTTCAGATAAGAGATATGTAATAGCAGCTCATTTTTTGAGGTTTTGGTGTTTTTGCAATCTTGGAATTAGGAATCAATTAGCAAGTAGTCACAATTCATTGTGAATATATTGTTGGTTACACAAGCTTTTTGGTTAAGTAATCATGTCATATGCTTTGTTTTCATCTCCTTGATTTGGGCATCATTGGCTGTTTTTGCTTGCCGGGAGAACTGCTTTTGTTGTTCGTGGTGTTATGCTGATTATATCACATTTAGAAACAAACATAAAAAATGGTATGTTGGGTACATTTCATAAATTTTTCTAATCACATGGCCAAATACAGCAATGAAATGTTAATTGTATTACATTATAATCATAGTTGTCAAATTGAGAACCGAATATTCATTTTCTGAATTGGAAATCGACAATTGAATTGAATTGTGGATCGAATTGTAACATTTTTTATAAATTTTCAAGATTAAATAAAACATATTTCCTACTAATTTTATTGAAAGATATTAAAATTTTAACTAAAGATTATATGTCAATAAGTTTAATTTTTGAATTAAATAAAATATAAGTAATTAATTCTTTCACCTGTCTATCACTTCTAAAATAATACAGTAATAGTAAACAAAGGAAAATAAATCAAAAAGGGAATCAGTACAGTGCAATCAGCCAAAAGTTTAACTCCGAGTTTGAGCCAAGTGTTCAAGATAAAGGAGGAAGGAAACAGTAGATGGATGCTTATATTTATAAGAAAAAAAAAAGGGTGTGACGGAGGCTGGTAATTTTAAAAGATAAAAGAGGGGAAAAAAAAGGGAAAGAAAGAAAACTGCAGTGCAATAAGAACAAAGAGGAAAGAAGATGGAGAAGTGGAGAAGGAAGAGGCAAAACAAAAAAAGAGAGGGAAGGAAGGGAAAAAGATTCATATCTCTAGAGTTCTTAGAATTGATGGAGAGGAGAGGTCTAGTCCCAATTTTCTTTCAAATTATTTAGGTAAGTCAAGACTCAAGAGCCTTTTATTTCCTTTTTGCAATCGGCTTTCCTTCTTGTTGGGATAATATGCATGCGACGAGAGTATTTTCTCTTCTTCTTCTTCTATTTCGACTGATTTTCGAATAGTTATTATCCTTGATTCAGTATCGATTTTGTCGATTTAAACGCGATTCAGTCTTAGTTCGATTCACAACTAAGATTCGTAATATTTGTTCCGATTGATACTGATTACACTACATTTTTCATTATCATATTGTATTGCATATTCAACCAAACATAACCCAAGGGTCGACTACCACCGAGTTAATCCAAATGGTATACGAAACTCGGAGTTCTGTGTAACAATGAGATATAGACCTATTATGGGCCTGAAGACCCTTTATTATGGGCCAACAGTTAGGCCCTCTGACAAGCTTGAATTTGGGGCCATCCTTGTGCAGTATCTCCGGCCATGCCTACGCCTACGCCTACCGCTTACGCAACCGCCAAATTTATTTTTATTATTTTTATTTTTTCTTCTCTTCTTGGGTATGCTTATACCTGACATTCAATATCCAACTGTCTTTCTTTCCTCTAAATTTCAAACACTTGTTATTCATTTCTTCAGTTCGCATTCCACGTACAAACAACAGCGACACTGCTCCAACAACAGCGACAGTGCTCATTAATGTGATTATAATCGATATTGAAGGTTATCCAATTTGATCAATTTGCTTTGGAACCGTAGATGGCGGATTCCAAAGCAAACTCGGGAATTTCAGAGGAGACGTCGCCTGATTTGTTGAAGAATACGCCATGGAATATTGCGAGATTGGAGGATGTGATAGAGCATTCTCAGGGCCGAGAGAAGTATCATGCGCAGACTAGAAGTCCATCTGATGGAAGTGATGTTCGATGGTATTTTTGCAAGGTGCCTTTGGCTGAAAATGGTAAATTTTGTGGATTTTATTATTATTATTTTTAATTGTTCTATTATAGCATACTTTCAAATGTCACTGTCAGTTTATTTTTATTTTTATTTTTGTTGCTGCCTCTAATTTATAACTGGAAACAACTTTTATTGATAGTATCTGGTGAAAAGGAAAGTGAAAATCAACTTACTTGTTATTGGTGTTTCTACAGAGTTAGCTGCCTCAATTCCTCGCACTGAAATAGTGGGAAAGGGTGATTATTTTCGTTTTGGTATGAGAGATTCTCTTGCAATAGAGGCATCTTTCTTGCAGGTCTGGATGTTGAAAATTCTATTGTCTTTAGATATTTAAACTAACCCTTTTAGTGTAGTCCCAGAAAAAATTTTAATTTAGTAACTTTTTCTTGAATTTAGGATATTTAGGTGTGTTTATTTTGGTGTTTGATGCATTTTGTCAATATTGAATGAAATAGTTCGCATTATCCATCCTATCTTGTACTTTGTGTATCAAGCTAAGTGAGAAGTCTGATCAGTATATAGTAGTTCTTTTCTTTCTTTTTTTTTTTTTTTTTTTTTTTTTTTTGTTTGATTTGTTTACGTTTTTGGTTTGTTTACTTTTTATTTTGGTGAAAATATTATAGAGAGAGGAAGAGTTGCTCTCTAGCTGGTGGGGAGAGTACGCAGAATGTAGTGAAGGTCCGAGGAGTCGACCGACGTCCAGTAAGAAAGATATGCAACAAAGTGGATATTCTCTAGAGGGTGCTATAGCAGCTCAATTATATGAAGTGGAAGAGGAGAGAGTCGGTGTGCCTGTAAAGGGAGGACTCTATGAGGTATACCTCATATTTCCCCTATTTGTTTTTACTTATCTAATTTGTCAGTAATTTTCATTTTGGTTCTACTGGATGCTATATTCTTATCCCGAAAGCGGTCAGTTTGAAGATAAACTTTAATCCTGAACAAGGACTTGTAAGGCAAACACAAAAACTGAACAAAAAGAAAAGTGATGGAAATTCACTTACGGGGAAGAAAAGGGGATGACAAAAGATGTATAAATGAAGTAACCTCAGTGCTCATAATAGCTACAACTAGTGCAAATAGTGATTTATATTTTTGTGGTTGGTGTTGTCGGCTGTATTTTTTCTGTGCTCTCATTGTGGTGAGAATAATGGGTTGTTCCATCACTTGGTATATTTAGACAATCTTTTTTCTATTAATTGTGAATATTGCTTTTACTGGCACCTTGGAGGTTTGCTTGGTTGTTCATGGTGTAGTGGTTGGATTGATTGGTCAAAGCATAATGCTAGAATTTGTATGGAGCAGTATTGCTGAACTATTACTCTTGGATAAGCAAGTGTTCATGGATTCTTTGTGGTGCACAATTTCCTTCTTTCTCTCCATATAATATTCTTTTTGTATCAAAATAAGGAAATAAAATTCTTGTAGGAAAGGTGTAGATCTTTTAGCTACATAGAATGGAAGATGTTACCAGGTACGGTGATCTTATTTATTGCACCCAAGCTGCGGTATAGTGATATGCTATGTAATAGGAAGATGTCTAACAAAGTAAAAGGCAAGTTTTATAGGACAACATTGAGGCCTACAAGATTATATGAGAGTGAATGTTGGGCACTGAATGCCCACATGTTCACAAGATGAATATTGTGGAGGTATAAATGTTAAGATGAAGGTGGTCACATAACATTGAACAAGATTAGAAATGACTGCATCTGATGAAAGGTGTAAGTAGCACAAATCATGGATAGATTGAGAAAAGGATGTCTAAGATGGTTTGATTTGAGATGGGTAGACCTAGGGCCAAATGGAGGGAAGTTGTTGCAAAAGATCTATAGTTTCTTGACATTAGTGCGGATTTAGCTATGAATAGACCAGAATGGAACAAACATTTCATATAGTCGACCCCAACTAGTTTGGAATTAATGATTAGTTGTTTTAAGTAGATTTGGGATGTCTGGGCAGTTATTTGGCTCTTCACTCTTTACTACTTGCCATCTTACATTGCATTCATTTTCTAGTTTTAGAAGCTGGAATGGCTAAAACATTTGTCTGTGTTGTCACACTAAGCCATTTCCTTTAGTTTTAAATTCAGTTTCTTCTTGACCTTTCCATGTAATGAGACAATGACATATCTGGTTCTATTGTATTTTTTGTAATTAAATGCACTATAATCTTATATATTTGTTTTTGCTCATAATTTTCTATCTAACTTTCTTCAGTTTGGCATGCTATTCTATAATGTCATGTAAAATTTGAATCAGCTTGATGATATTTTCTAAAACTGACATGTTTTTCTTATGCAGGTAGATCTAGTGAAGAGACATTGTTTCCCTGTTTACTGGAATGGAGAAAATCGGCGTGTTTTAAGGGGTCATTGGTTCGCTCGTAAAGGAGGCCTTGATTGGTTGCCACTTCGTGAAGATGTTGCAGAACAATTAGAGATTGCATATCGTAGCAAGGTTTGTTAGTCCTAAGTAATTTTATTTGATACCATTTCTCAATTGTTGTCTAATAATTTCTATTGTCTGTTGGAGAAAGTATGATTCTCTTTGAACTTGCATATTTTAAGTTTGCAGCCTTTGAATTCTATAGTGCTGTTTATGCGGGTTATTTGATATTATATTTTCCTTTTTATTTTTCTCTTTACCATTATCGTGAAGCTTTCTCTTTCCATTTCCTCAAATTTGGACTTGGCTTTAGGTTTGGCATCGGAGGACATTTCAAGCATCAGGGCTGTTTGCAGCTCGTGTTGATTTGCAAGGCTCTACTCCAGTGAGTATATCTTGCTGTAAAAGGGAAATTTTAATCTTTGATTATTATCTTCTGGAGTACAAATATGTAATACATGACAATATATATGATGGGCCGTGGCATGCAGGGACTTCATGCACTTTTTACGGGAGAAGATGATACTTGGGAGGCTTGGCTTAATGTTGATGCTTCTGGTTTTTCTGGTATCGTTACCTTAAGTGGAAATGGGGTTAAGTTAAGGCGTGGTTATGCAGCATCTCACTCTGCAAAACCAACCCAGGTTTCTTCATAAACTTCATTATAGCAGATAGCAAGCTATCATTTTATTTTTATCATTCACAGAAAAATGGCATTTATGCATGATAGCAAAACTGGTCTAAGAGCTGCTCTTTGTGTTACCTTGACAACTAATCCTTTCCTCTCAGACATATCATTTATGTCAAATTTAGAATTAATTATAGCTTTGTAATTGAATTTATTATGATATAAAAAATTGTAGGAGTTCCTCTCTTTCATTCATATGGCTGGGGATTTTCTTTAATATCCTAGCACAGGTGCATTTGCTTGTGTATAAGGAGGTAAAGGAGAGTTATATTTGATTTATTTAGTTGATGCCAAATTGCTAATGACGTATACATCTTGTCACTAGCATGCATATGCTTATGTGGGGCCTATTTAGTATTTTCTAGTGTCCATTTTTTCTGGAAAATGCAGTTCTGGAAACAAGAAACAGTATACAATACATGGCTGTATACATATCTTCTTTGACTGAAATGCAACTATTCTTATTTTTCATAATTTGTTATTAAAAGCACTTGGCCCATTCAACTGTCGACTGCTGGTGAAGCCGAAGTGAAAGTTGCAAGGTGTAAAGCATAGACATGTGCCTTAAGGAAGCATTGTGCCTTAGGAAGACTTTGCAGATATATTTTAATAAAACATTATTTATTAGGAAGACTTATAATATATAATAAGAAAAAGCTGAAAGTTCATATTTTTTTTTTGGGTTTAATAATATATAATAAGAAAAAGCTAAATGCTCATAATTTTTTTCCGGTTTATTGGTAAATTATTTTCATAGATTAGTTATCTAGTCCATTGGTTGAAATAAGAGTGCTTTCTGCCATGACGCGGAAGTTGTTGGTATCCTAATTCTTACATTAATTATTTGAATGTTAAATATTTTCCTCTTAATATACTAATCAATTTACCAGCTCAAATAAAAAAAATTCTGATATGTTCTAATGGCTATATGGATCCTTTCCTCGGTTTCACCTGGTTTAGGGCTATCTATATAATGGCCTGGTGCTACTGAATCCTTTTTCACTAGTTTACCCATGTCATCGTAGCTCTACTTTTGTCTTTTCTTATATAGGTTCTATGTGGTCAACTTTTTGTACTAAAGCATTTGTTAGCCTTCTAGGGACATGTCTAGACTATTTTAGTTGCCTCTCTCAACTAATCTATGATGGATGCCTCTTGACCTTCCTACGAATGAGCTCATTAGTTATATGATCATTAATAATATTTCCACACATGCATTGCAGCATCCCCATCTTTACCATGCCAATTTTTTGGACATTATTTATTCATGCCCAACACTAGTGACCCTACATCATAGCTAGTTGAATTGTGGTCTTATAGAACTTTCCCTTCAGTTTATTGGAGGAGTGTTGCATCATTGTCATTATGTTTCTCTATTTTATCCGTCCTGCTATCTGAAGGTAATTTAATAATTAGGTAGCAAGATAAGTTAATAATTTAATAGAAAAGAAATCATTGGATGACATCAAAGCATAAAATCTTATAAGTAGATTTTTTTTAATCATAATTAAATTTAGACAACCACATTGGTTATAAACACTAGTTTTGATAATAATGCTCAATAAATTTGTAGTTGTTTGAACTTTGTTCTTTCTTCTATAAGTTTTTGTGTACTCTTTTGCATTGGTTAGTTATTACAATAGCACAAGAAAACAATAGCGAATGCTGTAGCATGTCAAAAAAATGTAAAAGAAATTAGAACTCAACCAAACTTATGAATCTTAGGTTAGATGTGGTTCCCCATGTTGAAGAGCAGTAGATGGTAATGCTGATTCTCATTTCTTTGGAATCTATGAACCTTTAATCCCAAACTTGTTGGGATAAAACCTTTGTATAAAACCTTTGTTTTTATTATTCTCTGTTCATAACTGTTAAGAGTTAAAATGGTTGTCAGAATATAGGATGATTATTTTATTGATAATTGGTAAAGAAAAGCAAAAAAGTTTCCAGGAATATTCTTGATACAACTCCTAGAGCTAAATAAACAATGGCTTAGACTATAAAAATACTCTCAACTATGTGACTTGCTGCAAAATCACCCCAAAATGACCTTTGTACTTTGGACACCTCCATTTTGAAACTTAAATATATTAGCACCATAATTTAAACTGGGACTACAAATTGGATTGAAATGATATTATGGTGGGACCCATTGCTTGACTTGTGTTAACTTAACCTAAGGAGGCAAAACTCACCGTTGTCATACAACTTTCCCTAACCTTAAGAAATCAACTTCCAATTCCCAAATTGCGCCTGCTTTCAAAATCAAAAAACGCTTGCAAACTTTTAATCCATCTATGACTTTGATTTGAGGTTATAATAGATGAAATTATTTTTTTTTAATAGAATATCAATCATCGAACTATGCTCCTTCATTGACTTTCGGCAGGCTATACATGAAAGAGAAACTATGGAAATGAAAGCTGCTTTGGAGTCCCATGGAGATTTGGGATTGCAAGAATATATATATATATATATATATATATATATATTTAATTTTAGTATGCAAGAGGAAGTTAAAAAAAAAAAAAAAAAAAAGAAAATATTAAATATTTCCTTTAAAACCCTAGCACTAGGAAGTAGGAAACTTGCTGGTAAAACTTCATTGGCCATGTCAATTATTATTGCATTAGCATCAGCAAAAGGCAATAAGCCTGCTAAAGAATCCCTTCTTGCCATGCGAAAGCGTCCCAAGTTGTATAGTATAATTAAATCAACACAACCGGCTTCCTTAAACTTTGCTGATATTCCAGTTCCTGCACCAGCCTCAATAATAGGCAATCGTTTTTCTACAGTGGTTGTTTGATTTTGCTGATAGGCCCGATTGCAATTTTAGAATAGCGGTTCAATGAGTTGAAGTTGATTTCTTAGGGATACGGGAAGTTGTATCAAAACTGTGAGTTTTGTCTTCTTGGGTTAAGTTAACCTAGGTCAAGCAATGTGTCCCACCATAATATGATTTTAGTCCAATTTGTGGTCCCAGTTCAAATTTAGGGTGCCAATATATATAAGTTTCAAAAAGAGGATGCTTAGAGTATAAAGGTCATTTTGGAGTGATTTTGCAACAAGTCGTATAGTTTGGAGTATTTTTGTAGTTTGAGCCATAAACAATACTGATTGTGACGTCTTTATCTCTTCCTCTGAAATGCTTTTATAATCTCCTAGGGTGTTATTATCTTGTAATCAAAGAGTCAATTATGATTCTTTCTTTATCAGTCACAATCTTCAACTTGATTGCCTGCTTGATTCCCTGTTTTTTTCCTTCTCCAGTATACCAGCACAGATCTTGGTTCCCCATCTGACTCGGTGTCTTCTACCACTTCTTGTGTTACTTCTTGTTCGCTAAGTAGTAGGTCTTTTGAGAAAACTTTTCTCCATGTGCTCCTAGGTCTACCTTGTCCCTTTTTAACACCCTCCATTATCATTACATCACATTTATAAACCCATCCAAACCATCTCACTTGTCCTTTTCTCATTTTATCCCAAACTTGTGCTACTTGCACATTTTGTCAGATGTGATAATTTCTAATATTGTCCAATCTCGTGTGACCATATATCAAACTTAATATCCTCATTTCTGCAACATTTATCTTGTGAATATGTTGGACCTTTTGGGCCAATATTCACTTCCATATAACATTACTTGGCTCATTGCCATTCTGTAGAACTTGCTTTTCACTTTGTTAAATTCAATATTAATTGAATTACAAAATCAATAAGACATTTTAGTTAGTGAAAGGAATACCTACTCTCTTTTGTTCACCTATCTAATATGTGTTAAGGGGGTCTTAGGGCAAAGGTATATTGAATTCAATTCATCATTTGCTGCACATAAAAAAGTTAAGTGCGACTCAATTGAATTATGCATATAGTATGCTGGCATGAAGTTTTCAGTATAAATAAATTCAATTGTAGTGCATGTTTGCAAATAAAATGAATGTCTTATTTACTTGTTCCCAATTGTTCCCATAAAGACTACTACTGCTACTCCTGTTAACATATGTTTTCTTTTATCCAGGATGAGCTTCGACAGCAAAAGGAAGAAGAGATGGATGATTATTGTTCACAGGTGATTTTTGTTTGATTCTCCTTGTTCTGCTGCTTCAAGCTAGTTACAACATACAAGAAGTGGAAGAATGATTGAATTGATTTAGATTTTCTCAAGAAGTTAAAAGAAATCTCTACTTTTTTTTTTTGGAAGTCAGAATTTCTGTCCTTATAGAGTTTTTTTGTGCAATAATCAGTTTAAAATGTTATTTCCAGAGCCAACAATTTATTTTTTGAGCCAGGAGATTTGTTTGGTAAAAAGAAGGATGATCATAAGGTTTTGGGCCATTTCCTGTCTCTGGATCTTAGGATTGTTTGAATAATTTGTCAATAATAATTCAGAGAATGCATGATTTCCATGGATACAAATCGTTTTTTTTTTTCCTTAGGCAGTTGTTAATTCTACAGATGCTCTTTTGTATTCTTTCAAAACTCAGTGATTCATAGAGTGGTTTTGGTAAGGCCATTTTACTTGTGATCATGTTTACTTCCCCTTTTTCTTGATTGTAATCTTGTAATGAATGTGGCTATTGATCTTGTACTTTCTTATGTTCTGATGAGGGCATAATTTTTTTTTTTTTTGTTAAAATTTTTATGTGCACCTAAACTTAATTGCAGGTTGCATATGGACATATTCAGATTGGGTCGCTTTTTTTTTTTCTTCTTCTTTTAATTATTTTCAGTAATTTTGTTAGTGATTAGGTTCCTATTTTTTAAATTGTACTAAGTTATTGATTTATTTTGTTGATTGGATATGGTTTAATCTTTATTTCTGCTCTAGGTTCCTGTTCAACATCTTGTTTTTATGGTTCATGGTATTGGTCAAAGGTTGGAGAAATCCAATTTGGTTGATGATGTGGGTAATTTCCGCCATATCACAGCAAGTCTTGCTGAACAACACCTTACTGCACACCAACGTGGTGCTCAGCGAGTCCTTTTTATCCCATGCCAGGTAAACAAAATACTTCTTTACTTTGGAGCTCCCTTGGAAAAACCCTTTAATAAAGAAATGATTTAGTCATAACCTACCTAAGTGTTTACCTAAACATGTTCCTGAATAAATGCTTACTTTTGAAGCCTTAAACAATTTTATATGCTCCTTACATGAAAGGGTCATTTGATAACATTTATCGTATCTTCTGCAAGGCAAACAACCATAATGGAAATCCTGGAAAAGCAAATGGATATTGTCTTATAGGACAAAATACCCTAATTGTTTATTGCTTTACTTACCTATTTGTGTGGTCGACTCCCTTTCTGAAAATAGGCCACCCAAAAAAAAATAATAGTTTGGAGGATGATAGGCTTTGTTATCTACTATGAATAGATGGGTACTCTCGTCATTGTTTGATTAGGTTTTATCAGAATTTTCATTTCCTCTTTCTATCTATTTCCATTCATTTTATTTCTAAAATGTTATTCTTCTCATGGTATCAGCAGGATGTGCAGTTTATTATTTGCATATTTAAGTCGGATGTGTCAAGATTGTGCTATCTATTTTTGTGAACGTGGCATACCATAAAAAAGTTTATATAGGGTGTTCTAGAAGTGGACAAAATTTAAGGTGTGGGTTGCCTTTTTTTAAGGTGTATGTAATTTGTTGAACTAAGCATTCCCAAAACCACTAAGCCCTTATTATTTTATTTTCTAAAATTACCAATGAGATAGGTTCTTTGAGAATTCCTGAGAAAGCTATAGATCTTTTGAGCATCAACATCAGGTAGGCTTTCTACTCTAGGAAAATTGAGAGTAGAAAATTTTAAAATTTTCTAAAATTTTAATATTGATGCTTCTGGACCTGCTTTTGCGGAAACTTCATGAAAAAGAAGAGGGATCCCACAAATAATATGGTAAATTAAAACTCAAGCGTCGCTGTAGGATGGTTGAAGTTCACTTTTTGGTATGAACTATTCTTTATTTATTTATTTATTTTTTGCATTGAAACAAACATTTTTCCCTTGTATTTTTTAACATGTGTAATTCTTGTCAACTTCTTCCTTTTTGCTTCTTCATATTATTTTATCTTGCTTTCATTTATTTCTCTCACTTTGGATACGCATATTGAATTTTCATTTCAGTGGAGAAAGGGCTTGAAGCTTAGTGGTGAAACTGCAGTTGAAAAGATTACGTTGGATGGTGTACGTGGTTTGCGTGTCATGCTGAGTGCAACAGTACATGATGTATTATACTACATGAGCCCCATCTATTGTCAAGATATTATTAACTCGGTGTGTATCTGATGTTCAAATTTTCTTTCTTCTTTTTGTTGTTCAATATCCTAGGCTGTTTGAATATTCTAAAATGCTTTTTTGGATTTTCAGACTTGATGGATATGGGATAATCACATGTACTTGCAGGTTGTTTTAAAATCCATTTTTGGCATATCAAAATTTAGTTTCTTTTGTTTTTTTTCTTTTGAAAAACTTATTCCTGATTGTGAGTCCACATTATTGATGAGGAAGGGTAGTGATTAAGTGTTCTAGGTGGACAAAACATTTGCTGTTGATGAGTGTATATGTAGAAATGCCTTGGCCTTTTTAAGAGTGTATGAATTTTTCTTCATGGCCTTTATTAGTAGTTTCTTGTGGAAATGACCTTTTCTAGAGATATCTTTAGCAACAGATGATATATTATTGCACAATTCAAAAACCTTTTATCTGTCGTATGTATCAACAAGTTTCAAATCCTTTTCATAGGTTTATGTGATAATATTTGATATGATCATAGTGATCTATGTTTATTCCTTTTGGTAATTTTTGCCAATTAATTTGAAAAAGAATAACTTCATTTCATAGGGGACAACAATTAATGGATGAAGGCTATTTATGTTGGGATTAGAAACTTGTCTGAATTGATTAATAATTACTTCTTTCCCAGGTATCAACCCAATTAAACCGCTTATATTTAAAGTTTATTAAACGCAATCCTGGTTATGATGGAAAGGTACGTGGCTCATTGAGCAGATGCTTCATTTCGTTGTCAAGGCATGGCAGTTGATTTGCACTGGATTGTCTCAAAAGTTTGCCAATGTTTGAATAGGTTTCTATTTATGGCCATTCTTTGGGAAGTGTCCTTTCATATGACATCCTCTGCCATCAGGAGAATCTGTCCTCTCCATTTCCAATGGATTGGATGTATAAGGAGCATGGGGGTAATGAATCTTCTCTTGGTATGAATAACAAATCTTCTGCACGTGACTCTTCAGCCAGTGCAGAGAGTGACAACAATGTACTAAACGAGGCATCAGACAAAGTGGATGATGTTCATGAAGAAATGATGAGTGAACAATCAACTTTAGTTTGTCCAGATGAACAAGCTGCAGATTCTTCCTCAATCTCAAAACCACGAGTGTCAGATTCAGAATTACCAGCAGTTGCAGTGGATTCTAATCAGAGAAACGATGACAAAGGTGACTGTGAATTGGGTAATGATTCCACTGACATGCTTTCTCAGGGAAGGGATTATTTAGTTAAAGCTACAGAGGTGGAATTTCATGACCAAGTTAATGGTTTGGACGAAATGGTAGCAGAGGACTGCAACGATGCTGAGGATAAAGATAAAACTATCAAATTGCTAAGAGAAGAGGTCTGTGTTTATAGTATTTAATTAGTTTCCTATATAATTTAGTTAAGACAGATTCTCAATCCATTAAAATTTGGGGTTTATGTTCCAGATTAATTCCCTAAAAGCCAAAATAGCAGAACTGGAATTGCAATTCAATGGTAGAGATACAACTGGATGTTTGCATAGAGGTAATATCTGATCTTCTCAGTATTTGTTTGTTTCTTGTGCTATAGAGGTGCTCTAATGTGTGATATCTCTGGGTTTTATATGATAAACAGAAAATATAATTGATGTTGCAACCACACAAAAGCAACCCATTCCAGAGAAGTTGCCATCTGGGTTAGATGATGAACCGAAGAGTTATACACCTTATATCAAGTACACAAAGCTTGAATTCAAGGTTTGGATAAAAATTTTCTTATACCTTTCTTTTAAGTTCCTTTTACATTTGTTTTTTGATATAGAGGGCAAGCGTTGGCATTCAGTATTTTGCTCCTTTACAACTAGAAGGTCATAGGTGCAAGTTTTGAATCCAGCCTCTGCAGAAAAGCAGAGACAAGGTTGTGAACAATGGATGAACCTCCACCAACCCTTGCAAAATGGGGACTCCTTTGCACAAAGGGCACCCTTTATGTTGTGATATAATCTGGAGTCTTTGTGTCGCGTGAATTTTTCTTCTATGTGTAAGATAAGAGTTTCAAATGCTAATATGTGTAGTTTAAAAAAAAAATAGGAAGGGAAGAGGTTGTAAATTTATCATCTTTTAAAGTTCATATTTAATATCTCATGAGATGGGACACTGATTTGAGTGAAATTCTTACATATCAGGTTGACACATTCTTTGCTGTTGGATCGCCTCTTGGAGTCTTCCTTTCGCTTCGAAACATTCGTATTGGAGTTGGTAGTACTTAAATTCCTGATATGCTTAAAGCATTATTGATTCCATACTTTTAAGAATTGTGACATTGCATTTATAGTTTCTTTTTTTCTTTTTTATGTTTATGTTTGCTGCATACAATTTATTGGATCGAACATGAAGGATTTCTTTTCAATTTTAGTTTTAACCGTAAGTGCACTTCAACTAAATATCTCCACAATATCAATTTTAGATGTTTGGGCCGATCAGCCATTGTTAAAGTGCTTGCCTCATAGAGTCATAGTGCAAGAAGTATAGGGGTTCAAATGCTAGTGTCCCCATCACAACTACACAAATATGTTAATGCTTTTATTTGACATTTTTTTTTAACGTAATGCAATATGGTGAATTTTTGTGCTACAAATATTGAAGAATCAATTAGTTTGCATTCCTTGTAGAAAGTTTCGAAATGATAGGTTCTTCAATGGGTTATTTGTCAATTTTTAAGATTAAACTAGACATGTTTATGTTTATATCTAGAAACTATTTTGTGTTCTGCTTATAGTATCTAATTGACCTTTTGATCGAAAGCAACTTGAATCTTTTCAAAAAATTGCAGTTGCACCAAAAAAAACCTTAGTTTCTAAAATTAGTTGCAATTTTATTTAGGTCTTGTTTGGCAATATTAGTTATTCTAGTGGCCGCTAGTTGTTAGCTGACTTTTTTTTTTTTTTTTTGGGGGGGGGGTGGGTGGGTTGTTTAGCGTTTTATGATTCACTCTCTCAACTTCTAAACATTAGTATAAACATTATATTTCCGAACAATATAAATAGCAGAGATGATGTTTTGGCCCTAATCAAAACACTAAACACTATCTTAAAAGCTGTTCGAATAGGGCCCAATTGAATGAAATATAGTGTGCCCTTTTTTTTCAAGAACTCATTGTCAAACTTAATTCTGACATTACTCCTCATCACTCTCTCCTTAATTACAAAAAATGATCAAATTGGAAGAATTGCAACTAATTCTGAAATTTGAGTAAAGTAGTCTATTTTGAGATGTTTATATAGTTTGATCTTTTTTCCAGTGATTTAGGCCCATCTAATTTCAAGTATACATTTGCAGCAATTCCGTTGAGTTCCTTTCCCTTCCACCCCCTCCCTCTTCCTCTTTTTCTTTTTCCATCCTCTCTCTTTACTTTTTGATAGTAGGATACTGTATTATTGAGAACAAGAAGGAAATCAAATACGAATAGGGGGAAAAAAGTTCGCTGTTGATTAGAAAATAAAATAACATTCAAAAGGGAAAATAATTAGTAAATCTAGTAGGCAATTACATTAGTTATATGCTAAAGATAACCTCATTGCCAATCCTACGTTTTAGAGTTGCTGTATTTTTGGATTTCTATTCTCTTAGATATGCCAACCACTATGAAATTGACCTCCTTTTTCCTTCCAAAATACATGATCTGGGTAGCTATGCCTCCAGGGCTTGTACGCTAACACAGTGTTCATTCTAAACATCAACAACTTATTTTTTAGTACTCATGTTGAATTTGGTTGCTAGAGTTAGTTGTGAGAATGGATCAGAAATGTGACATGGTTTGCACAAAATGTTGCATTCCCTAGAAAGTTCCATTTCTTTGCTCGTGGTTCCAATTGCCATTTTCCAATATACATGGGAAATAGCATTTGCATCCTTAGAGATGGAAATGTACGTTTTACAATATCCATCAATATCGTTTAATTTGTACACAATATCCTTAGAGACGTTTACATATTCAACAACCAAAATATTTTGACCTTTCATACTATAAATCCAAACAAATTCAACAAGTTATTACGTCTAATTTATAATTTATTTTATAGAAAGTATTATGTCTACTACTTTTTTTTTTTTTTAAATATTATACCATTACATTAAATTCAATAGTATACTTAATGATATTGAGGGAATCAAGTTAATCATTTCTGGGTGCAGCTCTGTCATTAATCTTGGTCTAATATTTGAATATCTTGATATCCAAGTTTCAGCAGCTTTTTATCCTTTTGTTGTCTATTTCCAGGCAAAGGGCAAGAATATTGGGCAGAGGAAAATATTACTGAAGAGATGCCAGCTTGTCAGCGAATGTTCAACATTTTTCACCCATTTGATCCTGTTGCTTATAGGTTTGTTCTCTTCTATCAATATTAAATTGTTAGATGCTACTATTTTGTCGTCTCATTTGTAAAATTTCCATGTCTTGTTGCCTTTTTTTATAGTGCACAGAGCATATGTGAGCTTATAATTTGATAATCTTTCACCCAAGCTGGGATGGGGTAGAATTCTCCCTTTCTTCTCTTACCTTATATAGAACAGCGACTTACATGCATCCACACTTTTTATATTTTTCTATAATGTTATCGATAGATAGTTCGATACATTGTGTATGTTTTCTCATATCTTGATATTGGGGCCTATGTTTACACTGGAACACATTATAGATGCTATTTTGGATTTTCACGCAGAGTAGAGCCACTTGTCTGTAAAGAATACATGACCAAACGCCCAGTTATTATACCTTATCACAGAGGTGGAAAAAGGTTACATATTGGCTTTCAGGTAAGGTCCTCAGATGTTCTATAAGTGTGGTTGAAAGTGCCTTCTATTTTTTGTTATTTCTCTCTCAATGCTTGTTACTGTGTTCTGCAGGAATTTACAGAAGATTTAGCTGCTCGTTCTCATGCGATGATGGATCGTCTAAATTTTGTAAAGGTGGATTAACTTTTCAATCTCAGTTGTTTCAAAGTTCTTTTCTTTTTTCAATGAATGAGCTTAGATTTGGTCGTCTTTTTTTCCCTTCCGTACCATCAATACTATTTCTAAATTGGCAAAATTGGAAAAAGAAAAGGCTGATGCTGGATTTTAATAAGATCTTGATCTGTTAGAATTGATAAATATGCTTACTCTTAATCTATGAATCCTTGGATTCGCTGATATACCTGGCTTAAGTACATGCTTGAGTTCTTGTTTCACAAGTGGCTGAAACAACAGTTCCTTTATATTTAGGGTTTATGTTTGTTTTCTTTCTGTTTTTGAGAAAACATTGTAGTTCTAAGTTCTTTGCACTTCAAACAGATTAAAGTGCTTACAGTTTGCCAATCAAGAAACAAGGATGGCCTTGAAGGTAAAAGAAATTTCCAATTCAGTGCTGCTTGTGTCACTCCCCCCTTTTTTTTTTAGGTGGAATTTCACTATAGTATCAGCCTTCTGTCCTTTCTGTTTGCTATCCATTGTACTATCCCCCCTAAAATTAGAAAGAAAATACTATGTTTCAGAGGGAGCGGAAAATGCTGAAGAAAAAGAAGAGAGGACATATGGCTCTTTAATGATGGAGAGATTAACCGGAAGTGAAGAAGGGCGGATTGATCACATGCTTCAAGTATGTTGTGCATTACATTCCAGCGTTCAATGCTATAATTCTGTTCCCATCTCTGTGTGTGTATGCATTTTAGATGTTTATACTTCTTGTGAGTAGTTGATGTAGTTGTTGTTGAGGTCCATATACCTTCTTAGAAACATAGGATTATTAGATTGCAGGACGGATTACTGGTGTTTCTTATCCCTTCTCATAAGTATTTATGTACTTGTTCTGATGTCCATCCTCTAGTGGGTTTGAATATGCTTTAGCTGGTTGAATCTCCAGCTATTCTGGAATGATATGGGAAATTAGAATGAAAATAGGATTTCATGGAATTGGGGATTCCTTATTGATATTTCTGGTTCTGTTAGTCATCTCTGCGAGCAAGAGCCGAGAAAGTAGATAGACAATTTATGCATTATGTGGGTGCTTTTGATCTGATTTGGTTGGAGTAATGGTTAAGCAAGATTGGGTTTACGGCTTACTTGACTTGAGTTTTAGCTTATAGTCACTGGATTTGAGTAAGTACCACTGCAATAACACCATTTCAGTTTGATACTTCTAGCAAATGATAGAATGTGTTGATCAAGCATGTTAATGACTTAAATTCATCATTCATGTAATTTTGTACATGCTTAAAAAGGTTTTGGGGTTCCATTTGAGGTTTCAAACTATGTTATTATTTCCTGTGGCATTGTTGTGGTTCTAGATCTACCAAACTGTACTACTGTTTTTTGTTGTCTCCTATAAAAATATGACAGAATGAATTCAAGCAATATTAGAAATAATTTAGCTCGATATGCACGGTAAGCTTGCATGTCAAGGAAAATTAGAAAAATAGCATCGTAATCTTGTAGATCTAACAATTTATAGTTGTTTAAAATAATGGCCTACCAAAACGTGTAATGGACCTTGTTTTGATGAAAGCTTTTGCAGTAAGTCTTGGAATTGTGAAAAAATTTTAAAAATGAAGTGAAATACAAATATTTTGATGCCAAAATAAGTTATAGCAGGATGAAGTCAGAAAGGAATGATAAACCTTGTGAGTAGGGTAGGTAAGAAATGGGGCATTGATAGTTGTAATGGCCATTCACCAGTGTTTATCTATTTCTATTGAGTGACAAGGGCTGGTGCACCTGCAAATGTGGAAACTTGTTTGTATCGGTAAAATTTTTGCAATAAAACCTGGTACCAATGCAGGTGTGTCTGACCAATTTCAAAGCCAATGCAATTCTATCAATGTTGAAATTGTTTTTGCATAGCAATAATTTTTCCTAGGACTGAGGTACCATATTGTCTGATTTGATGGATTTGTCTGGTTGCCTTAACCTATAAAAGAATAGAAGATATTTAATTTTGTCATGAATGTCATGTTAGATTTCACGCTGCTATTTTTGCCCTAATGTTTTGCTGCTAACTTTGCAGGATAAGACATTTGAACATCCATATCTACAAGCTATTGGGTCACATACGTAAGTGCTATATACCATTACTAACAATTTTATTAAACACGGTGTGGATTTTTTCATCTTGGTTTTATATGAGAGAAACATTTGTTGTCTCTTGTAAAGTTTTTGATGCATGTTGGAGACAGCGATATGTGGGACAAACTGTTGTGTACCTAGGAAAAATGAAATTTAGGAGCATATCTGAGAAAATGGAAATTGTTGGAGAGCATTACTTTTACTTGTTTGTTCTGTTCTTGTTTGTAGCTCTTTTTTGAGTTATACGAGAAATCATCATATCTTTACTTTTTTCTCAACTTTTTTTCTTTGACCAAATATACATATATTACACACACACACATATTGCTCCATCTCCTTGACCAAGTGCTTTCCTCTAATCTATGGATCTCTCTGTACAGAAACTACTGGAGGGATTTTGATACTGCTCTATTTATTTTGAAACACTTGTATAAGGATATACCTGAAGAAGCCAGCTTACATAACATAGATGGTGAACGCAACTCAAAAGTCGAGAGTAGTTCAACAGGATGGACTGATCAAAGGGAGACTAAAGAGGAGGAGCTTCCTTTGACATTCTCAGACAGAATGATGGTTAAAAGCTTTTCGAGAAAAGCTAAAAGGTTTATGAAGAATACATGAATGCTATAAGGAGTCCTCTTATTGATGCATGCTGGATTTCAATGCAACCGACGCCCTAAACCAACATCTACTGAAGCTTACACTAATTGTATACTCGTAGAGCTGAATTATCACGCCTCAAAATGAAGATGATGTTACACAGTACGATTAGAAATTAAAAGAACTATTAGAAGGATACGTATTCAAGAATTTGTTAGTTGCATGTAGACATTTCTGAGCAGTTAAATGGCCGTTTTATATTTGTCTGTACATAAAAGGAGATATAGGAAATTGGCAAAAATGTAAAGCGAACCTATCATATAATGTGTATATCTATGCTGCAAAAGATGAATACCATAGAGTGTACAATTCAGAGTTGCGAACATGACAGTTTTGTATTTAACTCAGATTGGTTAATATTGGATTGGAGGTTTGATTATTTGGTAGCAAATATCATACTTGCAGATTTTTATTTTTAATGCTATTACAACATTTTATTTTCTGCTATAAAATGAAATGTAAACGTAGTATGAGCTCGACCAAAAATCTAAATGAACAAACCACTTGGGATGGAAATTAATTTTTTTTTTTTTCCCAAATGTTGAGGTGGCTGTGGCAAGAGTCTCATAAAACAAAATTTGAAGGTGCAACTGTAACCGCAAACTAAAAATATCTGATTGATAGAAAGAGACATCCATCTTTACCAATGAAATGACTGGAAAGAAACCAAAAAATAGTTACAAGAAAAAAAAAAACAGAGGAAATAACATCCAATGGGTAATTTTGGTGTCTAAAATTATATTTATCAGTTTTTATTTTTTCCTTTAAAATGATAATATAATTAGATGGTCACAAAATGATAATATACGCTATAATTTAATTGGTAAATAGTAGATCACCCGGCCAGGAAGAACTATTCCCTATGATTCATTCAATAAATAGTAAATCGCTCATTTTATTGTTTTTTATTGTATTTTCCAAGGATGAACAAAATTATATTTTTAATTTTTGGATACATGGTAGGCTCGATAAACTAAAATAACATTATGGATTACACAGCATTCGGCAACTCTTTTTTAAATAACATTTACTAAATTAGTAATAACATATGTGGTTACATATGGTAGAGATGACTTGAATCTGAGATTTCTCACTCTCTACATATTTTATAAGAGGTAAGAAGATCAATCAGATTACACCTAATTGGCCAAATAAAACTTTATTTGATTATTGGGTAGCATAATTTTTAATCATTCATTATCTCTTATTAATATTTTCTACCTAGAAAAAGAATTCATAATTGACTTGAGAAATGATAAATTAATGTCTTTTTGTTCTTAAAATAAAATTGATATATATACGTCCTTATCTTATTAATAAATCAAAGTTTATTAAAATTTTGGGATATTATAATCCAACTAAATATTATAAATATGGAAATTGAATATATATAATCAATGCAATATTCTTCAGAAACTATAACGGGGTAGCTCAGTTGCGAAAAGCACTTATGGGGTTAATAACCATTGCTTAGGTCATGGATTTTCAGTTCTCACCGGGCTGCCTCCAGGCTAGCTCCTTTGCCCCTAGGACGACAAGATTATTTTGGAATTTATATTATTTTTTCTTTATAATCTATTTATTACTGTCTTAATTATATTAACATGGGTTGGACTTTTTAACTGCCCAAATCTCATTCATTAACCATTTGCACAATTCATTTCCTAAAAATTCACAGAATTCAGAATTATTCTTCTAATATTAAGCACTCCATAGCTCAGCTCTTGAATTCAACTATATTATTCAACTCATATGGAAGTAATTCGGACATTTTGATGTTTATATCATAAATTCTTAATTTAACTTGTGAGGCCAGTTCCTAAAACCTCAAATTTTGTTAAATTTATGTTTCTATAATTAATTTTTATATAATTTGTATACTTGAATAACTGAAATTAAAACCTTTTTTTTTTTAAATTTTTTTCTCATTAACAAAATCAAAGATAAGATGAGTGAAAATGTCTACTAAAACATTTTGAATTTGGATTGAATACCTAAGGAAAAAAAAATTGTAGAACTAATTTAATCCCAAAAATATGCACTTGATAGATATATCATTCATACAGAAACAGGTTTTTCAAGATTAAAATTTAATAAAATTTTACTTTTCTGAACAATGTCACAGGAAATATTAAGTAATTTAGCCACATTATTAATTGAAAAATATTTACTTTCTAAATTTGAATAAAAAATCTAATTAGTGATTTTGAATATCAAAAGGGAAGAAAAATAAATTGTAGTAGTTCATTTAATTTATTTATATTATTAAAAGGGCCACTAAATTAATTTTTTACTAGTTTACAAATAATGTTCAACCAGCCCTGTTTTTTTATTTTTTAAAAAATAAATAATTATTTAAAATTAATAATCATTTATCACTAAAAAAAATAAAAGAAGCAAAATTATTTAGAGCATATTCAATGCAACAGTTAATTGCATTAATTTATTTGTCATGTTTGAACAATTGAAAGTTAAAAACAAAAACTTTCTTCAATGCTATTGTCTGTGTAGTCTGCAAGTCTGATGTATTAAAAAGAAAAAGAGACATTATCTATCACTCTCTCCATTTTCAGAGGGTCTATAAGATAGCGTGACTCAGCTTTTTATTCTTTTTTCCTATTTATTCATTTTTTTTTATTTTTCTGTATGCATTCTCCTTTATTTGGACTTAAACTTTTTCTTGCGCTGAAACTGATTTCTTCTTCGTGTATTGAAGAACCATTTTTAAAATCTAACATCTATAAATACACATTCAGCCACATCACCATCTACAATTTTTATTTATTAAAACACATCACCCACAATCCATGGTTGCATTGGAGATGCTCTTAAATCAAAACTTATTTAAAAATTGAGATATTAGAGTATAACTAATTAAAGCTTCTCCCATTTCCCTTATCATCCATTCAATTACTATAATAACATGGGGCAGATTTGATTATAAAATTAGATCCGAGGTTATTTCGGATTATGTCTTAACACACAAAATTATCACTCAAATATTAATTGATTCATAACTTATCAATTATCTTGTCATTTTTGAATGTAATGAGTGCATCAGATATGAGTATTGTCTTGATGTGGTTTGAATCATTGGCATCAGAAACTTATGGTGAACTTGTTAAGCAAATTATTGAGTATTTAAATTAACCGGAACAAATGACTATGATTGAATCACAAAAATTAACCGGATCAAAATAGTTTTATTTTTTTTAATTTTTTCCAGTTCAAAATTCAAATTTTCATTCCATTAATAATAATGTGAAACTTATTATTTTGTTTTACCATGGTTTCACTATTATAACGTTTTGTTATAAAATAATTTTACCGTGATTTTTTATCCAATGCATTTATTGTAGTTTTCATTTTCTTTTGTTTTTAATCTTTATATCATATTTTATGAAACAACAATTAGACTAAAAAACTTTATGTTGTAAATCATTCTTCATGCATGTCTGCTAACTATTTCACTTCGCAATGAATAAATGATTCATCAATTTATTATGAGTGATTCTCAAAAATTACAAATTAAAGTCTTTGATGCTTAGGAGGGAAAAAAAAAAAAGTATAAATGCCCTTATCTTATCAAAAAATTATATTTTATTGAAAAAAATTGAGATATTGGAGTACAACTAATTATCATAAACATGAATATATATAAATTTTATAACTAATAAAACCTTCTTTATTTACATCTTTTGCACTCTAATTATTTTTATACCATAGAGTGTGATTTTATTAAAGTTTGATAAAATTAAATTACTAAATATTTAATTCTATTTATATTAAATATAAAAATATATACTGTGTTTCATTAAAATTTTAACATTAGAACTTCTTGATTTAATTTTAATTGAAACTATGAAGTGCTCATGTATTATTATATATTATTATCTATTTCGTATTTTTAAAATTAAATATAATTTTTATTATTTAATTAAATAAGAAAATAATATTAACAAGTATGTTTGATTGGAACTTGCTGATTTTAAATAATATAATAATATTTTGCTGAAATTGAACCCAAATAGAAGAAGCCAGGAATGGAAAACTAAAGATAGAAATGGAAATTATGGTTTTTTATTTTGATATACCTCCTTAAAAAAAAAAGTAAGTTTTGGCGAAATTAAATCGATAAAATAATAAATTTTTAATGCTAAAAAATTAATTAAATTTAGATAAGACTCGGTACATGAATTGATACAACTTTTATAAGAAAACGATTGTAGAATTCTCAATAAACAAATAAAATTATACATTTGGAATATTTTAGTTTGTAAAATTACAGCCGTTGAATATAAATTTATACTAATCTCGTTTTAAAATTTATTACTGTCGTTTTCCGTAACTACTTTTTTAAAGGATTAAATCTTTAATCTCATTCCGTTAAAAAAAATTATTAAAATATTAAAGGCGATTTCCCAAATTAGGTTACAGGTTAACTTATTATTTTTAATTTATAATTGAATGTTACTTAATTTCATACCATGTTGACAGTAGGTAAATGAGTGAATTTCTAATAACCCACGAAAATATGTAAAAAGTTAAAACAAAAATTAAATATTTTAAAACTTCAATTAAATTTTATTGATTTAATTTTACTGAACGGTGGAATCACTCAATAAAAAGTTTTCAATTTCCGTTCATCCTATTATACGTTAAGCAATAAATAGACTAACAAAATCTCAATCAAAGGTTTTATTTTTAATTAATTGTAATTAAGATTCAAGATTTTAAATATTATTGAATTGAATTACTTCTTTCTATCACAATAACAGACAAATAAGGGGCAAAAACTGGAAAGAGTTTTGAGGGTGGATTGAAATTGTAAATTATTGTTATACAAATATATCCTCTCAAAACTTTTTATTTAGACTTTAGCCCCTTCGAACTTAATATTTTAAATTTTCCTCATTTCCACAGGGATATAAACAGCCACAGTATAATGGACCATTATATGCGCAAAACCCACGAGAATTGCCATGATTCTTCTCGCACAAATCATTACATGATTTATCGGTGCAATTACGAAGAGGATATTGCTTTGCACAGACGCGTCTAGTTGCTGCAAACACTTCATTTCCTGTAACCATCAAATTTATTTAATATAATTAATTATTTTCTTCAATATAAAGTATAAATACAGGAAAAAAATAATCTTCTACAAATCGATAATTTTGTTAAGTAATTGATATGCTCCTAAATTAAGTGATAAGAATAATTATATTTTGAAAAAATTACAGTGCGATCCCTGTGCTTTGCAAAATACAACTAGTCCGTCTCTGTATTTTTAAAAATAAAAGTGATATTTTAATCATTTCATAAGTTACTTAACAAAAAAGATCCAAAATTTTGATTGATGACGGAAGCAAACTATAAAGATATTTTAATCTATTTTCTAAAAGATATGAATAAATTAATTATATTTCGCAAATTACAGGAATTATATTGTAATTTTTCCTTATATTTTCTACACCAATAGTTGTAAATAGAGAAAACCGAACTATAATATGTACCGCGAAAGTTTACCTTTAAAGATGAAAACAACCATCACAAGAATGACAAAAATTTGAAAGCTTCTACCCATCGTTTCTTTTCTTTGAGTGTTGTGAATTTGAGGAGTGAGATCCTATTATGACTATATGGTTGTTATTTAGCTATCAATGGACATGTATATATATACTAAAATTAGTAACTAATCCCTACATTAATATATTGAAAAAGCTCACAAAAAAGAAAATATATATACTAGATATTCCTTCCAATTATATCTTCCAAATGGCCACCCTAGTAATCAATGGAATTAATGCAAACCCAGCATATATTTTCTCCGTTCCATTTAAATTTTTAGCTTTTAACTTTTTACGTAGATCAAGAAAATGATTACTTTATATTGATTATGCAAAATTTACATTTGAAATTACTTCAATATGCTTTTTACTAATTTTCTAACACTATACTGAGATTCAATAGATGAAGGTAAAAAAATAATTTCTACTATCAGCGGTAACCCCTAACTTCTATTATCTACTATTTATTTCGCTTCAACTTCTTTTGCTCTAATAAACTCAGATATATTTTTCCCATAACATATTTATCTTTTTTGTTTTATTACTATTGGTTATCTCCATATTTAGAGTTTTTTTTTTTTTTTGTTCCTTCTTTGTGAGGGTAGTCATTTCTTTATGAGGGTTTATTACTAAATAAATCTATGATATTTGATTTTATTTAGTTGGAGACTTTAAATCTTTATTTGCAAGTGTGGATCTTCGATCGATGGAACCTAGTAGTGCGGTCTGTTCCTCTATTGATGCTATTCATCTGTATTCATAGCGACGGAAACTCATGTGTATTTATCATATATTGCAAACTATTGAAAAAATAATCCAATTATAGAAGATTCAGAAGAGTTATTATTTTGATGTCCAAATCAGTTTATATCTTTTGTCAATATCAACTCCAAGTGGAAAGATCTAATATTATATTTTTTTAGTTTTAGTTTCACTATTTAAAAGGATATAAATTTTTTTGTTTCGTTAAAAGATCAGCGAATTATATTAGTTACTAATAGTAAAGTTCTACTCCATATGCTTATTTGTAATTATTGATATTATTATTAATGAATTACATTTAAAAAAAAAGGTAAAAAGTAAAAGTATAATAAATTCTTTCTTGAATTTTAACAAATGACACTTAAAATGGAAGAAGAGCAATTCTAAAAACCGGCACTTTGAGTGGAACAAAGGAAATATAGTCTACATTAAGTGCATTCCAATTATAACTTTCAAATTGTTCTCATTAGTAATAATTATCATCCATCTTTTTCCTCTAAAAGTAATTAATTTTATAGTTTAGATATCCTAATTACAATATTCAAATTTAGAAATAGCAACCTTGCACAATTTTTCCAAGCCCCTCATTTCCTGCCACCATCAAATTTTATTTAGTAAATTAATTATCTTTTTCTTAATATAGGAAAAACAATCTTCTTCAAATTCATAGTTTGATAGTTATCCTAAATCAACAAATAACAATAATTATTTATTTTTTTTATATGAATGCCTATGTACCATAAAATTTACATTGAGAGAAGAAAAAATAATGACAAGAATGACAAAATTTTAATAATTTCGATTTAACACTTTATTCCTTTTTGTTGTTTAAATAACATGAATTTGAAAAGTGAGAGCCTACTATTAACTATGTGATTTTTACTTAGTTATAAATCAACATACATATAGCATTTTCTTTTTAAAAAAATAATTAATTTCTATTAAAATTAAAACTAGTAAGTGATCCCAACATTAGAAATGTTGAAAGAAGAACTCGTACAAGTAAAAAACTTGTACAAATAGGCTAATATAATATACTGTTTCATCCTCAACTTTCGTATCTCTATAAAATTGTGATTGAATCTTATAATTCTCAAAGACAAATGTTATGATGCAAGCTTTGTATACGAGAGATAGCGGTAGTGAAGTGGATGTGATTGAGGGAAAAAACTTGCATAGACCGGGTTGGTCCCATTTATATGGTAAATCAATAAAACTGATAATTTTTTAAAGTGTTTTAATTTTATTTTTTTTTTAAGTGTATAGTCAAAAATATCTTCATTTCAATAAAAATATTTAATTTTATTGGTTCGATTCATAAGTGAAGTCATGAACCTGACCTAGATAAGTTTTTCCTGTGATTGAGTTGAGCTTTGCAAATTAGAGAAAATTTTATCTACATAATCATTTTAATATTTTACCTTTAATTTTATTAAATTAAATGTTTAAATAGAATAATGCATTTTAATTTATTATAATTCATCATAACTTTTACCAAAATAAAATTAATTAGTTTTAAGTTTACACATGCATTGGATATTTTGTGATTCTTTTTTATTTTTGAAGAAGAAGCTAGCCATAGTCATAAAAAATAATGTTCTTTTTGTTTTTTAATTTTAGAATTTGAAGAAAATCCTTAAAAGAGGAAAACTTGCCAATTTTAGATAATATAATAGTAGTTTGCTGAAATTGACCCAAATAGAAGAAGCCAAGAATGTAAAGGTAAATATCGAGACTGGACTTGTGTTTTTGTATTTTGCAATACATGTATGTAAAAGCTAACTAAATTTTTCCAAATTGAATTGATAAAAAAATTAAATTAAATTAAATTAAAATGCCAAAATAAAAAAAACTAATTGTAGACAAGACTCAGTAAGTTTTTATAAACAAAAGGAATAAAACTCGTTTGCCCCTTGAACTTGGGAGTAATATTCAATTTGTCCAAAAAATCAACTTTTCGTATAATTTGCACTAAAGAAAAAAAAAAATCATGGTTTACTTATATTTAATGCAACTATTAATTTTTGTTTTCTTATTTATCTTTATCAATTTTTATGATTTTTCTTAAAACTTTGTAAATTGTTAATTGTGAACAATCAAAATTATTAAATTTGTGTTGTTTATCATTTTTTTTATGTGTTTGTCTTTATCAATTTTTGTGATTTTTCTTAAGACTTTGTAAATTGTTAATTGTGAACAATCAAAATCATAAATTTTGTGTTGTTAATCATTTTTTTATGTGTGTTTGGGATGGATAAACGATTGACCAATTTATTTAGTGGTAGGTGTAAGAATTTACAAATTTAATGTCTTTTTATATTATTTTTATACGAGCATTCGCACACCCTTTTTTTACATGAGATTAATTTCATTTCAGAGTTAATATTTATTTCTCCTTATAAATATTTTTTTTGTGAATTGTTCATCTGATATTGCAGAGGTTATTCACTCTTTATGGGCACAAATTAACGTCTTTAGGGCTTAAAAAATAGTATATATACCTTGCTTATCAATAAATCAAAATTTGTTAAAAATTGAGATATTAGAGTACAACTAATCATTATATAAGAGTAAAATATTTTTACGTCTCTAAGTTATAGTTAAATTAACATTTACGTCCTTCTAGTATTAATAAATAATTTTGAAGTCTCTAACTTACCATTCTGCCTTATAAGTAAGTATTTCCATCCATTTTACAAAAACAACTTAAAGATAAAAGATTTTTGATAGAGCTATGCATATAAACTAGTCAAAAGCTTTCCATTTTCAACGGGAAATTATTGTCGAGATATTGAGTTGGTGTAACCGATTCCATAAAGCTATCTAAATTGGTCAAATTAAACTCAGTAGGAGAAGCAGTCACTGTGTTAGACATATACAATGTGGATTCATTTGAGCTAACGCCGGTCTGAACCTCGGTTGAGTTAGATGTACACAGGCTTGTTCATTTTCTGCGATTTAAATCACTGATAATGTGATTCTCCTTCTCTTTCTAGCAAACAACACCATTTAGCTTGCAAATAGAGGCAATTGAGTTGTTAGTCAGGTGTTTGAAAACGAGTCGGCTGAGTTTGACAGAGTGGTTTAGTGAATGACTTCTTCAAAGCTTCAAGGCTAGTTACATCATCTCCACTACCAAAATATGCTTCTGACCTAGAATTTCAATGGAATTCATCAAACATTTTTTTTTTCTTAAATTTATAAAAAATTAGGAATTTTCAGAAAAATTGCAGATTTTCCCCTTTTTATGGTAGTTGAGTGCAGTGTGTGCTACTTTTTTTTTTAATGATGATTTTTTCTTAAAATGGATAAAATGACCTACTTATAGGACGGAATAGTAAATTAAAAAATTTAAAGCTATTTTTAATATTAGAATGACGAAAGTGTTAATTTAACCATAATACAAGGATGTGTTTGGATTTTTGTATAATTAAAAATTAATGTGGTTGGATTTTTGTAATGAGATAATCATTTTATTTAATTAGATGCAATTTTACAAGTTAAAATGTATAATAGACATAATTTTATAAATTTCAAGATTTAATATCTTATTATGAATGTAAGAAAGCTAATAAATTTTTCTTGTATGATTAAAGACTACAATAGGTAAAATATTACTATTAGCACATCATTATGATACATAAGCTTCCTAAAAAAAAAAATTATAGAAAATAAATTATCATGATTCCTCGTTTTGAATGCACATTTACTTTTTATTTTCTTATTTATCTTTATCAATTTTTATGATTTTTCTTGAGACTCAGTAAATTATTAATTGTAAAACATCAAAATCATAAACTTTGTGTTGTTACTCATTGTTTATGGGTGTTTGCAATGAATAAATGATTGATCAATTTATTTATTCGTACGTGTATGAAATCACAAATTTACTTTATTATTACTGTTGTTGTATTTACACAATTTTTTTGGTATGAGATTAATTTATTTCAGGTTAACATTTTTTTTCTTGTAAATATGTTTTTCATGAACTGAACATCTGATGTTGCAGAGATCATTCATTCCCTGTTAGTACAAATTAATATTTTTAACGCTTTAAAAAATAGTATATATGCCTTTACTGATCAGAAATCTTACAAATTGAGATATTAGAGTACAACTAATTATTATATATGTAATAGAAAAAATATTCATCTTTTACTTTTCTTGTATTTTTCTTCTTGAACTATTAATCTACTTAACCTAAGCAATAATATGAGATTATTAATATTCTTCTATAACAACCGACACCCAATTAATTAAAATGAAAATCCTTACTTTAGGTTAGAGGTTAATTTATTATTTTAAATTATACCTAACGAGGCATTTCCACAAACTTCACCCCTTTCTTATCAGGCGAAAGTGGATTAAACGAATCCAAAAATGGAATCTTTTTCCTTGATTTCTTCAATGGAGCCTTTTTTGTCCATGGTCGCGGCATTCTAGGTGGAACAAAAGGCAAGAAAGCCGGTTCACGAATAGCTAGCGGCTTGACTTTAGGAGTCTCAGAGTAGCTATACTAAAACTTGAACAGAGCCCGGGAAGCTGATAAGAAATGTCGTTTTTACCAATGAGGACGTAGCGGTCGTCGTCCGATGAAACAACACACTGCCTTGTAGTACTTGGTTCGATGGTGAGGGAACTTGAAAGCTGGGTTAGGAGTTGAAGTTTTGGAATTTTTGGAATTTTTAAGTGGGGGAGGGTACTTCGGGATAGGGATTGGTGGTTGACGAGGAGAGACAAATGATGTTGGATCGTTTGGAGGTGGAGTTTATGGCAGTAAAGAGAAGAGATTGATACCTGAAAGAGAAACCACAATTGTCATTCTTAATCCAACAATAAAAAAAACTATTAATTAGTAGTTTCTGAGAGGTTTCTTTCTGTTTTTTCAGTTGCACATACAGCAGAGTGAAGAAGAAAGCGGGTGACCAATGGATATGTGATATGAATATTTTCATGATATTTTATCGGCGTCAAAATCCATCAAAATGACGTCATTCAATCTCATGTAAACGACACCATATAATTTCGAGACTTACTAGCCAAAATGTAGCCGGTCTAGCATATTGATAAATATCCCATGTAAACGACACCATATAATTTCGAGACTTACTAGCCAAAATGTAGCCGGTCTAGCATATTGATAAATATCCACGTGTCTCACCCCAACTATCATAAACACTACATGAGACCGCAATGCATTGAATCATCCCTGTGCAACCCTTAAAGGCACCATATCTCATCCTCAATGCCCATACCCTACCCGATACCCTATCGGGTAGGGAATGTTATACCCATCCCAAATCCAACGGGTTTGGGTGTACCCACGGTGTCCATTTTTTGTGGGTATCCATAGATATCCATTGCATGTGGGTATCCATGAGTATCCATTATCCACATATATTCATTTACCCACGGACTCATATTTTTGAAAAATTAGATTATATTGAACTAAAAAAAAAATCAAAACATTTATCCAAATGATTTATATAATGCATAAAAAATGTGAAAATAAATTAATATATAAATAAATGTTCAAATAATTTGAAAGTTATTCTTGTTATCATAGTACTTCACTTAAATGTGATAGTAGCAGACTCTACAAGTGTAATTATAACAAAATCAATTAATAAAATAATTAAAAAGCTCATATAATATCAACACTCCATATCATATCATTATGATCTTTCTACATTGTTTGAAATTGAAGTGTAAAAAAAATATTAGAAATAAAATTTTAAATTTCAAAATCTAAAATTTTTAAAATTTGACCAATTCAAATTAATATATAAAAATTATAGTGAAATTATTTCGCACTACAAAAGTAAAATTATAATTTATATAGATAATTTATTACAAGTAACCCAATTTATTAAAAATTACATAATATAATTTTTTAAAAACTTTTAAATCTCTGGGGTTTGAACTTCGGGCACGGGATCGGGTTTGGATTTATAATAGCAATACCTATACCCTACACTTACTCAAAATAAAACTTTCGGGTTTTACTCATACCCTATCTAAATCCAATAACCCTAAAATTCAGGCTTGATTGGGTTCGGGTCAGGAGCATACCCATAGGATCGGTTTGATTTTGCCATACCTATATAAATCCCGCTTTACTAATTTTTCTTCTGCTACCCTAAATTCCCTGCTTTGGCTACTGATCCTCTCCTCTGCAAAAATGCAGATCTTCGTGAAAACCCTAACGGGGAAGACGATAACCCTAGAGGTTGAGTCTTCTGACACCATCGATAATGTCAAGGCCAAGATCCAGGACAAGGAAGGAATCCCTCCAGACCAGCAGCGACTGATCTTCGCCGGAAAGCAGCTGGAGGATGGCCGCACTCTTGCCGACTACAACATCCAGAAGGAATCCACCCTCCACCTGGTGCTTCGTCTTCGTGGTGGTGCTAAGAAGAGAAAGAAGAAGACTTACACCAAGCCAAAGAAGATCAAGCACAAGAAGAAGAAGGTCAAGCTTGCCGTGCTTCAGTTCTACAAGGTCGATGACTCCGGAAAGGTGCAGAGGCTGAGGAAGGAGTGCCCGAATGCTGAGTGTGGAGCTGGAACTTTCATGGCCAACCATTTTGATAGGCACTACTGCGGCAAGTGTGGCTTGACTTATGTTTACAATAAGGCTGGCGGTGATTAGGTTATTTTTAATGCGTTTTTGTTTGGTTATATGGATTTGGTAATTCTAAGTTTGCTACTTTTGGCTTAATTTTGTTTAGTTGAGTATGCTTCTGATGGATATTCATATACTGGTTTTATTGGTTTAGTTTCTTAATATACTTATCTGGATAGCTTATATCTAAGGAGTAATTTGCTTTGCTTTTCATGAATAGAATTAAATGTTGCTATTTTACCCTTTTCTTCTATTTGATTGGGGCTGATTGACATTAAGGGTAGTTTTTCTATTTTAATGGCGTTCATGCTGGTCTTTGAGGTTTTGATATGGTTTTAGGAAATTCCTTTTCAATATTGGTATTGATAATGGTGTTTCTGTGGGTAGAGTCTGTTAATTGTTACCATTAACTGTATTGATAGTTGTTAGTGGTTGGCCCATAGTCTTGGCCTTTTTGGCTATGCTGTAGAAAAATTGCTACTTTATTTCATTTGTTTAGGCAGCTGGTTAATTTTAGTGTTAGATTATGTGCTGATTCTGCTTTAACATGTACGATACTGCTCAGCCCATTTGAAAGTTTAGTTAACTTTTTATGAAAGATGTACTTACATTTCACTAATAGAACCAAATTCACAGTCCTTGAATATAGGCAGGAATAATTTTGTAGTGATGGAAATGTAAGCTGAGATTGGAAACTGAATTGTTATCAGAAATATTTTTTAAGGTTGGATGCAAGTTAAGTTAATTTGTTCAATAAGGATTGGATGTTGGAAATTTTCAGAAGCCTATGTAGTATCTTGTGATTGAGAATAGATTCAAGCATAAACACTGCCCAGTGGGCAACAAAAGTTTCCTGCCACCAATCTCATATATAAGCCAAGTTTATTGGGAAAACTGAGTTCCTTTGTTTTTGTGGAACTGAACAGGGAAGTATAATTCCTCAATCAGATTCCTTGCTGTTATGTTGAATTTATGTTCCATGATTTTGTGGTTTTTATTGCTACATGGAACGGGAGGTTTGATGAATGACATGGTTCTTGTACCTGCTTGCCAATTGCCAGTGCAGGTATCTGATCGTGTTTCAGGTGGCTTATGTGTAGTTTGAATAGGCATACTCTCGACAATTTTACATCTTTTGATAACATGCTTAGATTTTCTACACATCGCAGGCTCTTTAAAAGCGTTGCTCTAGCTCTAGCTCTAGCTAGTATCGTTTTGTACCTTTATAAGCGGTTACCTGATTCCTTGGTATGGCTGGTAAAGAAAATGCCTGCCCTTTGTTTTTGTGCTGAGTTGGTTGAGTTCATCTCTGAACTTGATGTGGTTTTTGGGGTATTATCTCTTTAGTCGCCTGATGCTTAAGCCTAAGCCATAACTTAGAGCTAATGAACATCTTATCTTGCCATCTTCTTTAATATATGTTATTACTAGCAGCATGAAATATCATCTTAGAGATCTTGTGATAATATTTTAAAATATATAATTTAATTAAGAAAAAAAATTTATAATTTAAATTATTTTTAATTTCATATTTGTTAATTTTGTTGAAAATTATTAAATTAAAAAATATCTATTTCAAATTCAAAACACTAGACTAATTATATAAAAATTAATGTCTATAATAAAATTGAAAGAAAAGGAAATATATATTAAAAATTATTGATATCAATATATTTTTGAATTAATAAATTTTCTTAGATGATATTAAAAATAATAAAATAAATAAAATAAGATGGACAATAGAAATTCGATTATAGAGGTATATATATTATTTTTAATGATAATTTCATATAAATCGCTTTCACTTGTGATTTATTAAATTTTTTTCTAATTTGATATAGTAATAGAAATTAAAAGAGAAAAAAATATATTAATTTCGAAAAGAAATTATATAAGAATTATTGAAATCCAAAAAAAAAAATGATTTTACCAATATATTATCATTGACAGCAATTCAATATATTATCATTAGAACTAATAAAGACAACTATATAGGTAATAAAAACTATTAATAAATATTTTCACTATTAACTTTATTATTTTTTTTAAATATAAAATTTTCATTCATAATAATAAATGATAATTATGATTGAATATAATGATATTAAATATCAATATTATAATAATATTAATTTAAAAGATAAATTATAATACATATTAATATGATAATCAACGTCAAAATTATGATAATTTTTAATTAAAAATATGTTATGATATTATAATAATTTTAATAATTTAATACATATTAATATGATGATTGAATGACAATTAAGACCAATATTCTATAATTTTAATTGAAAAAAATAGATTATAATATTATAATAATTATAATTATTTACTACTATGTATGTATTATGATAATTGAATAATAATTAATATTTATATTTATATAACACTATAACTAACAATTAGATTTTATGTGGCACTATCAAAATTTAAAAGCTCTATGTGACACTATAATCCTATGTATTATCATCAAGATTCTTATATGGCAAGAGCAAATGAAGAGTATTCATTTAAAAAATATCACATGTCAACTTCTTGGAAAAAAAATGTTTGCTCTCTCTCTCTCTCTCTCTCTCTCTCTCTCTCTCTCTCTCTCTCTCTCTCTCTCTCTCTCTCTCTCTCTCTCTCTCTCTCTCTCTCTCTCTCTATATATATATATATATATATATATATATATATATATATATATGTATTAGGCGATTTCTCGTGTTTTATGCGGACTGTATAATATATTTAATTTTGAATTGTAAAATATATGTATTGAATAAATTATTAAAATTTAAAGTCCATACAATGCATCCGCAGTATGATTCAAATGTATTATGTAAAATTGAAAAATTTTATTCTAACTAATGAATGAATTATTCATGCAAAAGAAAAAGAATACTAATTTAATATTTATATATAGTCAATTGAAATAGAGAAAACATATTACTATATAAATATGAAATACTGATAGAAAATTAGTAAGAGCTTATTCCCTTGGAGTAATAACTTGAATCATAGAAATGCATACATGAACAAATTTGTAAAAAATAATGAATGATAAGTAAGAAATATGAGTCAGTAAATTTAAAAAAACAAAATTAGATAAGATGTATGAAAACTATTACTTGCAATTCATATCTGCTATATTTTTTGGTAATACATTTTTTGTCCATATTTATATTTATTTATTTTGATTTTTTATTTTATAAAATATTATTTTAGTCCAATTTATGAACAAATCATCATTTAAAAGTGGAACTGGTTTTAATTTTAAGAACTCACATGTTCTATTTTAAAACCAATATGATTGTTTCAAATAAAAAACTAATGCAATAAGTTCAATATATATATATATATATATATATATATTGAGTATTTCTACTTACAGGATTGATCAATATTTGAGAACACTCATGTAGACAGTAATCAAATAGTTGAAAATAAATTATCGAAAAACTCATTTGTTATATTTGAAATACCTAAATTTTTAATTTGAAGACTCCAAGAACTGCCTATCAATGTTTAGCACTTTCTCGGTCGATCTATATATGTTATTAAAAGACCATATTGTCAAATTCAAAACATAGATCATAATATACTTGAAACGAAACATTGTTTAACAAACTCATAAATAAAGAATTATATATAATAATGAAGTCATTCTATTTAAAATTCTCTCATAAATTAGAGAGACAATTTTTAACGAGTAACATATTTTTTCCTCAAAAATTTATAATTTTTTTCTTAAATTATTTAAATTCGAATGCTCAATTAATAGAGTCTCTCTTTTCAAATGAAATATCACGTCAACGTACGACAAAAACTCGTGATTCTCCTTTATTATATATAATAATAATGATATTACCCAATGAGATAATTTAATTATTACACGGTCATCCTTTATAACAGTAATTTGATTAATGGTGATTATCAAAAACTGATCTTAATGTGCACCGGATGGATGAAGTACGGCAGGGCAGCATCAGGCCCTAATGCCCATTGGACAGAGTTGGAGCGTTGGACTGTTTGAGTTTTGTATAACGTACCACGTCATATCAATGAGTGGTGAATATATTGTTTTAAATATCTCAATTTCATCAAGTTTGATATTAATTAATATTTCAAGTTTATTTTTATAGATTAAATGTCTAAGTATATAATGTTATTGTATGTGATCAGAAATTTTACCAAAAACTGAGCAAAATTTAAAAGGTAAAAAAATTAGGAAATGCCAATTAAAGTATGTGAAATTAAATTTATAAGCTTTTTCTCTTTTCTTATTTTCAATTGACTTAGGAAAATAGTTCATAAGTTTTAATAAGATAATAATATAATTAGATTAACGTAAACCATAAGGACCATTAATTAATTATTAGACAATAAAGGTCCTTATTAGCATAATATTTATCATAATTTTAATGTTAAATAACAAAACATTTTTGTTATTATATTAAAATTTTATTTTCACTGGATGGCCTCTGGTTTGCTAAAAGCTCAGAATTAGAATGGAGCATCTGGTTACTGAGCTACCATGATCCTGGTTAAGGAGCTGCCTAATCAATTGGAAGATTTCATAATCTTGAAACATTAAATATTGATGGCTTAAAGATTGAGGTTCCTAAAAAAACAAAACATATATATAAATATAAAATAGAGGTTATAATTGCAACGAAAAAATAATTTCACAGCATTAGTTTTTTTTTAGAAAAATAAAACTAAAATTTCATTAATTGAAAACTGTATACAGATATAAAATCAAATTAATATGTTTCTATATTTTTGTATAAGAAGCCTAATAATAAACCACTTATACAAATAATAAAAAAACACAATCTTGATTTGAAGTATTTGGTCGAGTCAACAAAGTATAATATTTGTGCTATAAGTGATCGCTTGCTCTATTTGGTGGCTATTCATGACCACTGTTCGACTCCATGTTTTTTCTATACATCCGATCTGATTATCTTCAAATTTCTTCCTTCTATTGGAGAGAAGATCTGCACTTGTTTTTGCATAACTATCCAAATAATAAAATACGCTAGACAAAATCACTATAATGATGATAACAATAACTCAGAACTAGATCTGAGGACAAAATCTCAATATATGGACAATAATAAATCACAATATATGAGTAATAATAAATCTCAATATATGGGCGACAATAATTCAGATCTGTTTACAGATCTGAGGATTATTTTAAACTAAAACAATTAGCTAAATTATAAAAATGACTAATATTCATGGCTTTTTTTTGTCATTTAGCAGTATAAATTGCTAAAATATTCTAATTACTTGCTACTATACAATCAAATACCATATTCCAATCATTAAGATAATAGCTCAATAATAGTGACAACTGAAACAGATATTCAAGATCAAACTCCATTCTTCAATTTGTTTCAAAAATTTTTTAAAATAATATACAATGCAAATTGTCCAGCCTAGCAAAGGATTACACTCAATAACAAGTGCTTGACCACACCAACCTCAAAAACTGTAGTATGATATACAGTACAATTTAATGATTAAACCTTCATAAAACTACTTAACCGAAAAGCTCGAGTTTATAATTTAGTAGTCAAACAAATTTAATAGACCCATCTATGCACATCTAAGTGCATATAAGACTTCAATAAATTAAAGTTCAAATTCTCCTTCCGAAAAATGTTCTTAAAAAAGGTCAGGAGCCATGTACACAAACATCCATGCTAATGATACATGCCAAACGGAAATGGTTTCTCACATATATTGGACAAGAAAAATGACAAATGGAATTCTCGTTACAGTTTCAAACTGAAGCTAGCTTTATTTTGGAGCAAAATCACCCAGTCTCTATAATATCAGTCTGCAGGAGATGATGACAGTGAATTATAGTTAGAATAAATTAAGAATGCTATTGAGAACTTTCAATGGATAAAAGCTTTTGTGTTCGTGTGTGTGAGCTGAAAGATGCATGGAACCTACTGAAAAATCTCGATCTTTTGGATGTGCTGCACTTTTGAATGATCTTTTTCTACAAGGCTTGAAGAGTCTGACGACAATAGCAGAGTATGGAGATTGGTTAGGAATTCAATACCTTGAGGCAGTAAATCTAATGCTGCACAAGAGGCAAGAGACAACAGTTGGATATCTGGCATCGCTCCTTTTTCTATAGTTATTGCTCTCAGCTGAGGGAAATTAGTCAACCATAAACTTCTAAGCTTAGTAAAGCCCTTGGAGAAATGTAGCTCCTCCCCAATAAAGGCATTGTCTAGATCAAGATTTCCCAAATGTGGCAGTGCTGCAATGTGAGGGAGAAGATCTTCATTTAATCTAGACCAATGCAAGTATAAGTATGTCAAGTACTTGAGTGAGCAAAACCAATGTGGTACTCTTTTGAGTCTACCAACCAATATAAGCTTGTCAAGGTGAGGTGGGGATGATAGCAATGCATCCATTTGAAGGAACTCTGCTTCATTATGCGCCATAAGAAACAAATAGCGTAGTTTTTTCAGGTTTAGAATTGAAGAGCACAAGTCCTCCTCATCTCCTGCTCTTAAATTTGAAATCCCCATTCTGGTCAACTGGGTCATGCTCCCCAGTTGCCTTATCACATCACCTTCTGCTTCAATGAAAGACATGACTTGCAATTTCTTCAACTTGTTAATTTTAAATGGAACTCGAGTCCCACTGGCATACTGAAACTGATGGCTGTTCCCATGATTATAACGATACATAATCAGATTTCTCAAGTTCTGCAATTCAGCTACTCCTTTTGGAAGTTCCCTTATTAGTGTCTCTTTAATGTTCAAGGTCTCAAGGTTACGGAGTTTCCCAATATTTTTTGGAAGCTCTGTCACTCGAGTTCCTTTCAAGTTCAAGTACCTTAAGTTGAATAGAATGTTTATACCATCTGGTAATTTCTCAATCGTAGCATCTTCCAAATCCAAGACTCTCAACAATTTGAGTTTGGATACTAATGTATTTGGGAAAGACGACAAGTGCATTAAAAACATAAACAATGACCGAATCTGTGACATACCATGGTATGATTCAAGGTCCTCATTGGTTGTTTGGACAGATAAGCGGCGAGCTTTACATTCCTCAATTGCTATCCTTCCATTGTATACAATGCAGAATTTCTCTCTCTCTGATATTGACAGAGCAAGTTCGCGCAAAATATCATGCATCTTGCATGCTTTTGGCCTTCCTGATTGATTTTGCAATACAACTTGAAGCATACTTCGAGCAATAAGTTCCATGAGATAGTTCTCAGCTACTTCTTCAGGAGTAATCCTGTTAACTTGTTGAACAAATCCTTCTGCTATCCAAAGTCTAATAAGCCTTTTACGTCGAATTAGATAGTCTTCAGGAAAAAGGCAACAATATAAGAAACAATGCTTAAGTGGATAAGGCAAATCGTTGAAACTGAGCAACAAAATGCTCTTGACAAATTCCAACATATGATTGTTGTTTAGCTGCCAGTTCAAGTTGTTGCAAACGCTACGCCAGTCACTTATTGACTTCTTGGAAGACATAAGACCACCCAAAGCCACTAATGCAAGAGGTAGGCCTTCACATTTTTTCACCAGTTCCGTAGCCAATGATGCAAGCTCACTTGGACATGATTCACCCAAGAATGCTTTTTGGCAAAAGAGGTCCCATGCCTCACTCTTCTTTAGTGGTTGAATAGAAAGAATATGGCTTCTAACCCCAGAAGAAAAAGAACCCACATCTTTATTTCGAGTTGTAAGCAAGATCCGACTTCCAAGCTTATTATCTGGAAGCGCTACATTTATTGCATCCCATAGATTTATATCCCACACATCATCCAAGACAACTAGGTACTTTTTGTCCTTTAAGTACTCAGTAAGAATCACTACCAGGTTTTTGAAGCTCGAGTTACTCTTACTCAAGCTAGAAAGTTGATGTTCCTTCCTTCCCTGGCAGAATTCATTGATCAGGCTTCTGAATAATTCTTCTCTTGTATTTGATTGAGAGACAGTAATCCATGCATAGCAGTCAAATCGGCGCTTCACTGTTTCATTGTTATAGATCTTGCCAACTAGTGTTGTCTTGCCTGATCCTCCCATTCCAACCACTGAAATAAGAATTTGTTGCAAATCTCTATCCATTAGCCATCCCTTCAATACTTGTGTTTCTTCCTCCTTCCCTATCAGATCATCTTCTTTAATGAAAAAAGGAGAATCCCTGCGGTATAATGACCATTTGTGGTCAAGATAATTGGAACTAGATCCACCTTCTACATTATTAACACCATATCTATCCCTCCACTCAGGAATGACTTTGATGATGTTATTGATGTTCTGCAACTTGGAGGCAATTCGATGCCTCAGCCAAAAAACTTTTGGAATGCGAACTGTTTGATGAAAGAGCTGAGAGAAACCGCCCCTGCTATGTTGTTGATGTACAAAATACATGAACTCATCAATGATGTCTTCAACTTGGTAAGCTATGTCCCTCACATTTGCCACCCACGTCTTCTCTCCTTCAGACTTCAGTTGCTTTCTCTCAGCATCCTCGAGAAAAGATTTCATGCTTTCTAGTTCACGCCTCAGGTTGTAAAATTTGTCATAGATGCCTCCCAATAATGATGCTTCATTTTTAAGAGCTGACAGTATTATATCAATCAGGTGTTGGAGAATTGCAGCTGTGGCCATGTTGGCCTGGTATGTTCCCTTCTTTTCTACGCTTAACTGTATGTGACTGCAATTAGCAACATATTAGTTCAGAAACACAAAAACAAGACTAAAAGATATTTTCAAGTTTCTCACCATTTCAATATTTGGCATAACTCAAGTCATACCTTAGGATTTATGAAATTTTTTAATGTTTTTGTAATTTGGTTCCAGGATAAGAGTTTCATACCATCAAGTACTTTCAATAATAAATCCAGTGAGAATTTATTGTAATTTCCATTTGTATGAGCTATTTTTAGATTTGGAGCCAAATTTGAAGTTAATATACATTTATTTAATGGACTAATTAACAAAAGATTGTGGGTATAACAGATCCCATGAAACCAAATATTGTAAGTTAGTAGACAGTTGTCATAGAGATTGAACAAAATATTAATTATCGGTAATTTTTATTTTTCTATATTTAAGCACATATGTAAATCAAATTTGGAATTATGCCATTAGTATCCTCCTTTGAATTCACTAGCTAAGTTTAAAATTTCAAGATATCTAAAACCTTTTAGTAAATATACTGCAGAACACCAAGACAAGGGATTCCTAAATTTAATTACAGAATCAATAAAAATATAAACAAACCCAAAAATTTCTCAATCATTTCAAATTGATATCAAGAACTCTGGAATATCTTATACCTGCAACAGATCACATTTCAAAAGAAAAGAGACTTTTTAGTTAATATTTTCCTTTCATATGCAGTGCAAATCCACAATCTAGGCAGGGAAAAGAATTTAGTAGAAGGGAAGAATAAGGAACAAACCTTGAGCCGGAGAGGGGCAAGATCACAGTGAAAAACAAACAACATTAGGTGTAAGCAAAGAGGGCAGGCTGGAGCACGCACAGAAAGAGCAGCTATCCTGTCTGAAATGCTGTGATATTCTTGCCTTCCTTCTTCTCCTTCTTCTTCTGTTACTACATTTTTATTGTCTTTTCTCTCCTAGGTATCATATATTAGATGATCCACAACCAACATGAATCAGCCACTTAAATTTGCAAGGTGATTTAGATATCCTTCAAATTTGTGATTTTGTGCTATTTGTCACATATGAACAGTTCATGTTTCTCAGAGTGGACATTTTAATATATCAGGTTACCTTAATGGCTTGAAACTCTAGACTTCAATAAACAAATTGCAACTTGACATAGACTCTTCAGGAAACAAATATATTAGTCTGTTCTAATATTATGCAAAATCATACTAACATGGTTGGTAGCAGGCAGTAGAGTTGAAAGACGACTTAATTAATTGAGCTAATATTTTAATGGTCCATTAAACTAAAGGTCTAGAATTGATCTCATGTTGTATTCAAAACAAAGACTGCCAAGTTTGAACTGGTGATTGCTTGCAGTATGAGACAGTATATATGTTTATATCTACATATAGTCAGAGATATTGTGATACAAGGTATATTTACGACGCTGCAAATTCTAAGCAGATTTACAGATAGAACTAGGACCATAATTTTAATATAAGCCCATTAAAGGACAAGTTGACAGGCAGGAGGATAGGATCTGGGACCTGTAGTTCCCAAGACATCACCCATAACCACTAAGTTAAGTGATCATTTGCAAAAGCAAAGCTACTTTAATTGAAGCAACATTTGATGAATAAATATAAGTCAATTAACTTCTAGAATGGCTAAAAAAAGGATCGAAGTTGCAAATGGATCATGGTTTGAATAATTACCAAAATAACGTCACCCATTACTAGGAATTAAACTGATAACAACATATATAAAAGAAAAAACAAAATTATCCACGCTACAACAGCTACAGTAGGAATCATTCTAATTTTTGCTATTTTGCTTATGTAAACAATTGATTACTCTTCCCAAATTGTTTGAGAAATGTCAGCAAAAAATATAGACTTCAAATAAACAAATTGCAATTTGACATAGATTCTCCAGGAAACAATTAAATTAATATGTTATAATATTCTACCAAAATATAATGGCAATGTCATGGTCGGTCGCAAACTACACAAAGTATGACTAAATCATAGTTCTTTATTTAATTCTTTTAATTTTTCAAGAATTTTCAAAACAATAACCAACTGAACAAGTTATGATTCTATTCAAAGCAAACTCAACTGATTGGCCTCATGTTTTCACACAAGAAATTAGTTTCTTTTTCTTCTTTTGATTGAAATTTAAAAGGGAATAATTTGAACTCTTCATACTATGAGGCAGAAACTCGACCATCCAGTAAACCAAAGGCCAAATATACTCACAAAGAGTACAATAAGTCATTGATAAATAAAATATAAAGCTAGTTGACTTCTAAAATGCCTAATAAAGGGGGGCAAAAGAAAGAAATATGCTGCAAATAGGTCATGCTCTGCAGAATTCAAAACAATACTAGTTAATTACAAGAAAATTAATCATAAAGAAAAAATGATAACGGCATTCAGCAGAAATCAAACCAAAAAAAAAAAAAAAGAAAAAGATCAATCTACTCAAATACCTTGACATTACCTTGCTCATACACCTTAGCCCCTAAAGCCTAGAACTTGAGAATTCCGAGAAGCGAACTCGAACCAGTGGGATAGTAGCCATGGCTTTCTCCGCCGCGAAAGGAATTGCCGAATGCCGATACAACCTGATGCGAAATAATAAAGCAAATAAACGTAGTGTAAAGCTGTTAATGAAACGATGTTTGATCTATTAGTAAAACGGCGCTTCTGATTAACAAAGTGTCAAATTGCCAAGTCAGCAGGAAGTTATTATCCACGTCAGCACCCTGTTAGAAGGTTGTTGTGCAGCTCAGTTCTTGGTTGGCGGGAATTGGAGTGAGTCGGTCAGTTTTGTGATTGAATGTAAAGCTGTTGTCTAATTTAGTGGAATTGTCAATTTATCAAAAACAAAATTTATTTTGACCTTGTAATTTTTGCTCTCACAATATCCCTACTTTATTTATGAACTACATTTAAATTTGAAAAATATAAAATTTTTGAGTTGATGGAGGTATTGCTCGTCCTATTTTTAATTTTTTTTTTTCTATCGGAAGGTAAAGTTGTTGTAATCCGCTAATCCAACTATTTATTAATAATTCCATTTTAATAGAAAATTCTTTAAAAGAAAAATTATAATCTATATAGTTGTAAGTGTTATGGAGAAATTTTTGTGTTTGGTCATGTGTATTTATTAATGGTCTAGTAAATAGATTTCTAATAAAAGACATTTAATTAATAAATTTGAATTCATTAACAGTTGTTTTAATTAAAATAGATCTAACAAGTAAATTCATTTGTATACTTTTATGAATAATTTTGTAGCACTTTAAACTCAGAGAGTAATTTATAATATCTTTAAAATTATAAATTTAGATAATATTGTACACTTTTTTATATTAACACTAATTATTTTTAAAAATTATTGATATTTGTATATAAAGTAATAATTATCACAACTCTTTCGATAATAATTTTTACATTTTTAATATTTAATAGTATAAATTTAATATAATAATTTTAGAGTTTTAACATTCAACAAGTATTTAATAAATTCAATTTTTAAAATATTAGATAAAATGATTTTTCAAATTAAAAATTCAATAAAAATAATTTTATAAATTAAAATTATATTTAATAAATCAAAGTAAAACCAATGGCATGTTGGTGAATTTTGCTGATTAAAATAGGAATCAACTTGGATATTAAAGAAAGTAAAAGAAAAAGAAAAAGTACGTATATTACATGTGTAGGATAGGTATAAGTGCATGGAGTGAGCAAAGTGTTTGACGTATGGATCAGTCTCCAAGTGTCCTGGCGACAGCAAGTTCAATAGTGACAAGCATCTTTCCTTCTATCTACCTATTTTGTATTTTAGTATGAGAAAGCAAATTCCCAAAGGATCTCCCTTGTTAATCATCTGCCACGTATTCACCTACATGCAAATCATGCCACTTTGAATATTTTGATACTGCCACCTGCCCTTTTCTCATTGACACATGTATTAATTTTAAGTTTGTAGGCAACTTTCTAGTTGGTTCCTTCTGCACATGACGAGTGCTATACTCTATTGATATTTACTTCTATATATATGTTCTAACGATAACCGATTTCTGGAAAGATAGAAGTCAACATTTATATTTTCTTCTTCATATCCCAATTTCAAGTTCTTGAATCATAATGGAGTGGTCTCCTCAAAATGCCATGAAAGCTTATTTGGACACACTTCAGCTGGTAATTTTTATTTTTTTTTCTTATATCGACTCAATAGATCTGAGATAATATTGTTATTTATACTTTTTTCTCTTTTGATTTTTCTATAAATCATCTTAATTAGCTGTTTATGGAATTAAATAATATTTATATGATGCATTTAATAGATCTTTTTTCCATCAACTTTTAGCAAATAAAATTTTTATTTTGAAGTTTAGTTCAAACCTTTTCTTAAATATTTTTCTTCTTCATATTAATTATTATTTATTGCAAGAAATAATGGATTTGATGTATGTAAATAGCCTCTCAACGTTTGTAGGGAAAGACTGTATACATCAATAATTACAAAATTCTCTCATAATTTATCTATAAATATGAAATATTTCATGTACTATGTCATCGGTCCATCTATTATTATTGCAAAATTTAATATTTGAGATATGTAATACAATTAAGAACATGAAGTTGCTAAATGAAATAAAAAAAAAAAAAAACAAAAAGAAAGTAATATTTAACTAATACTATCTTTCTTGTTGCAGTGCAAGACAGGAAGCAATAATGAAAATAACCCTTCAAATGGAAGCGAAACCCTAATTGAACCAAAATGCATGGAATTCATCTCAGCATTAGCAGCTGGAAAAAAAGCAAAATTAATGGTGGAGATAACAACAGAAGGCGTAACACCATTAACGATGGCTCTAGCAGTAGCAGCAAAGCACACAGGAGGGAAACTGATTTGCTTTCTTATTCACCATCAAGATTTCAAGAAATGCAAAAACCATATTCAAAATAATCATCAAGATCTTGAAAATGTGATTGAATTTGTTTTTGGAAATATTTTCCAAGTGGTCATGCATTACAAGAACATAGATTTTCTTGTTATGGATGGAAGATTAGAGGATAATTTCAAATTGATTGAAAAAATTAATCTTAATCCTAGTGGGTCTATAATTGTAAGGCATAATTTGCATTACAGAAAATGTGGAGTTCCTTTGGGTAATGTTTTGAATGGCAGAAAAGGAGTTAAGTGTGTGACTTTACCTATTGGAGATGGAGTGGAGTTGACAAGAATTGAATCTAAGAACAAGATCAGTAGAAGACACAAGAGATTTCATGTGACTTTTGACAATTAACCCTTTTTTGTATATAATATTAGAGATATTTAGAATTAATTAACAAGCAAACGATTGTAAATTCAATAATTTATGAAATAAGATGGAGCATTTACATAATTATATTACGATATTTGAAATGAGCAGTAGTGCAATTTTATTTTATATATTTTGGTCAATTTTTTTGAAATTCAATGTTATCCTATTTATTTTGTCAAATTTATTAATTAAACCTTCACATTGGCTGGTCTATATATATATATATATATATATATATAATATGCAGTCCAACCCTAAGATGCATCGTTGGGATCCTATTCAACAAAACTTGTGACGCATGGAAGACTTCTAAACATAGGTTTTTTGCGCGTTTCGGACATTTTTGCGTATCCATTTTCCTGTATAAAATATTAATTTTTCGTGTAAAATTATTTTTAAATATCAATTTCACCGTATTATTTCCGCGTTTACTCATTTCTGTTTCCATGCAACATAGCTCCGAGCTGCTTTGGCCATAGAGTCTTGACATAAACACTCTTGGTAGATCATGGATTTGAACCCATTATTTCAGTGAAGAACAATGGCTCCGAGGAAGGATCTTGGCCATTACGAATTTTCTGAAGAACCAACAGATGATTATCAAACTAGCCAACGTACTTTTCTTTGCACTATAATTCACACGATGAACTGTGAGCAATCGACCAACGAAACAGAAATTTTATGATTTCAGGTGTCGGACGATTTACAGTATCAACCTCTATCGGTGATTTTTCATCATCAGATAACATCAAATTATTGATATTCTCTGCGAGAGCTTCATCTTGATTCGCCATAATCAAAATACTAACAAGAGAAAGTCACCACTCAAAAGGGAACTTCACATGCACCCAGAAAGAAGTCTCACATGCACTAGGCCAAAAAAAGTTGGTGTCCCCAGTTTTGGCTTATATACAAAATTAAGGCTCATTTGATTTGATAATTGATAAATATTGATCACACCACCTAACTGATAAATATTGGTATTTGATAAATTTTCCGTAGCATTTGTTTTTTAAATTGTAAAAAATATATATATATATAAAATTTATTTTATATACTATGTTATATAATGTATATTCTTTAACTTTTAGTGTGTTAGTATTATTTTCTATTTTAACATATATGTTATATACATAAGACATTACTAATTAAATATTTTCAAATAATAATTAATATAAATTTTTTAAAAAATTATAGATAAAATATTAAAAAAATTATTAATAATTATGTCGGTAGTTCTTTTTAAGGCCGATAAAGCTCAAATATAATATAAGTGCATTTTAACTAAGATGGAAATATCTAAAGTATTTTAATAAAATATTTAATATTTAGGGTACTATTGGTTCATTTTGAAAGTGAATATTTAAACTCGATTATTAAAATTATACTTCAAATTGAATTTTTTTTGAATAATTAAATAAAATTTATTAGTTATCTTAAATTATATTTTAAAACAAATATGATTTCAATATAAATGTAAATTATCAGTAAAAAAATATCAGGAAAATTTTAAAGCAGGCTCAAAAAGAATTTTCAATTTTTTTTGGAAATTTAATTTTAATTTATTGATATTATTGTTTGTGGAGATCTTGACATCATCTTATAAAATTGAGCTATTATTATTTTTAAGGTGAATTATTATTTAGTTCTTCAGTTATATTCAAAAACACTGTAGAATTTAATTATATGGTCTCGATTTTATTTTTGTTTTACTATTTATCTTTCTATTATATGCAATTTTAATTAGAAGTATTAAACTTAATAGAAGAAATAAGCAGTGTAACAGGAATAAAATCGATGAATTATATAATTATGTTTTAAAAATAAGAGGCATTGACTTAAGGGGCCAAGAAATAATATTACTTAATTATAGGGAGCAAAATTAAAAAATATAGTTTTCTAAAAAATTTTCACACTGAAAATTTAAAAAATTCTTTTGATTTAATCCCCTCTGTGTCCACCCCTTAACACCATATTTAATATACAAATCTATCTAATAATAGTACGTTTAGTTTAATTGATAGTTAGTAACTGAAGCCTGATAATAATTATCTAATGAATGTTAGTTGTTTGATAAAATTTTAGTAAAAATTGTTGTTAAAATGCAAAATCACCAAATATATTTATTCAATATATTTTTTATTGTTAGATGAATATATTTTTCTAATATGTTATATAAATAAAAAACATTAATTAATTTTTAATAATATTCAATAATTATTTATTATGTTTAAATAGTTATAAATAAAATTAATATCATTTTGAAGAAAAAAATATGAAGGGAAGAAAGACCGGTAGTGGTATCTGTGACAAGCCCAAGCTCCATAGTTCATGTAATATTCCTTCCGTCCCATTTTATTTGCTAGTTTGACAAAATACATATATTAAAAATTTAGTTAACAAAAGTTATTTTGCTATTTTTTACCCTTAATAATTCATTAAGATATTAAAAGTCCTTCGTTCAATGAAAAATTATAAAGGTTATTATTAAAAAAATAATTATTTACAAGTCTAAAATTAAAATCATTACAAACATTTTGAAACATAAAAAAAAATAACAAACAAACAAAATGAAAAAGAGGGAATAAAAGATAAAGCAGTACCCACCCCCAGCCAAAGAATTGCAAAAAGAGAATATTTTAAAAAAAGAAGAGAAAAAAGAAAAAGAAGCACTTATAGCATCTATTCTTAGTCCAATTGACACATTGGCTTGGATTAGAAGACAAGCAAATGATATAGCTATGTGTTGGCAAAATCGATTCCTAGCGAGACTTGTTTTCAAACTTGGAATAGTATTCCCGTTTGTATTGCTCATTTTTTTTAATTAATAATATGAACCATAATTCAAATGTCAAAAAAAAAAAAAAAAAAAAAAAAAAAAAAAAAAAAAAAGAAGGAAAAAGGAAAAGAAGCACAAGTAACTATAAACTAAAAAGTTGTAATATTTAACTATATATAATTAAGAACTAAAGATCCCCAATTTACAGGGAGGGGAAAAGAGGGAAAGCGGTGTTTTCCTATATGATTTGGGCTCATAAATGATACAAAATCAATTTACATTAATGTTACAACTTCAATTACATTACATGGTAAAGCCTATTTTCTTGATTCTACTCAATATCTTTTACAGCATCCTGCACATAACCAGAGTAAAACACAAATAATCAGACATAATCATACCACTTTCTTTATTGTTATGACATCTTTATTGTTGTTATTCATTTACCTTAGCAAGCCTTGTCACGTATGCTGCAGCCAATCCTGTCGCCAACAATCCCAGCCCAAGAGTCAACAGTGAATTGTTTCCTCCGGTTAATCCAATATCCGATTCATCTTGCTGAAACATCGTATGCAATGTTATTGCGATTGGAGAAGAAATGGAATCAGACTATTTCTAATCTTGAATGCAAGATGATCACTAATAATTTCAACTTCGATATTGAAAACGCTAAACCTATAACAAAGTCTTAAACACTCCTCTCAAAGAATTCCACCAATTCCTTTCCGCTTATGATTTGCATCAAAGTTAGAAAATTTCATGAACAAGATTATCTCGTTGCTCTATTCAATCTGAGTAATGTTCAAATACTATTTCAACTGAAAATTCTATATTGGATGACCATTTGCTAGTAAGCAATCAACCAAGAAATTCACTAAAACTAGTTTCTAAGATGCAAGACCTTATTGAAAAGAATAAGAAGAAAATTTTAAAAGAAGAACAGGGCATATATTTAAAGCTATTGAGGACAATGAGCAAAATCAAATAAGCACGAAAAGTTCAAGATTATCTAATGCAGAAACAGTTTAATAGTGTTTATGGAGAGTGGCAGACAATGAAGATTGCGAGGGAAGAAGAAGAGTAGAACATTAAGTATAGACAAGTTGTAACTTGCAAGTGAGAATGATATGCAACTCATTCTGATAATTTTGGCAGCCCTACATAACTCAAAATTTGACAAGAAATGCTAAAAGTTGTAATTGCATTAGCAGACAATAACTCTATACAATTGAATCTACTTGTTAAATGCTAACTAAGACTATGAAATTGTTAGTTTAGTACTCCGTACTAGGGAAGAGTTAAAAGCTACATAACAAGGTCGACAACAAGTTTTCTCTGATATCCTAGGGGATAATTTATTCTTTTATTCGAATACAATCAAACAAATTAGGGCAGATCCCAACCTTGCATTATTTGTCTCTCCCATTTAACTTCAAAAGTTACAGTTTTACCAAAATTAGATAATCCATGTTCACCATGTGAATTGTTCTATATATTTTTCTAGCACAAAGTGCGCTTATTATCTAGGAGAAAGCTAAGGCAATAAATATTCTACAATCTTCAAACTTATCATTCCTGTGGCTGGAAGTTCTATTGATATTGTTGCATCCTACACTCCACCAAGCAGATTGTGGAGTAACCGAGGCGATTCTGTTCCTAGTATATGTCCTTCAGCCACACTCCTGATACAGTAATCAACTTGTGGATAACAGAGGCTCCTAGATATAACTAATACATCTGAGTCTCTGACATTCTTTTGCCTTGTTTTTTATTCTCATTTCTAGTGTCAAACTGGTACAGAATACAAATATCAATATGTCATGAATAATTGAACAGATAAAGATAAACTTTGAAAGACTCTGTGGATACAAGCAGAAATCACAGCAATGCAGAAAGTAAGAATAAACTCACAATAATTGCACGGCCAAATGCCCCAGCACTCACATAAGCCCATGTCCCTGGAAGCATCCCCAACCAGCTGTGTGACAACTGAATCTGAATTAGCAGGATATATTTCCACAAGATCGTGCATATAATTAGATGCAGTTAATAACAAACCAATGAAAACTGAGTTTCAAAAGTTTCATGCAAAGATAAGAATCTTAAACTTTTGAGCCACCAATATTAGGAAATATTATTAGATTAACATTTTATCAAGTCCTAGACAAATTTGGTTACTGTTGTAAAGGTATTCCAAAACTTCTAAACAAACTCATGTGAATTTCAGATTTTAGGATTTCGCTAATTCAGACCAAGCAAAATAATATCATGTCAGTGAAAACCTAGCCTTATAAAGCAAAAATGTACACTCCAGTTATTTAACCATCACCAGAATATCATTAACATATCAGCACCTAACAAGAGAGAAATTGGGGAAAGAAAGAGGAATGCAAATTAAACCAGCAATAATACAAAGAGTAACAATGCCAGACAGCAAGAAAACATTATCGGCTTCACATGACAGTACAAATAAAATCATACACCCACATATGCTAAGCAAAAGAGATACGAATTACACAAATTCACAAGTAAACAGATGTGTAAGATGGCAGATGCTTACAGCAAACATGCAATCAATCTCCAGACAAGACTAAAGGGACATCTCGTAATAAAATTTACAGTAAGCAACCAACTTTACTACTAACATAACAGGGTGAACAATAAGCAAACCTTCCCAAAACATACGGGATGAACTTAACAGATGTCAATCCATACAAATAATTGCCCAGGGAAAATGGAAGTAAAGGGCTCAATCGAAGAAGGGTGACAACTTTAAATCCATTTTCACCAATTGCTTTGTCAATGGCAAGAAACTTTTTATTTCCTTCAACCAGCTTAAGAATGCGCTCACGGGCAAAATATCTTGCAATTAGAAAGGCAACACTTGCAGCAACCTGAAAAGGGAAAAACGATATGACATATACCTCCCAACATAAGTTCAAGGTTTTTTCTGTGTTTGTAATAAATGCAAACATACAACCCAACTTACTGTTCCACTTATAGAGACAATAATGGTGCCAATTAAAGAGCCAAAAAGAAGACCTGCCGACATGGTAAGAGGAATTGCCGGAATTGCGAGTATCTAATGGAGCACAGGTAATTTAAACGTCAGTTGCAGCCAATAATAACAAAAATTACAGTTTTAGTGCCACACAATAATAATTATGGACATGGAATTTAGAGCAAATGCAACACAAATTATGTGAGATTTAAAAATAAATATTTTACCTTTTCTTATGTATAATGGTGAAAAGCACAATTTTTCAGTCTTTTGGGTATTACTTAATTGGAAAAAAAAAAAAAATTGGATTCCATGAATTGCAAGTGGGTGCAGATTTTATAAAAAAGCTACAAATTAATCAAGAGAACAAGACACAGCAAAATATAAAATGCTTACTTCCAATCCTGCATATACTGCTACAAATAAAGCATATCCAACTGGTCCATAACCTGTTGAAGATAGAACCACATGAATTTCTAGCAAGAGCATTCCATACAAGGAAATAAAACAATAATAAACTTTCCTTTATATACTCTAGCAGTATCTAAAAGTATATCTACAAAGGGGAAAAAACTAAAGTTTTCATATTGAAGATCTTGGACAATATATGTGGCATAATAGTAAGACAAAAATCTTGCTTTAACAGTCCTCAACGTACTACCCTTCACCTCCAACTAAGACCAACATGATTCGTCAAATATGACAACAATCTAAGTTCTATCAGAAGAATTCCACTGAATTTTTACCCAGTATAGCAATCCTTCAAAGAGATCATTTTTGATGCTTAGGTTTTGCTATATAAAGGGATAGGTAGAACAAGGACAATGTCACTCAAAGGAGCAAGGGAAGAAGGTAAGGAGAAGTGTGAAGCAACCAAATGGATCATAAAATTTCAACAAGTTTAAGAGAACAATCCGCAAGACAGCAATTCAACCAGCCATGCTTAGCAATGAATTCATAAAATGTTTCCATAGAGATGAGAATTGTCAAATGAATATATAGAAATACAAGAAAGAAACACGCAAGGAATCAAAAAAATCTTGGCCATATCCCCCATAAGCCAGCAAATGCATTAGTGAGGAAGAAAGAGCATGTCCAAGTTGCGACATTCAGAAGTTAGAAGTAGATTCTACATTGACTGAAGGGATCAATATGGTTTTAGCAGTACTGGATCTTACTGAAAAGTAGCCCTAAGCAAATCTGAGTGGGGGGGAAAAGGCAAATTAAGATCACTTAGAAGATATTAAATTCAGTCATTAAATTCTTCGATCTATCACTTAGCCCTTGTGGATAGACAAATTAAGACATTAAAATACTAAGAAGAGAAGTGTTAAGAGTTGACCAGTTATAGGAGATCTCTAGGATAACCTAAAGCTTAAAACAAAAGGCTAAAAATTTAGTACCACTCTGTCAGTTGAAAAAACACTAGAAGTTCTTAAATGGGTTTAAATTGCTATAATCAGAATATATCAACAAAAAACAGTCAATCCATGCTAATCACTATAAGAATGAAAGCAAGTGCTTCTTGTAATAACAATGCTTGCATTTGCTACTATCAAAATTCAAACATTACTCCAGTAATTTCAGAAAAATAAAGATTGCAAATAAAACAAATACGAATATAGAAAACAAATATCCACAAAATAAACATCAATTCTCAATAAAATAAAAGATGGTTTTTAATTCTTGGAGAACTTAACTTCATTGGAATTCAAGTCCATACCAAGTTACCGACCCTTTTAATCCGCACAAATTCTACAGAAAATTAACTAATTTCACATAATAATGCAATAGAACTTCACAAAGAATCTTAAACGCATCTGTCCAATATGAGAAATCCCTTTCCCAAAAGAAAAAAAAGGTTCAAGATACTAAAATTCCCATAAAAATCCTAAATGGGAATTGAATTCTTGAACACAGCATGGAATGTTCTAGACAAATATCAACACCAATAGAGTAGACAAAATGGCAAATTGATGAAGAACACCAAGAGATACATCGAATCCCCACAAAAAAAATTACCTTCAATAAACCCCGAAAACTGATTCAAGAAAGCATTGATCTGGTCCTTGTAAATATAACCAACGGCCGCAAACCCACCAACAACACCAACCAACAGGACTCCTGCCAAAATGGTACCCTTAACAGCAGTATCCCCTTCCAGTCCTTCACCACCATCACCTTTAATCTTCTCATCATCATCACCACTACCACCACCTTTAGGATTCAGGAACCACCTCAAGCTTTGAGGAGCATTGGTTTTTTGAAGAGTCTGTTGTTTCTTAGACTGTTTAAGAGAAGAACAAGGACTAAGAAAGTGAAAACGCCTGTTGGGTCTGAAACTATAAAGAAATGAAGTGCAAGAAGAAGGAGAAAAGTGGAAATTGGACGTTAGACATGGCGGAGGTGGTGGTGATGATGATAGCGGTCTAAGGGTAAGAAGGGTACGCATTTTAAGCGGCAAGAAGAGGGGGTAGGATAATGAGAGCCACTAGAAGTAGCTCTGATTGTTGATTTTGTTTTTGTTTTTGTTTTTGTTGTTGTGGAAACTGGAGAGTTTGCCATGTAAAAATGTCGCTGGTGTGATGTTTTGATAAAAGATTTTGGTTTTTTGGAACATATTTTGGTGGTTATCGTAGGGCTATTGGGTTTGACAAGAATAGTAATTTTAAGTTGCTTCGGTGTTCCCAATTGAGCCACGCTTTTATTTAGGGCACTAGGAATTTTTTTTATTTAAAAAAATGAAGTTTTTTTTTTTTTAAGAGAACAAAGAAAAAAATATTACATTTTATGACCTCAAAATTATAATAAAATAATAAACTACCTTCACTTCATGTTCTGTTATTCATATTATTTTTAATCATATTATTTTCAAAAGTTTCTATCCAATTGTTGTTGAATCATCCAATTTAAATATTTTTAATATATCAAAATAAATTCTTAATATGTAAATAATTAATTCACAAAACTGTAGTATCAAAAAATTTTGAAAGAAATATTACCTATCACAATTTAAATACTATGTCTTATTCGGCAATAGCTTTTGTCGTAATATTTAGATCAAAATATAATCTTTTATATATATATATATATATATATATATATATATATATATATATAGTGTTTGATCACGCAACAATGATAATAATATTTAGAATTTAAAAGAGCAGATAATCTTTCGAACATTTGATAAAATGTTAATAAAAAAAATAATCGATAGCTAATATAATTAAATGCTATTAAAACATCTAATTTTGCGAATTGCTATCAGACACTCGATCATCCATAAGCCCGACCATACAATTATAATGAATTGAGAAAATTCGTCTCTTCAATACTACCTATTTACCCTGTTTTAATACAATATCAACTATGAAAAGGAAGATATAAGATGATTGATGCATGTAAAACTACATTATACAAGAAGCATTTTACCAAAAACAGCAAGGGGAAAAGAAAGATATCCTCAAGTTGAGGTCCAATAAGAGGTTAAGGCCATTGATAAAATTTCCTCTTTGAAAATGCTTCCAACTAAGTTGCATGTTTTTGTTTTAGGTCTGCTCTGGTAAAGCATCAACTGCAAACACAAAAGGAATCCATACTGGGAAAATGAATAAACAAATCTACCTGCTCTGAGAACTCGATAGTGAAACATAATTACAAAATCATGTCTTAAGCAATGAAATCGCCTGGTAATGAAAAATTTACAGCTTGAAAACATCATATATGACCAAACCATGACACTCCAGGTATACAAATGTATCTAGCTGTCATCATGTTAACTCTAGATGCAAATGGTACAGTGGAATGAATAAAATTGATAAAATTAAAAGAATTTGGAGGAAAATTGAAATTTCATCTAAAGTTCTCTATTTCCCAGTATACACAAACCTTCAATTTCATAGAGTGAACTACATGACAGCTGGAAAAACAATACACTAATAAATTTATCATATGTAACTAGGAGCGCTCATGGTTTGTTAACCAAACAGTTCAGATAAATTTAAAACAAACTGGTTATGTATATTGTCTTTTTTTCTTTTTAAACTGGAACCAGTCCAACAATACTAGATACCCCTTGAAATTTGACAGATCAACTGGTTTCTCAGTTTCCTAACCAATGGAAATGAGAGTCGAATTTATTTATTTATTTAATGATAAATTTGATACTTTTCAAATTTTTATTGAAACTAAGTAAATCATAATTTGTATCAGCCCTATGTAAATGCAATCCAAATGCACATAATTTATATTATAACAATTAATTTCTCCTATTGCCAAAATACGAATGACCAAAATCCTTCTACGAGCAGCAATCAACTCATATGTCAATTAAGTAGCATAATTTAAACTTTTAGAAAAGTTAACATATTGGTGTACCCAGCAAACAAGATTGTGTCATAGACATAAGAATCCATATAAATCTCTCGAAGGCATCACGTAATAGAGGTTGATATAATGAAAACTAAAAGAACGGAATCACATACTTTAAGCAATCTGTGATTCTCTGGTTTCCACTGGTTGCTGTGAAGTGAAGGTGGGAGTTTGAGCTAGATATTTTCCATTGAGATCAGAACAACTCATATCCGATTTTTTCAAAAAATTCTTAAGCTGCTTGTCAAGATTTGTATGCAATGCCTGAGGGGAGAACAGATCTGGCCTTTCTAAGATTTTGACAGCAAAATTTGCAGCAACATTTATCTGCGAGAAGATGAAGGAAAGATGTGAGAGAAAAAAGATATTTTTATTTTCTCTAGAGTGAAAAGCCTTTGAATTTTTTTCCTTCGCATTCCTAACTAGGAAAAATAACTATAAAAGACAGAAAATTTGGCACAACAGAAGGTATTTTTGAATTCAGTTATGCATGACGATGTCAAGAATCAACTAGAGGTTCAACCATATTGGAACACCATGTATCAAATTTGTCATTTCATGGAGAAAACAGAAATCGTTTCAGCAATGCACAGAGATAAGTAAAGCTAATTCTCCATCTGTGATAGAAGGCCTTTTGTGCCTCGAACTCAGTAGCAAATATTACCTCAAAGATTACATTAAGAAACATTAAGTCGCTTGATTCCAGAAAAGCAATGGATTGCTATTTTTATCTGTGAAGTTACCATCAGTCTAACCTCCACAAACAGGCTTAAGTTCTGGCACTATGGGACTTCTTGAAATAGCTCAAGGAAGAATACAGAAAGTATTTCAGAAAATATGAGGGGAGAAGAATATATTTTATCAAAGAGTTTATTATAATATATTTGCTTTGGACAATTATTTCAAAAAGTTACAGGTTTGAAATTATCAAGTAGATATCCTAGAGCATAGCAGAGCTCTAGCCTTAAGTGCTTCAAGAGAAATTACTTACAAGCTAATCTTAATTCACCCACTTTTGCTGCTAATATAATTCATTGTTCTTTCTTATTTTTGGAAATCGTCTCCCATGAATAAGTAACATGTTAAAGACAAAATCAGATATATCAATGTAGATTAATCAAATGATACAAGGGGACAACTTCACCATCAACTGCATAGTTATGGGAATTGAGAAGGCAATGAATACAGTGGCTAAAACAGATCCTCATAACACTTATTAGAAAAGAAATAATGTGCCAAAGCTTCTATTTATGGGTAACTTTTTTTTTTTCCTGAATTAAATGGATAATGGAGACTTTTTTTTGGCATTCCTAAATTGTGGAAAACAAAGAAAAAGTGGAAAAGGTCAGCAAAATTATCTGTCTAAATCAAGAATCACATAAGAAATACAATAAATACATAAAACTGCCTTTAAAAAAAATTTTTAAAAAAATTTAATATACAGACCATGAATTAACCTCAAGCTGAAGCATTTTGCAACCAATAAATAGACTGAATAGTAGTTGTAAGCTTGTATTATCTGGTTCCTAAAAATTGATTCCATTTGTAAGTAATGGCAAAACTATAGAAAAAGACCCTGCATACATAAGAGTACATAATCTGTAGTTCTAATTTTCTACAAGCACAAACAGCTCATTTATACTCCACGACTACTATCAGCAAATAATAATTCTCCTGCATACAAAAGAAGGGGTATTCTTCAGCTCCATTAACCCAACCAATCCACAGCAAAGCCTTTATATTAAGCTCAAGAATGCTACACCCCGTTTTCTTTTCACTAATCAATTAAATATGTACAGAAGTTGCATAATAGACAATAAAAATGAAAATCACTCAATCCCCAAAACCAAGACATTTACAAAAGATTTACTAATGCTTACAAAAGGAGAAAAAGGAACACTTGAGACGTATTTTTATTTTATAAATAAAAGAGAAGCCAAAGCCAACATACCGACTGAGAAGCTGAATTGAGGAAAGCTTTTGTTAGAGGTAATATACAGAACCTGTACAACGAAGTTCAAAAGAATTACCAAAGAGAAAGGTTAATAAGTATGAATCCATAAAATTAAAGATTTTTATGGGGTTCTGATTGGTTTCTAAGAAAATGTGGGAAAAGTGAATGGAAATGGATAAAAAAACAAAAAGAGAAAGAAAAAACGAAAGCTTACATTCCGCGGCCACCTGCTAGAGCTTCCTCTGAAGGGTCTTTCCATTCATCAAAACTAGCAAGAAAAAACAATTTAGTAAAACTAATCATCCTTAATTATATTTCTGTACATATAAACAAACATATACAAACAGAAATAGATGGAGAGAGAGATTTTTACACCCAACCGTAGCGGCGGTCATACAGGAGGCGAGTGGAATGCCGTCTGGAGGAGGAAGAGGTGGTGGTTAGGGAGATTTTGGATTTCTTGGAGTCCATTCTCTGTCACACTGTGTGCTTCGCTAGTTAGAATAGCAGGGAAGATGATAGAGAAGAATTGGCCCTTAATACAAGTGGCCCAAATTGAAATCTAGGGACTTGATTTACAGGTTAGGCATGCTTAGACTACGTAAAATGGCTAAATAATCCAAAAAAATTTATTCATAATAATAATAATAATAATTAAATAATTAAATCTAAGATAATAAATACTCACCTTTGTTTCTCGAAAATAACAACTCATTTAGCATCGATAGAATATAAATATTTACCATGAATTTAGTGGTAATTTATATGTAAGTCTGAAATAATTATAGGGACTAATATAAATATTTAACATAGAATTCTAATTAGTAACATATATATTTTTCTAATTAAATAGTGACTTGAGATTCAAGAAAAAACTCTATATATATAATATTATTTTTCAAAAGAGAGGAGGACTCTTAAAGCAATAAAACTCTAAATATTATTAATCTTTCTCTAAAAATAATCTATGAACTTAGAGGCTATCAAGCATTATTTAGTTGCAATATTAAAAATTAGTTAAATAAAAATAGTGAAAAAATTATATTTAAATGGGACCCTCTTCGTCTCTACCCGAAAGTGTATTTAATGAGATCGACCGGGAAGCTTTTTCCACGTGTTTAACATGCATTGCAACTCAGCCACAGTCCATAGGTGAAAATTATGTTACTTAATATAAAATAGATTTTATTATTAGGAAAAATTAAAGTACGATATTTTTAGTTTGTGAAATACAACTAGTTCGTCCATGTCTTTTAGAAAATAGACTAATATATTTATAGTTTACTTTTATCAGATTATAAGGTCCTTCCGCCAAATTTTTGTATTTTTTTCCATTAAGTACCGTATGAAATAATGAAAATACATCTTTTATTTTTAAAAACATTGGGATAGACTAGTTGTATTTTTTAAACTATAGAGACCATGTTGTAATTTTTTTAGTATAATAATTTAGTATTTTTCGTTTGACCTTATAGTTTATTGTGACTTAACAGAAAATATGCAAAAATTTAACACAGTAGTATAACGGAATCAAAACTTAGAAACAAATTGATATATGTTAAAAAAGACAGGAACAAACTAGTTGTATTTCGTAAACTACAGGAATCGTACTGTAATTTTTCCTTTATTATTTTGCTTCCTCCTTCATTTTTTTTTTTTGAAAAAATACAGTAAGATCCATGTGAATTGCAAAATACCATTAATTTGTGCCTACATTTTTTAAAATAGATTAAAACATCCTTATAGTTTACTTCCGTCAGACCATAAAATCATTATATCCAATTTTGCATTTTTTTTCGTTAAGTACCTCATAAAATAACGAAAATACCTCTTTTATTTTTAAAAGCATAGGGACAGACTAGTTGTATTTTTCAAATAGTATGACAGAACTGTAATTTTTTTGGTATAGTATTTTAGTATTTCTCTTGTAACATCTATATTTTCTTGTTGACTCGACAGAAAAAATTATAAAAAATGGACAAAAAGACTTAATGGTATAATGGAAATAAAATATAGAGACAAATTGATATATTTTTAAAAAGATAGAGACGATTTAATTGTATTTGCAAAGTTCAGGGATCCTAATGTACTTTTCCCCTTTTTATTCTCTTGTCAAACAAAGCCTAAGAGGGTGTGTGTCGTTCTTATGGATTTGGCGCCAATTAAGATTTACTCGTTTACCTCTTGTATCTCACTACACACTAAATTCTCTCTTTCAAAGCTCTGCGATGGCGAATTTAAAATCAATTTACAGAGATCCAACGGTCCAAAATCCATCAAATTTCACGAATTCAGGTGCCTGGATTCTCAGGTCTCAGTCTCTTCTGTTTGATCGGTTTGAATTTGTTTTTAATCTGTTTGGTTGGTGAGAAGTCGTAGGACAATGAAAACATATTCTCTTCTTTTCCTTCTTTTCTCTACAACTGTAAGGGATTTCGTAGCCTTATATTCTGTTTGATCGCTGAGAAATTTGAGAAACACATTTTCCTTTTTGTGGTGTGATTTTGAATAATGTCGTGTTTGAAATTTTGTGATTGAGGCAATGCTGTTTGGTTAATATACTGCAGGAACTGCTGGAGTTTGTATGATGAATAGCAAATGGAAAGATGAACAACATCCATCTTTCATCAATTTTATCTCCTCCTTTCTTGCTGCCAATTGCTTTCGCCTCAATTTTGTTCCAATTTCCCCTGTAATTATCTTCCCATGTTTGTTTGCTGTGAAAATGGAAATAGAATGCAATTCTTTAATAAAATTGAAAACAGAGTTGGCATAATTTTTATCTTTTGGTACATTAAAATTCATACTTTTTTATGATATTTTTACATTCGATTGACTTTATTTTAGGTGGGGAAATGGCATTTTTAAATAATTCGATTAACTTGATTTTGGTATATCAAATTTTCTTTTAGTTAGTTCAAAAATAAAAATGGAATCTGATTTTTTGTAACCTAATATATCAATTTCCATTTCAAATGTGAAATAAACATGCCCTTACTCTTTTTTTTCTTTTTTTCTTTTTTTTTTTTTTAATTTGCTTTAATGGATTTATGTATCTTTAGTTTAATGCAAATTCCATTCCTCTATTTTAAATAATTAGGACTGCATTTTCAATTGTGGGGGCTTGTCAGTGGCATTCATATTTGTGACTAAATGGGATTGTGAGAATTCCATGCCAATCTTTAACAGGTAACACAGTAGTTGTTCTTATATAATCTATTGCTGTGTTTTATAGTAGTTGTGTTCAATTGACTTGACATTATCTAATTTCTACAGGGTTAAGAAACTAAAGTCGCAGTTTGCTAACCTTTATGTTGTTGTATCTCTTCCAACTAAGGAGAAGAATGATTCATTTGTTCGCTCTTATTTCAAGTGAGTTGAAATTTGTTCTGAAATTGATCCTTTTTTATTTTGAAATCGAAAATATACTCGTTAATTTTTTTGAGGTTAACAAATATTTCTAGTTGGATTCTTTGTCACTCTGAGTCTGATTTGGATATGTTTAATTTGAAGGCATGGAATGGAGGTTGGCAGGCCAACTTTTGTGCCAGTTCAAGACTTAGAGATGGGATTTGAAAAGATTGTGAAGATAGCACTTTCTCGTGGGGGTAACATCACGTTGCACAAGCTTCCTTGCAATTAGCTGCTTACCAAACTTGCATTTGGATGGAGGAATTTAAATTGGACATGAATATCATACATATGTTTTTCCTTTAATTTATAATATTCATGTAGGTTAATTTCCTGTTGGTGAGCTTAGGCTTCATGTTTTCATTGGTCGATTGGTCGATTGCTGAAATAGGGTGTCTAGTAACATACAAGGAAAAACAAGTATTAGCAGTGGCATTTTCAACCATTGTTTTTGAGACCTACAACTAAAATCTCACTTTAAAATGCCCCATAAGATGGTCTCATTTCAAAACCTATATCAAAATTAGTTTTCTAGTACCTTCATATAATTAATTAACTAAAGAGCAACTAAAAAAGGTATTGATGCTGCAGTTTCTTTTTTAGCTTGGATTTGATCTTTTATTGTTTGGTTTTCTATTTTTCATTGTTGTCTGCTCTTATCTCAAGAGACATTTTTCTGTTTGTTTGTTTGTTTGGTGTTTGTTATATTCACCTATCAAATTGGAGATAGGTTTGGTATATCAGGTGGCATATTGGCTCGGGAGATAGGTTTGGTATATCAGGTGGCATATTGGCTCGGGTTTAGTTCTCTTTGATAAGTGTTTCCTGATCCTTTAATAATTTAATAAAATTGAGATTGCTTAAAAAATAAATCATTCAATCTTCTGAAATCATGTAGCATAGCAGTAATATACGCTTTTTATTGTAGCATGCAAGAAGCAGGATGTTATGTCAAAGTTGAAGGCTGAGGTCAGTTGGTGTAATTCACTCTCATTCTACTTCATATTAGTTGCTAGTAATCTTATCTTCCACAACTATTTATTTCCATTATTGTCGAACTGCAACTTTAAATTTTTTCGCACTGCCCGGTGAAGAGGAAGCAAGCTGTGCAAGGCATGGACATTTTCATTAGAGCAATCACATCCATACCAGGCATAGATAGTCATGATGCAAATGCGGTAATTCTATCTTTTCTTCCTTAATTTTTCTTCTTAAAAGCATCCATACATTTTGTACTATTTTAAGCAATGGGTTAGCTTTCAATAAACTTCACATTATAATCTATCATCCAATTGTACATAACTTGATATGCCCAGCAAAATAGTGGCAGTCCAAGAATATAGGACGTTCATAATTCTTTGAATAAATGACCAAGACATGAACAGTAAGAAATGCGAAGTTAATTACGTCCCTGACCGATTCTTCCTGAAATTTTAACTAAGAAAAATTTATTTTGTGGCGTGCTTATGATAAGGTTTTGACATTTGAAGGCTTTCAAGCGCATAGTTTACAATATTGTGGAAGTGTAGAAGCATATTGATGAGTTTCGACACAGCATCTGCTTGACAGTTTCTTTGTTTGGTTCTGTGAAATATCAGTTTTTCTCATACTGTTTTATAGCAAGTGATGCAAGACTCTAGTTTACATGGCATATAAATTTTATTATCATAAATCAAGTTCTCACTGAGAATTAAGTAGTGGCTTTTAAGTTAGAAATGTCAAATAGTAAGTATCTAAAGCATCTTCATATAGCTGATTCTTGCTTTGCAATTGACTTTCTTTGAAATTACCAATGTGATTATAGATCTTCAGAAATATGTGGGCTCTTGAATTTAAATCCTTAATTTCCAATAAAAACCCTTCTTTGTTTCAGCTCATTCAAGCTATTGGTTCAATTGAAGCAATTGCTAAGGCATCCAAAGAGTTTATTCTGGAGAACACAGATCTTTCAGCTGAAAAGGCAGACATTATTGCAAAGTTTTTTAGGGATCCACAGTTTTACCTTAGCCCAAAAATATATTGATAGAAAGAAACAGCAATCGACTCGGTAATTTTATCGTATGATAAAAATGTTGAGATTGACGTCTCGAGCCATCCTAACTCATGGAGGATGTAATTGCTTTTAGAGCTCTTGCAGACTTTTGAACAAAGAGTCCACAGTCGAAGCTTTTCTTCAATTATTTCATTCTCACAGGTAAAGCTAATGATGCCATTCTACTAATTAAAATTTTTTCGAAGAAAATTCCAATAAATCTAAAAACATGGGTAAAAATCATAGTTTTTCTTTATCCACCATGATAATGAAAATATGATACAAAATCCATATTTCCTAATCTACTGAAACTTTAACGAGGAATTAGGCTTGCACAAGTTCCTCTACAGATAATGAAATTGTTCTGACCATACTCAACGTGTGTTCTGAAGATCGTGATATTGATTGGCCCCGAGGCAGAAACTGTATCTGGTGACCTATATTTAGATTGGAGTGATACCACATCCAATCCATGTCTTATAAAATTTATATATATATATATATATATATATATATATATATATATATATATATAAATTTTATAAGAAAATTCAATGATACAAATAACTTTTTAAAACTGTTTAATTTGGTCCGTTGAACATACAAATTCTACAAATTGCACCACCTATCAAGTACTTCAATTTATAAATTACATTTACTAGTGTAAATTAATATATCTTTCTATTACCTTGATATTGAATAAGTGAGATTTGGTTAAACTACACGGTATGGTATCCGGCTACAACCCGACTTATCTAGTTCTAGGGAGGCCCATTATGGGATCAACCCTCTCAATCCACTTTTCTCTATTCATAACGCCAAGGTTCGAACTATGGATATTGCTTGAAAGATCCAGCACTTCATCTCACTGGACCATCTACCAGTTTGTTCTTAATGTTCTTTAACATAAATAATTTTCATATTTTTCAATAGTTCAATAAAAGCTCTGCAAGTTGAAATAATCAAAACTACAATGTTTATAAATTGAAATTTTCGGTGATCAAATCAAGACTCCATTTGTTTTTGTAAAATAACTTGTAGAAAAATATTTCCATAATTTTCCATTGTTTTGGGTGTTCAAGAAAATAAATCAATGGAAAATATTTTCCTGGTCAAAAGAATATTAAGTCATTTTTTAAGAAAAATAACTTATCATTTTCGAGAAACGTTTTCCGGATATTAACTAACCTTAAAAATCCATATTTTTAATTTATTAATTATTATAATCACTACCACTAGCCACTATTTACCACCGACCACCACTGCCACTAGCGACCACCACCGGCCATTGGCGGCTTTCATAATTTATATTTTCTTTTGCATTCTTTTTATATTTAACAATAAAATTTTTAAATTATAAAATTTCTATTATTATTAATATTTTTTAAAGTTTCATGAGATAAAAACTTTAATATTTTTAACTAATTTTCACTATTACAACTAAATAACGGAAAATAAAGCATTTGGAAAATGTTTTTCAAGAAAAATATTTTCCATGAAAATACTTTTCGGTAAGTTATTTTCCTGCAAATTATTTTACGGAAACAAATGAAGTATAAGTGTCATTTAGCCTATGACGAACTAACATATCCGAGATTCGTGCACACATGGATGGAGATAGTTGCTAGGCTTGGTTCAACTCTTAGAATAAAAACACCATCAGATTTCAAAGTATCACGATCTAATTCAAAAATTTTACCCAATTGAAAGCATCTAGCATATTTTTCACAGTAGCAAGATCACTATAACTGACTCCATTTAGTTCGCCACCATAGAACTCAACAGTTACACCTACTTGTTCCAACACTATACAATGCAAATAAAAATACCCCATATAGCAATAATTGGATGAAATTCAACAGCGTTTTAACCTCACTGTTGAACTGTAGTCCAAAAGCATCAAGCAATGAGTAATGCACTTTGCAGGAAGAGTTCAAAGTTTGACACTTACTAATCACATCATGGAAACAGAGGCTAAAATATCGGAAAATAGCTCGAGATTATAAACAAAATGCAAGCATCTTATTGACTGTTGTGGATCATTCCTTAAAGCATTACATTTAACATTTTCGTGAGCTACAGGACCTTGGGCAAGAAAAAGAAAAGGAAAGTCAAACAGATGGTTGCAAAACTACTCTACCCCCAAGGAGTTGTTTAAGCAATTTAACGTTTTAAGAAACAATTCTATTTGCAAGGCATACGCTAGGATACATAACTGTAGCTCATGAAAACACAAACTAAGGCCTAGATAAAGGAAAGGAAAAAACTAAGTTTATTATGATGGAGCACCTAGATATGAGGCCAATCGCAATACATCGCTGAATATTCCTCCGGCTGTCACTTGAGCGCCAGCACCAGGCCCACGGACAATTAAAGGCTGCTCTTTATACCTTGTAGTAGTGAAAGCTATGATGTTATCGGAACCTGAAAGCTGTGCAAATGGATGATCTTTCTTATACCTTCGTAACTCAACGCGCCCTTCTTGTCTCACCGCGTCCACCACACCAACATATCTCAAGACCTTTACATTACAATAAGCAAAAAGAAAAAGAACCATCAAAATAGGTCCATTTCAGAGAGGGCAGATATGCTTCTTTTTAATTAATTAAAGTTCAGTAAGGGTGCATAACATGAATTGAATTACTATTGCCTCCGTAACCTTTTCTTGCAATTGCAAGTCATTACAAGAATCAGAAGCCATCATCATACGATCATAGATAAGAAATACCCTCAAAACATCCTAAAAGCTAAGGCCATATAACACCTAAACAATTGGTTTCAATTTTATCTTGGCTGTCCATGGATTCTTCAAGTTTTATGCAAACACAGTTTCCATGTATGTGGTTGAGATTTTAGGCCCAAGCTATTCACATGATTTAATCTGAATCCAAATCATTGGATGAATCCAGTATTGCGTACAAATCAAGTTTCCAGTTAGAATTCTGATAATTTAGGAATAGCGAGACAGGCAAGCATTTACTTACATCCCCAGCATCCTCAGCCTCTTGTCTTTCCTTCGCCATGTCTTGGTCAAATTGGGGTAGCCTCTCCATAAATTCATCAGCGGATGCACTGGCCTGAAGCAATAATTAAAACCATCAGACCAAAGACATAACTAGTATCTTAAGCCTGGTGCATTATTAAGATAAAAATATAATAATAATAATAAATAAGATCTTACTTTCAATGGTTCAGGCACAAGACTTTGGACGGGGATATCAGAAAGTTCCAACTTTAAACCAGATTCTCTGGCTAGAATTATCACCTGCATATGCAAATTGTATTTAGTGAAAGGAAATAGGTAAGTGCACTGCAGAAGCAATAAGGTAGTAGTAAGTCGTCCTGCCTATTGCCTAATTCCCTATCACATGGAACTCCTTCACACTGGTTGCTTGTTGCTGCTAATGAAATCAGCCCTTAAGGATCTTCTAACCCATCAAATCAGAGTATCAGAGAATAACGATGAACATACACTGACCCTTTAATAAAATTTTATTAACCACCCAAACTCACAGAGCCTGACTTGATCACCCTTCAGTGAGTAAGTCTATTTTCCGATACATTTTCCCAGTACATACATGGAAAGAAGTTGAATGGATGTGGAGAAACAAGTGGTGACATTTTAGTACAAACTTGCAGAACATTGAATCAGTTTAACAAAAAAATTTTAGGTATGCAGTACCTTTCTGGCAACATCTGTTCCAGATAGATCGTCCCTTGGATCCGGTTCAGTATAGCCTGCCAGCTTTGCCTCTGACACCACATTACTAAATGATTTTGTGCCTATGAAGTTGTTGAAAATATAACTCAAGGTTCCACTGTGACAACAAATTATGGGAAAGCTAGCATCAGAAGATGGACAATTGGAAATTATGGAATGAAAACAACTTAAGAAATTAAAAGGAATGTTGATGAAGCATTTATATTAGTCCTTGGGCTAGTTTTTCTGGCCACTGACCAAGTAAACAAGAGTTACCTGAAAATTCCTTCAATTTGCAGTATTTTGTCTCCAGTTTCAAGGAGACCTCTTAATGTACTAATAATTGGAAGGCCAGCTCCAACTGTTGCTTCATAAAAGTAATGTGTATAAGATTGGCGTTGAAGAGACCTCAGCTTCAAATACTGGATTTATACAGAAAAGAAGATCATTGAAACCCCACCATAAGACATGAAATGAAGATGATGAACAAGGAAAAATATAAAAGAGAGATGATTTTATAATAAATGATGAAACACTATAAAGGCCTTAACATCAACCTCTTTCAAGATCTTCTTTTCCTTAAATTGTTCAATTTAATCAAATGAGTCTTGCAGATGTTTCATTATGGATGTCGCATTCATATGTAGAGTTTCGTTAGAAGTAAAAAGAGTGGAACCAAATAGAATACAAGTAAGCATTACCATAATATAAGTCATGTTACCTGATCAAGTGGTCCAGAATTTGCCTTTTTATTTGGGGTAATCACGTGAATTCCTTTTCGTAACCAATCATAGTAATGGCTTGCAACATTAGAATCTGCTGTACAATCTACCAAAACAGTATTTGGAATAAAATGATTTCCATGCACATGGTGCATGAACTTCTCCAAGTCAGCAACTTCACCATTCTCCTTTGTAAGTTCTCTCCATCTCGACAAATCAATTCCACTGTAATCATATTCAGAGGAATTTACAATATTACTCACATACAAGTAACTTCAGCATGTTTATGGTTAGCAGAACAAATCTGGTCACAATGAACCAGTAAATTGTCTCCAATGGAGATAAGCATACCCAAGCAGAAACTAATCTGGCATTATTAAGATAGAGTGAGAAGGGTTTGGATAAGGAAGAGCCAACATAGTTCAGTTTTGGGATTCAAAGTATGGGCCCCAACAATGATACATTCAACTGCTACGTCCTCAATCCAAATTATAATAGCCAGAAAAATATAGAATTGCCATCATATATGGGCTTTCACAGCAGGTCTCATCCCTGCATGTCTCTTTCCTTGATCTCTACAGAGTTAACATCATGTATACAGTATTCATTATTTTTCAACGAAACAAAAAGGATCACTTTATTGTGTAAGGGATTATGAGTATCAACCTATTTATATTCCTGAATTTATTTTAAGTGTTTCTGAAAATGTAGTCTAACTTAATTTGATAAAGGTATGGTGAACTGAAAAACAAAATTTATTTAGAATAGAATATTCATGAACTTTTGCCCTGGGTTGACTAAATGAACATCTCTATCTAAAGGTACGGCGGTGTAGTTAGCTTGGACAGCAAGCAAATCAAAGTCATGTTTTCGGGCAGGATCTCACAATGTTACATAGAAAGAGTCTTATGCATTGTATTATACAATCAAGAACTTGACATGGAAGCATAGAGCTAATGACTTACGCTTCACTCAAAAGCATTCTTCTTGATCCAGTGATTCCCATTACACGTAAATCAATGTTAAATTCCTCCTTAAGGACTGCTGCCTGCAAAAGAAATTAACATATTTTAGATTGAATTATAGTGTATCTATAACTTAAAACTGGACTAATGTTGTTGAATTTGAAGAGACAGCTATGGCTACCAATGTTAAGCGGATATCAGAAGAAAGTGTCAAGAACATTTCCATTAACTAATCCCAATTTATTTGAACTTATCAGAACCTTCAGGCTCTAGTGCATCTCCCATATGGTACTTCATTATCCTCTGAAAGGCAGAGTTCACAGACTTGAAAAAAGAAAAAGTAGGAACCATTTATATCAGAAAGGTTTAAGAGGGATCTATTTAGATGATACCATGACTGTATTTAAGCTAAAGGATATCTATATTAACTTAGTCCTGCATTTGGTATACTTGCAACAACTGCACAAGCATAAAAAAAAATCAAAATAAATTCTGAACACAATAAAAAGTAAAAAGTCTATCCATTTCAATTCATCTAGGAAAATAACAAAGAACAAAGACGTTCTCCCATATCAGATCTCCTACCAGTATAAGTTACTGTTAACGTGCCTGATATCATATATGAAGTTAAGAACCCAACTGCAAAACATATCTTCATTTTGAAACCATTTTGAGACTATATTCATTATGCGATTTCTATGCTTATCCCGCATGCAAGTCAGAATTCTCAATACATGTGGTACTATAACCTTGACATCGATTTGCAATCATTATGCAACCACAAAATCGTCAGTTAGATATGCTTTCACACATCCTAGTTTTAGATAAATTAGTAGTCGAACTCTTTTATTTCTTGCTAGAACTGCTGAAGCCACAAGCATTATATTACATTAAATAAATTCTAAAGACTTCAAAATGATATCAAAATAACAAAATATTATTCATGAAAAATATTTCATGTGAGCATCAGACACATTCATAGAAAACACAAAGGAAATTCTAGTTCATAGATAGTCGAAATGTGTTGCATTATTGTTTTTGAGGTGATCTTATACTTTGAAATTGTTGTGTAAAAATAATTAAACTTAAGAGACATCTCAGCAATCTCAATGGAAGATTTTAGAATTATTAGCGAAAATACCACCTAAATATGTAAAAATATGGAAGTTTGAAAGTATTAGTGGAAACAAAACCTAAAAGTCACTCGCCATTTTAAATGTTTAAGATAAAAAATAAAAAATCAATAAAATTTTAGGGACTTCGGACCAATTTCAGTGAGATCAGTTAAAAGATTTTAATGGGGTCACCACCTAAAATGTTTGGAAAAATCGGTGTGGTCATGACTCACATGACTCCGTTCTCTTGTGTTTATCACTGTCCCTCTTCCTACCCTATCAGAAGTGTAGGAGCAAACATTTGATCTTTTTGGTATATTTTGGAAGTTGGCACTTAATCAACTAAGAGTTTCCTCTTTAGTAAAAGATTTCAAATCATCAAGATTATTTCCCTAGTAGCCCGTGACAAAGAAAGGGAAGAACCACGAAGGAAAGGAGGCAAATGCGTGTGTTGCCAACAGATAAGAAGACTAATAAAGATTTATATAACAACTAATAATGCACCTGATCCCTGAGCTGGTCAAGTAATGCGGCACCAATCAACCCAGGTCCAATAATCCCCATTGCTATAGTGGTTTTTGAGTGATAAAACCTTGAATGAACAGCTTTTAAAGCCCTTATACAATCTTCACGTTTGACTACCACTGTAATATTGTACTCAGAGCAACCTTGAGCTATGGCACGGACATTAACATTAGCCTGCACTCAAATGGTTGTTCAGACATTAATAGGAAAAATGGAAAGGGGTCAAAAAAGAAATAAGACCTGGAATAGGAAGATATATGAAAGTAAACAACCATTAATTTAAAATAAAATATAACATGCTTTTACCTTAGCTAGGGCATTGAATAGATTAGCACTGACTCCAGGAGTACTGGCCATTTTCTGGCCAACCGTTGCTAAAATGCTACAATTTGGAATGATAGCAACCTGAGAAGATTCAATTTATTTTAAGAAAATAATGTTAGTAAATAATATTTCAAAAAGTACGATGAACAAAATATCTTACATGTAAGTCAAAAAGAACATTATAAAACCCAGAGGTAAAATAACAAACAAGCTAAGAATTTAGCATATGATTATGAATAGGGAACTAAGCACATTAACAAGTTCATACTTGAAATTGAGAGGGATGTAAATAAAATACTTCAAAGTTCCAAGGGAAGAAAAGTTGGAAATATGAATTAGGGAAAAAAAATTGTTGTCTCTTTTTCTCCCATGGTTACTCTGCTTATTGGACTCTTTAACACTTTTCCTAGAAATGAGAATACAAGAAACCTTACCATCCTATACCACTATAGAAAACCAAACGATAAAAAAAGACAATGGCAAAAATCATAAAAATATCATATTAATTGTTAATAATCAGGTCCAGTACTGCAATTAAATCTAAAAGATCACCTGGGAAAGGCGTCCAGCATCCAAAGCTTGACGAAATCTAGACTGCAAAGCCTCTGCCACAGCTTTTACTTCCTTCTCAGGCACAGCAAAGCATACAGAATGCTCGCTACTAGCCTTCATTAGATAACATCAAGCTAATTATCCATATTACCCAAGAAAACCATCAAACCAAATATGCAGGATATACCTGAGATATCATAATTACATTAGCTCCCACATCTTTCACGGCACCAAAAATGGCACTAGCTGTACCAGGAACTCCAGCCATCCCAGTTCTGCAAAGAGAGAGAAAGAAAAAATTGAAGAACAACACATAACCATAACCACAGCACATAAATGAATATAAAATACCATGAGATGGCTCACCCCTCAACATTCACAAGGGCTACATTGTCTATTGTCGCAAAACCTTTGACAGGAGTGTCCAACTTCTGGACATCTTCATCCCCATTTATAGGACGGCAGATCATTGTTCCAGGTGAAGAGAGGTTGAAAATATTTCTTATCATGATTGGAATATCATAACGCATAACGGGAATAATAGTTCGGGGATGCAAAACATTTGCTCCAAAATATGACTGCAGAATCACATGAAGTTGATATTAAAGAAAAAGCAGCTAACGATTAGGCATAACTTAGACAGTCATAGGAAGAGTGCTCAAATTTACCATTTCCCATGCCTCTTGATAAGATAATGTCCTCAGTATCACAGCCTCACTAACTGCAGGAAAAAATGAAGAAGAAATCAAAGAAATGCAAGAAAGAAAATACTTTAGCATTCCATTGGACCTCAAAATTCATTTTTCCTTAAAAGTGCTAACATAGTATCATCCATAATTAGGATGGTTCTGCAAGAAAAATATTCTATGGGTATCCATTGTACAAATAGGACGTATCCACACACTCACAAAAGACAGAACAAACCTTTCCTGGGGTCTGCACTGTAGACCCCATCAACATCAGTCCAAATGGTGACTTGTTGAGCCCTCAATAGAGCACCCATTATAGCTGCAGAGAAGTCACTTCCATCCCGCTTCAAAGTTGTGGGAATATTCTGAGGTGTACTGGCGATGAAACCAGTTGCAACAATTGTCTTACATGGATTTTGGGAGTACCATTCTTCAAGTCTTTTTTCAGACTCCACAAAATCAGGATCAACTTGATTAGAGCTGGTAGGATTTACAATAAGCACTTCTCTTGTATCCATCCATCTACAATCTATCCCACTCTGCATAAGAAAGCAATTAATAGTTCTTAGATAATTTGCTGAAGCCACAATTGACAAGTACCTGCGTTATAATATGCAAATAAAGAGTGAACCTTTCTGACAGCATACGATAAAATCTGAGCGGACCACAACTCTCCATGTCCTACAACAAAATCAGAAAATGATTCTGTTGCATGACCAGCTGCAATAGATCAATTAATTTGTTAGACATGGTAGGAATCCAAATATGACAAGGAAAATAGGGCAGCGCCTCAGATTAATGTGAATGAAGACATTCTAAATCACACAGTTTGCATAAACAAACATACACATTATATGTGTTACTCCTATTGCATTCTTCAACAAGTTCAAGCAGCAGATCAGCTTCCTTGTTTTATATAACCTTCAATCTTATTTCATAATCCATAAAACATGGAAAAGACTGCATTTAGAATGAGTGCAGATCAGAATGGCCAGTAATGTGAGATTGAATGCATTACAAATGAGGAGATATGGCCTCAATGAACCACACCTCATACAATCATATGCTTAGAAAAACAAAAAAATAAAACTAATCATGCTGAATCTATGCTCTGAAATACAATCAGATGTTATACATATCAAATCCATTCACCCTAACAGTGTGGTCTAAGAGAGAGAGAAAGAGAGGTCCAATACCTATGTATATAGCACGAAGCATCGCTTTGAGGTTATTAACATCATGATGCAGCCGGGACAAAAAACTAGCTAGATCTTCCCCATCAAGAAGATCCATTGCTGTTAATCGATGCTTTTCAAAAACGGCATCAACAGCAGCGATATAAGAATCATCTCGGGATTGTGCCTTGTAGATGAGGTCATACATCATATCTGTCACCTTTGACATTGCTGACACAACCACCAACTTCCCTTCTGAACCATCATTAACAATTATCTCTGCTACATTCTTGATTCTCTCAGAGGTTCCCACACAAGTACCGCCAAATTTATGGACTGACCATGCATCACCTCTGGGAATGCAGACTTTTTCTTTGGACTCATCCAGTAAAACAGCTAAAAGCAATGGAGAAATTTCATCAAAAATTACAAACTCTACTTTAGCTATCAGTTACAAGCTTGTACATGCAATTGTAAACTAAAGTACAGAACAGAGCAGATAATTTACCTTTAACTGGAGAAGAGACATGAACACATGTTGATTCTCTTCTTCCCCATTGGGAAACAAAAAAATCTGTCCTGAAACATAGGCCAGACAAACTCTTCAGCACTTTGTTCACAAAAAATGGAAACTGAGATTTTAAATGTTGGCCTAATATGACAGTTCATAACTCTGAAATTGTAGCTTCACACATAAACTTCCCATGTGAACAAGACAGTGACCATATTTTCAAAGTAATTTCAAGTATGCAGAAGATTTACCCATAGCTTAACCAAATATCATTCATATCTAAGGGAAGGATGAATGTCTTAAGAGAATTACTTGATTCCTACCAATTTAACGAGAACAAAAAGTAAAAACAGAAGGTCTTCTTTCCAAAAACATAAGACACAAGTCTTTTAATAACTTTTCCATATAAATTACCTTCTTATATCAATTGATCTATATTGCTACATATCATCTGGTAATAACACCTCACCACAACCAACTAACTAAATAGCCAACACCAAATCATGCCACTTTCCTCTAGAAATTTAATTTGGAGGTCGGAATGACACGTTTAAACAAAAAATAGCTACTTTGTCTATAACTGGCAACTTAGAACTCATATTAACAAGCCACTGGACTTCAACACAACAATCCATCACGCAAGCTAATATCTTTGAGCATTTTAGTTAAGTAATGAGGTAAACATTTGTGGTTCCAAGAATTCAATTAAAACCTCAATTCTAGCCCCAGTCAACTCTAGTTTCTTCTTCATTTCCTTCTTTTCTCTTTCATTTCTGAATTCTGATGAGCAATATCCCATCGAAATTATAAGAATTTCATCGGTTATGACCTTTTATGGTTTTCAATTCATAGTTTGAAGCCTCTATCTCGTACTAGGAAGACCTTCAATGCAATGAATTCCCTGTGTGCACTTTCCAAGACTAAAATTAATGCTAAAAAGCTACATCTTATGTATAAATGAGAAAATTTTGAACTGAAATTCTACTTCCCATTTGTTCATTCTTATAAACCAAATCTAAATCAAATAATACTTCAAGTGAAGTAAAGCAACTTTTTTTTTTTCCTTTCGTACTTAACAACAGCCAAAACAGAAAAGTAAGCTATTTTAAGTTGCAAACATTTCTTACTCTTAGAATCCTCCATTTTTCCTCAGGAACCAAACAGAAAACCGAAAAGAAAAATCTAAAACATGTAAATGAAGGAAAACCTGAAAAGAGGAGAACGTGAAAGAAATGGTGAAGCGGAGAATCGAGAGGGAGAGATCTTCTTCTTAGTCTTGGAGTCGTGAAGTAATGTACTTGAAGAGGAAATGCACAATGTGTTAAAGATCGAAGCAGTGTACGCCATGAAAGAGAGAGATATGCAGGTCTGTTGGCCGGTTGTTGTGTTGTTGGCCGAACTTTATTTGGCGGCTTTTAGTGTTGTGGACAGTGAAGGTCGCTTAATTTATGATCATGATTGATGGGAGAAGGGATTAATAGCTACTTGCTAGATATCAGGTACCTTATATCGCACGTGCTGGGGCTTGTACCCACTTTTTTTTTTCAATATTTTTCTCGTTTTTTTAAAGATAATTGCGTTTAATAATTATATTAACTTTATTTCACAGTACTTATTATATTTGAAATTTTCACTTTCCTTAAAGAAAATCATTAAATTTATATAAGTTATAATAAATTATTGAGTAAATTGACTATATTACTTAATTTAATATTAATTATATAAAAAAACAATTGAATTAAAGTAATAATTATTGATCATATGTAAAGAAAAAATATGAAAAAAATATTTATTACTTTTTGAAATTACAAATATGACAAGTATTTGGAATAAATTATTTTTTCAAATGTGACAGTATTATAGTACGGATGTATTACTATCTTTGCCCATTTTATCTAATTTATATTTTCTTTTGTTTTACCGGATTTCTTTTGTGTGTGTTTCTTCTCAAATATTGCCAATTATCTTGTTAGTTGACCCTCTTCTCTTTTTCCTCTTAAATCCTTCTCTAAATTTTTCGCTTATAAAATAGAAAACCTTTTGAAATATTCTTATGTTCCTAAAGATGCTCAAATTGTAGAAACCTTTATGCCTCTATTAAACCCTTATAATGTTTATAGGATAATACTCTCACCCATAGTATTGGAACTTTAGTTGCCACTAAAAAACCTTTTACAAAACAATATGTCCAATCATCTATATTGAACTAATTTGCTCTTAGGACATATCGGTTAAAATTAGTTGTTTTGGTAGTTTTTTTAATAGCATTTAGCCGTTTCAGTAGTTAATACTTGTTATAGTAGCTTTTTCATAAAACGCTAGAAGCTAAAATGTTATAAGAATTAGGTTGCATTCGACAACAACTTTTTAAATAGCTTTTAGCATTTTGATTAAACTCTAGTTTTTATAGTGTTCAATTACATAGCATTTAAATTAGCTTTTATAGGTTAAGGTGGCGTTTTATAAAAAGTTAATTCATGTAACATTTAGATTTTACTATTTTATAAAAAGCTAGTAAAACAGTAAATAGCTACCAAATAGCTAATTTTACCGAACAGACCCTTAGGTTGTATTTGACAACAGCCTTTTAAGTTGCTTTTAGCGTTTTGACTAAATAATTAATTATGCCGAACAGACCCATAGGTTGTATTCGGCAACAACCTTTTAAGTAGCTTTTAGTGTTTTGAGCTTTTTGACTAAACTCTAATTTTTATAATGTTCGGTAATATAACGTTTAAATTAGCTTTTAGGAGTTAAAGTAACGTTTTATAAAAAGTTAACTCATGTAACATTTAGCTTTAACATTTTATGAAAAAGTTACTGAAATAGTTAACAGTTAAACGCTAGCTAATAACTAGCAAAACAACTAATTTTGTCAAACAGACCCTTAATATGTTACAAAATGTTATCTTAACCTCTAAAGTCTAATTCAAACGCTATATTACCGAATACAGCAAAAACGTTAAAATTTACTTAAAAAGGTGCCGTCGAATACAACCTTAAATTTACTTCTACAAAACAATATGTTACACTTAGATTTTTCCTAATTCAATTCTCACCAAAGATGTGAAGGCTATACCCACTATCAGGGAGCAGTTCGCTTAGTCTCATCTCCTTATGGCAGAGAAGGACTTCATATCACATCAAGGCTTGTTTTGTTGGATGCCAAATTTATTCATTATGAATATGTTGTAATTGGAAAAAAAAAAATTAAGTATGACTCACCATTCTCATATTTCTCATCTCCCCCATCTCTACATTTCCAATTTATATTTAACATTTCAATCTAATTAATTACATCGTTCTGCAGAAATCTATAACCTTAACCAAAGCTCCGGAAAGCATTTCTTATTTTGATTCTATTGAAGGTGTAAATTATTTAAAAATTGATCTTGGAGCAAATTGTACGTCTATAACTATTATGGTGGAAATGACTCGAATTCTTATATCTTTTATAAGACATGAGAAAACCAACTTGACCACCCGCCTGATCGACAAACAGAAGTATATTGACTTAAATGTCACAACATGAAAGTAACGAAGGGTTGAGGTAGTAAAAAAAAAATAATTACTTGTATTGTACTTTGCCACGTTAGGATATAATAGATTACTTGCAATGTTAGATTACTTGCAAAAAAATACTTGCAATGTTAGGATATAAGAGATTACTTGCAATGCATAATGAATAATGAATAATGAATAATGAATAATAATAATCAAGTCATTACTCAATCGCTAACCCCCTACTCTTAAACTCAAATCAATATCTATATAAAACTATAATGAATAATAATAATAATTTAATTTTACTGCTAGGTCAAAGATGATCTGAATTGATAATAAAAATCACTTTGACCACAATGACAGTATTATGTACCCAGTATATCAGATAAAAGAATATATGCATATACATATAGATTTTTGAAACCCAAAAAGTGACCAAAACAGAAATATATAGTTATAGTTTTGTTTTTTTTTCAGTTTCCTAAATATTATTTTCTTTTAAGTCAAACATAGTTAGGATATAAGAGAAAAAAATATCAAGAAAATTAAAAATGCTTAATCATCGATAGGCTACCTATTTATTGGAAGAGAGATATAAATCTTTTATTAAATTAAAATGATAGTAGTTACAAATTATTTAGTAGCGAAAAAGAAAATAAAAAATTATTATCGAGAATAAAACTCTTTCAAAACTCATCTAACAAAAAAAACATTTCAATCTATATAGGTATATAGATATATAAATAAAATATTATATATTTTTTTTTAATTAAAATTTCAATTATTTACCATGATATGTTTAATTATGTAAACTCTATTTGAAAATTCAACATTTAAAAAATATATCCAATCAATCGAAGTCAATTTTTCTTTTATAATATTTTTCTTTTATTCCTCTTAAATAATATTAAATTGGTCATAATTCTTAAGCAAAAAAAGATAATTAAACTCTTAAATATAATTTAATTATAAAGCATTTGAAACCCTTAAATTACATAGCAAAGCATATTTTAAAGCCTAGGATATATATACGGATCATCAAGCTAACCCGTTCCACAATCTATTTTAATTTATATCATAAATTTAAACCTTAACTAATTTTATTTGGTTAATAAACCATATTAGCGTATCGTTATTCATTTTGACAATTCTAGATACAAGGAAGTTTTCTTTATTCAAATGAGAAGTATTAACTCATTCTAGATGGATCTATCTATATATTAAATCAATCGAAATCAATTTTTTAGTTTGAAAGAAAGTATTTCTTGTCTTTTATTTTTTTATTTTTTTAAATCTTCATTGAATAACTTGGTATATGGACGAGTCCTTAAGGCAAGTCACAAAAAAAACTTTTTGAGTCCCACAATAGACCTGGTTGGTTCAACGAGGGTTTCAAGTTGATTCCTCTTCTCTTTTTTATTTCATATAATTTATTGAGAAGATGAATTTCAATTTGCTATTGAAAAGCTTGTTTTGATTCACCAAAGTTTGATCAGTTTTCATTTAGTTTAGTTCAAATTGATTTAGTGTCTATGGTCTATTATATATGATAAGATGTATAGAAGGCCTATAGAAATTATTTTATTATCTAAAACAGATGAATAATTAGTGACCACTTGAAAATTTTATATCTTCTGTTAAAATTATCTTCATGTAGAAAAATTTAGTATCATTTATATTAATTTAATACTTCTTTTTGTTAAAAATTTAGCCCTGTCATATATAATATTTTTTTGAAAAAAAAAAATTAAGTATAGAAGATCAAGGACAATTATTTTATAATTCAAATTAAATAAATGACTAGTGGCCATTCATAAATTTTATATCTTTTGTAAAAATTATCTTAATGCAAAAATTTATAATTTCATTTATGTTAATCTTATTATTTTAAAAATTTAAATAATTCTTTCTATTTGTTAAAAAATTAACCAATACTCTTTTAACTTGACAGAGCAATTTGTAAGTATATGAAATCGCTATAAATAATAAAGAATGAGTAGAGTATCGTTTCCACAAAAATTATATACTAAATATCAAAATTGTGTTAACCTATTATTATTTAAATGATAATAAGAATGATGATTGTAAAAATAAAAGAATTAAGGTAAAATAATGAGAATGAGATCAAGTAAGTAATTGTTGAAAAGAAATAAAGGTTTGAAAATTACTAGGGATTTTGATAATCAATTTTAATTATTTAAGAAGGAGAAATAAACCTAAAATCGCTAATAAGTTCTTTCGATGTTTTATTAGCTATTTTAACCCAATTCAATTATTTATCTCTTAATGGCGCAACCAAACATAGATTGAATCATTAAGTTCTTGTGATTATTCAGGAATCTACAAATTAAGGCCTTTAATTTTAGAAAAACCTCACACAAGTCAAACCATTTGGCTCTCGCATGACGTTGTTATTCCCATGAAATTTATTACCTTGTTGGTATCAAAAATCATTCTCTCAATAGTGATTAATGAAATAATTCAATCAATGGGAGAAACTTTACCTGGAAGCATTAAGATCAATAATAAATTTTACTTGAATAAATAAATCAAATTTAATATTATAAACTGTGATTGAATTTAAGCTATATCGTATCCGTAGTAAAAAGATTTAGTTTGATATAATAAATAAATAAATTAAACTCAATTAAACTTGAAAATAATCTCATAATGAATAATAAACAAGAAGAGAGTTTAGAAATAAAAACTAATCAATGATTTGCTTAGCGGCTTCCTTGAATCATGACATCAACTTGAATACTTGAAGTCTTAAAGAGAGAGAAGTTATATAGAGTGGAACACAATAGAACAAAAGATGAAATATACAATCAATAATAGCTATGACTAGTTTCTCTCTTTATATAAACTGTCTGAAATATCTTGTATTCATTTAAAAAAGTAAATATTTTAAATATAGGAAACCGTTTAGGTTTTATATTTCTTCACAATTATGATTCTCTCATCATCTAAATAGAACTTCAGCTTTAATAAGGCACTTCCCACAATATCTTCATGTAGGAGCACAGGCTTAATATGAAATATCGGTCCAAATTGAACTCTGCAAAGTAGCACGGGAGTGCTGGGTAACACGGCCTGAACGTGCTTCTTGTTGAATGTCGCCGACCCAATTAGCTTTTAGACACTTTTGAGTGCTTTTCTAGAAAAATCTTACAAAATTCCTTAATATCAAATATAATATGGTTCAAGAAAGTTTTAAAATACATATATAAATAAAACTAAATAATTAATTAAAATAGTTAAAAATATAAAAATTTTTAAAAAAATTATATTAAAAATATTATAAAAATAACACTATAATTAGTGACAGTAAGTTCGTTAATGATCGGTAGGATTTTGTCTGTCTTTTGACCATTTGCAATATTTGAGATTTTAATATTATTAATAAATTTATATTTTTTTAAAAAAAAGTTAGGGACAAAATTTGCTTTGTGAATAATTATTTTCGTTGTGGCAATATTGCCACCCATAGATATTCAATTAGTAGGGGTTGGGGTTGGGCAGAGATGACGTGGATTAGTCAAATAACGTGGATTAATCACAGCACAGCCACGTCATTTCAATAACTCCACCCACTGCAAAATGATGGAACTCTTAGATTTGGACTAGTGCTGATGTAGGAAACGACACATGCCTAAAATATGATTTCGTCATCGATTATCAAAACACCTCTAGTTAGCATATTTTTAAAAATAGAAAATTATCGTCCACAATAAACTTAAAAAATAAAAAATAATTAATAAATTTTAAAAAACAAATATGATTAGTTGTTCTTCCCACTGTTTTAAATATATTAATCAAACAACTTCTGGCTTTGAATTAGAATATATATATATATATATATATATACATATATATATATATATATATATATACACGCGCCACTTTTTGAAAAAATTTTATCATTTAAATATGATTTTTTAGTACCACAATGCATATTTTAGTGGTAAATATATGTAATATCTGACAATAGATTCAAATTTAAATTTTCATTCTCAATACTAAAAAAAATGATTATTTAATTTTTTGGAATGCTGCTTTCTTACGAAAGTAATTTTTCATAGAAAATTTGAATTTTAACCATCAAATACCATGCCACAAATAAATTTTCCTAATATTGAGAAAATAGTTTATTTCAAAATTTTTCATAGAAAATTTGAATTTTAATAATCAGATACCACGCCACAAATAAATTTTTCTAATATTGAGAAAATAGTTTATTCCAAATATTTTTCACATTTATAGTTTTAATGAGTAATAAATATTTTTTTTTTATGTTTACTCTTTCTATATGATCAATAATTATTATTTCAATTTAATAACTTTTTTAAAGATTAGTATTAAATTAAAGGTAATATAGTCAATTTACTCAATAATTTATTATAACTTAAACAAATTTAATAATTTCTTAAGGAATGTAAAATTCTAAATGTAACAAGTATTATGGAACATTCACATATTTGTGACTATAAAGCAATTTAATGACTTGAGACAATGGTAAAAAAAAAAAAAAGAAAAAAAATTAATATAACAACTCGTATTTTTTGGACTGCACGGAAGACTTAGGATAGCGTAAACCCATCAAAGTCCATGGTAAGCCTAAATCTTTTTGGGCTAAATATAATATAATATCTAGGCCTTAGGCCCATTAATATATAAAAGGCAAGTCTAAATATGCGCAATTAAATTTCATATTATATAATAGATAACACAAATTAATAGAAAATTACATTTTGAAAAAATACAATATAAAATACATGAGTATAAATAATGTGTAATGCACGTATTCAAAGTGTTATTTTAAAAGGAGACATCGTTTTCTTTTCAATTGAATGTTACATTATATATTGCAAGATGTGAGTTATTATATTTATAAAGTGTAATATAAATTAGTCATTATATTGATTTAAATCTCAAAAATAAAATCATGCTCTAATATTAAAACGGTGTACACAATATGATCAGAGAAAAATCATAGCAAATACTTAATAGTATATAAATAAATAAATAAGTATAAAAAATGAGTATTGAACGAGCAATAATAATGTGCAACGCACGTTATAAAAAAATTAGTAGATACAACAAGAGGCATTATAATTATCACAAAAGAATAATCCTTACTGTTGCATTTTTTCTGTTTAATTAAATTAAATTTTTTTATTGATTATTTAATTATTTAATTATTGTTAGTATTTAGAATGAAAAGAATTATAGAGCAAATTAACCATTTTCAAAATTTGATGATAAGGCAAAGTTAATATTTTATCAATTTTAAACTTTTTGAATTTTATTAAACTTTCCATCTCAAAATAATATCTTTCCAATTAATTATAATTAACCATATATAGGAAGAAAATACTTTTACAATGATTAATTATCTCTCATTTTTAGCTTTCCATACAAGAAAAGAAAATAACAAAGGATCCTATTGGCTTAAATTAGTTTCTGGATCTCAATGCCAAATTTTTTTATGATTTTATTATTAATAATATTAATATATAAATTGTCAAAAAAAAAAATACAATTTCTCACGTTATTTTCTTTCCTCTTTATTCTCAGCATTAATACTAGGGAATGAGGAAATCAAAGAAGAAATAATTTTGCAAAATAAAAAAAAGAACGAAGTTTTTTCTCTAAGAAATAGAAAGAAAATAAGGCTTAAAATGCCTCAGCCTCAAAAAAAAAAAAAAAAAAAAAAAATATATATATATATATATATATATATATATATATATAAACCTCTTCAATTTAGAATAAAAATAAAGCCAAAATTTCTAATTCTTTTATTTTCCTTCTCTTCCACAAAAAGATAAAGAATAACTATAAAACAAAAAGTGAAGCATTTTTCAAATTCTTATTATTTTTCATCTTTATTTTCTTTCCTCTCTTCTTGCTTTTCCACTCTATTTCCATACATATTGCAACGACAATTACTGGACTATTGTCTATTTCCCTTTTTCTTTTTCTGTTTTTTGTCCGAAACTCATTACATCTACATATATATTTTTTTGCAAAATTTTTTGTCCTCGGTATATGGGTGGTGGCATACATTAAGCCAAATAAATTTTTTTTTTTAAATGTTACTATTTTGTCCCTTTTTCTCAGTATATAGTGAGAAATACCCTTATTTGAAATAAAACACTATTTATAATAAGTTTGGTGTAGAGATAGACCCACACTCCAGGTGTAGGAATGTGCTCAAGAAGTGGGCATTAAGAAGGAATACTTAATGGTCAAATGTATAAATACACCATTGTACTTTACGGAAAAAATCTTGAGGCACTCCAAACTTTACGAATGATCTATTATGCCCCTAAAGTTACGAATTTTGCTAACGTTTTATCCCTTTTTATACTAGCAGTAACATACTTTTGGTGTTCTTAGTATTTTTGTGCAAGATATTCACTTATGCGTGGTTAATATCCTTTAAAATAATAATTTTTATATTTTTTAACTATCTAGTAAGTGTCTAATTGTTATTTTAGAAGTTTGAATATTCAATAGAATAATTATTGCAAATTGAAATAATTTACACTAAAAAAAAAAAAAAAAAAAAAAAACGCTGAATTGTGAATTCTAGAACTGATTAACGATTGCATGCGACAAAGTTAAAAACTTAGATTAATAAAAAAAAAAGCAACGGATTTGCGACTGATCTGTGACCCCTTTAGCAACAGATTCAGATTTGGTCACTACTCCTCGTGCTAATATTTTCTGCAAGTTTTGTTTTTAATTTGCGACGGCGTTGTGACAAATTGGCGAACAATTTAGCAACTGATTGGTGATAGATTGTGGTGCCGTCGCTATATTTTGCCGTATAGTTTACCGTGAGATTTTGGTCTTAGTTTGCGATCGACCAGAGACAACTTTGCGATCGACTTTTTGGTCGACCTTAGTTAACCTTAGTTGCACGTTCAATGTTTTTCTCATCCATATGGAAGAGAATACATGAATTGTCCAAGTAGGACAGTTTGGAAATGTCCATCGATAGTCAGAGAATGAAATGATAATCTTATACATATGCAATTATCTGTAATTTCTGTTGTATCTCCTTACTGTGTTCTTCAGATGCTATTGTGGAATTAATCAAGTCATAATATGCATTTGGAGAACTATGGAGAGATGCTGCTGAAATTGCAGCTGGAGCATAGTGTAAGATGTTGTTTCGTATTGACTATTGAATAGAGACGTTTATGAATGTGCTAGGTTCGCATTAATATAGATGGAACACGACTTTTGATTTGTTTTAAAGATGATATAGGACTAATGCAATGACATAATTTACCATTTATAAATAGAGTGTTCATTAGTTAAAAAATGTGAACTGATCGAGATAAGATGTACCGAAGGTACGAGGTCAATGGGATATTAAGAAAAAAATTCTTGCATGGATTAGAATCGTTTATACAGTTTGCAGTTGGTAATCGCAGTTGTATGGATGGTAGTAAGTTGAGGTGTCCATATAATCATAAGAAGTGTCAAAATAGAGCCTTTTTTAGATATTGATACAATTAAACTTCATTTATGTGAAAATGAGTTTGTGGAAAATTATTACAAATGGATACATCATGGTGAACCTCGGGTTTTCAGTAGGTCAGACCACTCTGTTTCTGTAACATCAGAAAGTCAGCTTTTGCAATTTGAGTATGGTATTCGATGTAGCTAAAGCAAAATTCCATTGGGACAATATGGAGAAATTGCCAAACTATGTAACACAACAATTGTTTGATATGCTAGTGCAGCTAACGTTGAATTGTGGCTTGGATGTAAGAATCATTCAGTTCTATCTGTAGTGGCATGATTATTGTATATGAAATTGGAGCACCACTTTTCAGAAAGGTGTTACAATGATTTTGTGCAGTTATCAAAAGAAATGTTGCCTGAAGGCCATTCGATGGTGGATAATTTTTATCGGACAAAAAAATTAGTTCGAGGATTAGGACTACCAGTGGAAAAGATTGATTATTGTCGAAATAATTGTATGATATACTGGGGTGTTGACTCCGAATTAAGAGTATGCAAGTTTTGTAATTTTCCAAGATATCAAAGGCGGGGTTAAGGGACTAGTAGAGTACAAAGAGATAAGGCTTTCAAGAAGATGTATTATTTTCCTATTGTTCCTCACCTTCAAAGGTTATATGCATCTAAGGCGACAGTTGAACACATGAAATGACATGATTTGCATGAATATGAGGATGGTATAATGACTCATATGTCAGACTTTGAAGCCTGGAAACACTTTGATAACAATCATCCTGGGTTTACTATTGAGATAAGAAATATGAGATTGGGGCTATATACTGATGGGTTTCAAACTTTCAGTCAATCAGGACAACAATATTCATCATGGCCTGTCATTGTCAAACCACATAATCTACCACCCTCAATGTGTATGAAAGAGGACTACATATTTTGGGTCTTATTGTACCTGCCCCTAATAATTTGAAATACAAAATTGATGTGTTTCTGCAACTTTTGATTGCCAAACTTAATGATTTATGGGAGTATGAGATTGAAACGTTTGATATTTCAGCCAATCAGAATTTCATAATTTTTAGCTGCTTTACTTTGGACCATTAGTGATTTTTCAGCATTTTCAATGTTATTTGGGTGGAATACAGCAGGCAAATTGGCTTGTCCTCATTGCATGAAAAACACTAATGCATTTACATTAAAAAATAGAGGTAAACAATGTTGGTTTGATTGTCATTGCAAATTCTTACCAGAATCCCATCCTTGGAGGCAAAATCGACAATGCTTTAGAAAGAACATGACTATTGCTGATCCCCCTCCACCAGTGAAGTCTGCAGCTGAAATATTATAAGAAATTGAAGATCTGGGGCTTATGAAAGTTATAGAGTTAGGTGCAGATAAGGTAAATGGTAGAATTGGCTAGAATAGTGGATGGAAAAAGCGAAGCATCTTCTCGGATTTGCCATAATAGAGTTCACTTCTTATTCGTCATAATCTTCATGTGATGCACATAGAAAAAAATGTGTTTGAAAATCTATTTAACATTGTCATAAACATTGAGGGGAAATCCAATGGTAATGCCAAAGCGAGAGCAAACTTGAAGGAAATTTATTATTGACCAGAACTTGAGCAATTTGTAGGTACTGGGAAATTCCCAAAGGCATGTTATTCTTTAGATAAAACCCAAAGGTAAGTATTATATGAGTGGGTCCATTGGGGTTTCCATATGGATACATATCAAATATGGGTAGATGTGTCGACATGAGAAAATACAGATTGTTTGGCATGAAAAGCCATGATTGTCATATTTTCATGCAAAGATTGATTCTTGTGGCATTTCGAGAATTATTAGCAGGGAAAATTTGAGAAGCAATGATAGGGTTGAATCTCTTTTTCAAGGAATTGACCACGATTGTTATCCGATGCGATGATATGGATCAATTAGCCCGAGAAATTCCAATAGTGATATGCAAATTGGAGCGAATTTTCCTGCTCGGCTTCTTTAATTCTTTGGAGCATTTGCCAATTCATTTGCCTTATGAATGTTGTATAGTAGCACCGATAAAATATAGATGGATGTATCTATTCGAGAGGCGAATCACTACCATTCCATCCTAATCATTACAATGTATATTTAACTCACATTTACATATTATCTTTGTACAATTACAGGCATCTGCAGAAAATAAAAAAGAACGTTCACAATAAGGCAAAGGTTGAAGGATTAATTTGCAATGCATATTTGGTGGAAGAAGCTTCCACCTCTGTTCACACTACTTCGAACCATATGTTTACACCAAACATCAGAGAGTGCCATGCAATGATGATGGGGGAGATCAACTAGAATCCGAGTTAAAGGGGAATTTAACAATTTTCACCTATCCTGACAGTACGATTGGTAAATAATAAAAAAAAGACGATTGGCTGATGTAGAGATACGAGTGGCTCAAACTTGAATTACGAAGAGATTACACCATTTGTATAGTAAGTATAATCTTGTAGATATTCTAAACTTAATAAAGCTCAGTTAAATCATATTTATGATATTTTTGTTCGTTCATAAACAGGAAATATATCGAGCTTTTACGAAAATTCCAATTTGATTAATACTGCAGTTGATGCAAAACTAGACTCTGAATTTGCAGATTGGTTCAAATGTTATGTGAGTAACTTTCTAGTTACACAACATATATAACTTTCTTATATTTTACTCGTGTCATTACTATTTCCTACCGGCTCGAACCTTGGGAAGCAATGTTGATACATATTTATTACTAATCTAGCAAAAGGACCTTTATCAATAGCTAATGCCTACTCTGGCTACTTTATAAATGGTTACAAGTTTCACACTGAGGGTTACGGGACAAGCAGAAAGACAATGAACAGTGGTGTTTGCATAAATGGATCAAACTACAATGACGAGTTAAATGATTTTTATGCCAAATTGGTTGATATTTTGGAGTTAGAATATCCATCCCTACCAATCAAGTGCACAATTTTATTCAAATGTGAATGGTTTGATCGTACGCCAAACATTGGTATAAAGGTTCATCCTAAGTATAATCTTGTAGATATTAATCAAAGAAGAAGATGCACAAAGTATGAACCTTTTGTGTTGGCGATGCAAGCTGCACAGGTATACTATGTTCCATATCCGTCATTAGAACGAGATCGTTGCGATTGGATGGGGGTATGCAAAATCAAGCCTAGAGTAGTTGTTCATGAAGTTGAAACTAAATAATTTGCTTTACTTGCAATATTTGAGCCATTTCAATAAGTTAGATCGATACGCAATCGATGCAAGTTGTTGAAGATTTAATAGATATAATGGATGATGAAAGCGGAACTTATATTGAAATAGGTGCATCAGATGATGAAGAGGAAGAAGATCAAATCATCATGGGTACCTCAGAAGACGAAGATCAAGAAGAAGAAGATTACGATGAAGATGAAGAAGACAAAAATACTTAATGCATTATGTATTATGAATAATAAATTAATAGATGTATATATAATATTTATGATGAATTAATGAATATTATTGACTTTTTTTTGTACATATTTACCACATGTTCTACCATTTATATAATTGTATACATACATATGTAGGTTCTGTTATTTATAATACATATGGCTAAAGGCAGGGGGATTGATTCAAATGCATCTGGCAGCAGTATGCGTGGAGGTCGTGGCTGAGGACGTAATACATGTGGACGAGAAAGGACTATCCCTCCTCTACCTCCTCCTCCTTCTTCTGGTACACCTAGGGCTTCATCTTCTGCCCAGTCCCCCGTGCCGCCACCACTTCCTTCTATTCCTTTCTCTTCTTCCCCATTTGCTAGACCGGCAGAGTCTTCACCAGCTTCACAGTCTTCTACTACACTAGGTAATCATAAATGTTAATTAGCACCATTAACTAAGCCATTTTAGTTATATATTATTTCCCTCTATTGATAGCATTTGTCACTTACTCCTTTTGTAGCTTCATCAGAGCCACGTAACAAGCTCAGTTTGGTATCGGGATAGTAAGTACTTGTTTACTTTTTCTTTTGAATTTGGTGTTTTTAGATTTTGATTAGTTCGTCTACTTATATTTCACTTTGGTCATATATCCATCCTCTCGAGTATCAAGGCAAATTATGAGGATAATCAAGCTACATCTGGATAAAAATGGATACACATGGGATGCCATACCACAAGAGGCGAGAGACTTTTACTACGAAGAGTTTCAGGTACGATTTATGTAACATCCCTTCTCGGTCCACCCGTAAACCCGAATAAACCGAGACGAGACGCTACAAACTGGTTGACTGTATGTCTTGTCATGCTGACATCATCCTGTATATGAACATACTAGCATGCTGATGCTGTTATATTAATACTGTCTATAATCTTTTCAAGACATGATACTAGTTACAAAATGGATTGGGCCCAACTGTGTGCCCCGTACATGCCATAAAAAGAATAACAAAATGAGTTTCTACCCTGAAGACCGAGTCGTCTACAGATGAACGGCAGCAGTTGTAAACGGACCCTCTACGAACCAGTCTCAAAACCTGCGAGTTAAACAGGTAACTCGCTGAGCAAATAAAGCTCAGTGGATATCTCAACAAGGAAAGAAACAATAAAGCACATACTTGTATATAAAGAATCATGTAGGCACACAAGGCACATATAAGCACACATATCATGATATCTTTCATTTATCTGTATGATTTATGCAATGTTATGTCCAGATATCTGTATGGCTCCATAAGGTTATAGTGAAACCGAGGTGATAAGAAAAACTGTATAAACTGGATGAATACTGTATACTTGGCTGCTATGGCCCATATAATCATATCCACTCAACGGCCTGTAGCCGGAGTAACAAACTGTATGAGGCGCAGATCTGCTATCCTATGTCGCGACATGGCCTTATCGACATGGTTTCTACCTAACCTCAATGGAGCATAATGTTGGTATGTCAAATGTATAACACAACATCATAGTAATAGTTCATCACTTCATAAATTATAATGTTCATATGATTTCACATCATTTGCATGCTTGGATGTTGTTTTGATACATGTTCTAATGTTGTCTTTTTGTTTTGAAATGATTGGATGCATACAAGTTGAGCAAAGAACCCAATTACATAGAAAAAGAAAGTCCAAAAATACAGGAAAAGCCAAGTCGCGAGCGCGCCTGTGGAAGTCGCGAGCGCGAGATGCAGAAAATAAGAGACAGTGTGTTATCAGGCACAAGTCGCGATCGCGTACTTGAGAGTCGCGAGCGCGTAGTGTGCCAATTGAGAGACAGTGAGTTTTCATGCCAACTACGCGAGCGCGCAATGCAAGTCACGAGCGCTTCCAGGCCAAGGGCCAACTTCGCGAGCGCATCTTGCAAGGTCGCGAGCGCGTAATGTGCCAATTGAGAGTCAGAGAGTTTGAAGTGGAAGTCGCGCGCGCGCAATGCAAAGTCGCGAGCGTGCGACGTGCTTCCAGCCTACGCAGTGCTAGGTCGCGACGCGTTTCCAGCCTGCGCAGTCTGCACTCTTTTGGTCATATCTCTCAATATACAAATCCAATTTGGGTGATTCAAAAACCCATGCAAAGCTAACACATAGAGGAACAAATAGCTCTTCTATGACACTTCCTAATTCCCTCATTAAATGGGGTCAAAATCAAGATGAAGTCCTCCCCTGTTTTCAACATAAACTCAATACCTCCCCTGTTTTCTCACCACTACCATTCTCCAACATGAAGCAATATATTGTCTCAATAGCAACACACCACACAAATTCTCATGCAAAGACAATAATAAAAATCAAGAGATATCAAACCTTTACTCCAAAAAGCTTGAGCTCTGTTCTAGCTTCTCTTCTCTACACTCTTTGAACTCCCTTCTCCTATACACATCAAAATTCTTACAACTTATCTACAATATCACTCAAGTAGAGACTGAATAACAATAAGCTGCAAGTAATTCTACTTACTTGGAGAGAATTGAGGTTGCCTAATTGGATGGAGAAGTAAAGGAAATGAAGGAGATGAAGAAGATGAAGATAAAGATGAACAATGGGAAAGTAAAATGATGATTACGGGTAAGTCATCACAAAATCAAGATAAATGATGGAAACTTACTAAATGATACCTCAATTGTCAAAAGGCTATAACTTAATACCCAAGCTTGTTCTTTTAATGCCATTAAATCCTAATCCTTACACTTTGCTCTTTTTCTCTCAATCAAGTAATTCCACTAATAATCCCATTCTACCCCAACCGGGTTTGGTTCAACTCGATTCAACTCGACTCGACTCTATGCAAAGACTCGACTCGGTAGGATGTCACAATTTAGTTCAAGTTATATCTTCATTCAATGTAATTAACAATATGAATATATGGGCCTTCACTAACTCTTTATGGAAATATTGTTTTTCATTTTTGTAGAAGCATTTCGTATGGGAAGAGACTATCACGGTTATGCTGAAAGTGGCCTGGGATAAATTGTGTGCTCTACGGTATGCTAACTTCACTTATAAGATGCGAAAAAATGGTAAGAAGTAGCAGTGTGTGTCTCAGGAGATATGGGAGAGCTGGAAGAAGGCTCGGGAGGATCCAGATTCAAGAGAAAGTGTGAGATATTTGCATGAAACAGGCGCAGTGAGACTGCAGTGATGGAGCAGGACGTTCCCGACACATAGCCAGATCAATCTTTGTTATGGAGACATCTCAATTATTGGTGAGATAATTAGTTATAGTTACAAAATTAACGTTTAATGAAATGACACCATATTATATTATGCATAAAAATTCAGTGTAGGCTGAAAAATATGGTCGTGAGCCCACACCAATGGAGGTGTTCACTTACATTCACACAAAGGACCACGATGGACATACGTTTGTTGACAGATGTGTGATTAGCATTAGTGTAAGTAATAATGAAGTGTTTTTCTATTTATTATGTACTCTTCTTTTACGCGTTCAAGTTCAATAAATCTTACAACTGTAATGTTGATTAATTAATTTGTTATTTTCAGGAGAACTACAGTACAGCTCATAAGCGTATTGTTTCTTCTCAGGCTGGATCGGAAGCTGAGCCGAGAATTGATGAGTTAGCACTGTATCTGGAGGCGGCAGGGGGAAAAAAGAAGGGAAAAGTATATGGCATCGGTCTCAGGCATCACAGTTTTACTGCAGCTCAGCATTTAACGCTCCTCCCGACCATAATGTCGAGGAGATTAATACATTATGGCCTCGTGTTGAAGAGCAGGAGACAGAGAGCTTGCAGAGTTTAGAGCGCATGTAATGCGGATATCCGATTTGCATAGTTCTGGTACTTCTTCCTCCGATTCTCCGCCTGCTATAGATCCACATGTTTCTACTCTGCATCAGCCACCATCTTCTCCTCTTCATCCAGATACTGTCGACAATACCTTGGTCACTCCTGCAAACACTACAGCAGACACTACACTGGATTGTCCAGAAAACCATTACCGTGGATTTGATTTTAGACCATTTTAGCTATTTGTGATTTTTTCATATCCTGTATAGTACATTATATTTACAATTCCTTTTTGGATTCTTATTCTGTAGTGATGTTGATGATGATGCTTGTGATATATATATGTATATTTTTAACATGTGGAAAAAATTGTAGTTTTTAATATTTTTAAATTATATTTTTTTCTTCTAATCAAATTTTGCAACCGACTGAACTGCGACTGCAATATAACCGTTAAATTTAGATTTGCGACCAAATCATAAACCAATTAAATTCAACTTTTGCGACTGATTAGCGACTGACTTTTGATATTTGTGACCACTTTACGATAAGTTTTCAACTGGAAAACAAGACACAAATTAGCGACTGCTTTTCCATAGATTGCAATTGACAGATCGGTCGCTAATTTGCGACCACTAAGTAATTTGATCGCAAAAGAAATTGCGACGAGTACTTTTGCAACGGACTTGTATCCGTCGCAATTTTAATCGTTGAATAAAGTTAGTGACTGATTTCTCAGATTTAGCGACGGATTTGTCAGTCACAAATCTCCGTTTTTTTTATAATGTTAATTGGTATACTTTTATAAATTAAAGTGTTTAATAGATTAAAGTAAAAATTGAGAGTGCCACCAGATTTTTTTCAAAATAAATTAAAAAGGTGAAATTAGCATTGGCCAATACTTAATCCCTAAGGAAAAGGACATGACAAATTCAAATCAATTTGTTTCACCAAGTCAGCGGCAATAATATATATAGATAGCAGTGAATTAAAGCAAAACCCCCAAACACGCAACCTAAAAGCCGTATATTTGCATTAAATTCTCATTCCACATTACCCACCATCTCATTCATTTTATTATACTATATAAGACCATTTCTTTGGCTTTGAAAGTGTCAAAATCGTCCAATTCCTTCTTAATTTGTCTCTTTTCCCATGTCTTTTTCTATTATCCCTCTCTCTTTGACCCGTCAATCATAATTATCATCAAAAGAAAGAAATATAATTAGAGTGTGCTGTTGTTCTTATACATATAATATTCCTTTCCCACCCTCTTCTTGCCTCTTTCAATTTATAAAGAACCTTTCAATGTTTCAAACTCCTAATTGCTTCTTTGCATGATTCATACCTTCTTTTTCTTTTCCCTTCTCTCTCACTCTCTCTCTCTCTGTCTCTGTCTCTCTGTCTCTCTCTCTCTCTATATATATATAAACAATTAATCTCATGCAATATTATTATTATTGCGCCTACAAAATTTTGTCAAGAAGAAAGTTATGGTAGATTTAGAGGATTTCTTATGGGGTTTCTCTATAATTATATCTATTGCCTTTTGCTTTTTTCAAAATCTAAAGAAGGCCATTTCTATGGCCTCTTTATGCCTTAAATCTACGTCTTCTTCTTCATCTTCTCCTTCTTCTTTGTCTTCTCCTCTCTCATGGGTTAGTCAGTTTCAAGGAAATAATAATAAGGCTTCAAAAGAAATTTCAAAGGGTTCGCATGAAACCCAAGTGGGGGAGAAAATATTCATGCAAGAAAATTTGCATTTTGAAGCATATCAAAAGGCTTTGCATGATAATTATTTGTTAAAAGATAACAATAATAAAGAATTAGGAATAGGAAAAGTTGGAAATGTCAAGTTGAAGAAGAGGCCTGCAAGATTGGTTGTGCCAGAATATTGTCCTAACAAATTGGAATTTGGTGAGAAAGATAGAAAATTAGAGAATAAGGAATTTGAAGTTGAAGGGAAATATTTCTGTTTGGCTAGCAAGAAAGGAAGAAGACAGGTCATGGAAGATGGATATGCGGTCATGACAGATATTCTTGGTGATGCAAAGCAGGTATTTATAAATTAATTCATAACTTATTTCTAATTTCTTTTTCTTTCCCTCCAAAAATGCTACCCCAATCTGCATTTTATCTTCATTTTTTTTATCAATAATGTAAGTATATTGAAATAAAATAACGCATATATATAATCGAGCCATTTTCTGTTTATATATATAGAGATAAAAATGATAAAAAAAAATCTGCAATATATATTCTTTTTTTTTTCTTCGATTTTTCCTTTTCCCTCTATTTTTTTGAAAATAAAGTGATATTATAAGTCAGTTTTCGTGCACGAAACTAGCTTTTTAGTACAATCCATGTTTGTGTTCTTTTTAGGAAATTTTCTTTGGATGCTCTATATGCATGGTTAATTTGCTTTATTTCATTATATTAATTATATATATGCAAAGCATTTTTAAGATAAGCGGACTCCAACCGCTGACAGCTGACATCCGCGAGAGTAAATCACCGCCTCTCGGACCCTCGACTGATTCTACCATGGAGGCCAACGATAGATAATAACTCCCTTTTAAGATTAATTTTGTTTTACCTATACAGGCATGTTTTGCTGTGATTGATGGGCATGGAGGGCGAGCAGCAGCAGATTATGTAGCAGAAAATTTAGGAAAGAACATTGTAAAAGCAATGGAAAGTTCAGGAAAGGAAGAAGATGATAATTGTCAATTAGTTGAACAAGCCATTCATGGAGGGTACCTTGTTACAGATAAGGACTTTCTTAGCCAGGTAAAATTAATATATTTTTTCAACTTCAATAATAAAAATACATTGACCAAGTCTCAAGTAATTTAATTATTGTTTGATGGGATTTGAAGTTTGAACTTGTATAACCATATTTTGCACATTTAATGGCAATTGTTACTTACATAGTAAGGAATCATGTGGACAAATTCAACTTGTGTTTTCAAACGTAAATGATGACCTTAGACCATTGATGAAATAAAATATGTTGGTTTAAGTGCTATAATGGAAAGGAAATAATTCACAAATTGACAATTTTGTCTAGTTACTTATTTGATTTTCTTTGATGTTTGGATTTTTTTTTTAATTTTTTACAAAAGTTATTATTTGGATCTTTTTAATTTTTTCTCATTTCATTCACGTTACTTGCAGATGTTTTTATCAAAATTAATAAAAATTAGTTAATATTTTCTATTTTATGTTTTGAAATATTTGTAGTTACCAAAATTACAAGTTAGACCCTTTATATATCTTGTAAGTTGCTGCACATTATGTAAGTGGTGTTTCGTATATAGAGTCTGCTCAGTAATATTAGTTATTTTAATAACTGTTCGCTACTAGCTGACATTTATTTATAGAACAAATTAGAATAATGACAAAAAATAATACTGCTTTCATCTCAAAATATTTTTAAGGTTTTTAAATTTGTATATGTAAACAATTATTTTTTCCATAATCATCTTTATAATTGTATATTAAATGAATGATTTTTATTAATATCTTAATAAGTTAAGGGTAAAAAATAGTAAAATAACTTTTTTTAGACTAAATTTTTAATATGCGTATTTTGTCAAACTATGCAAACAAAATGAGACAGAGGGAGTATTAACTATTTAAACAAAAAATAATGTCAACTATTTAAATAAAAAATAACATTTACTATTTAATTAATTGAGTTTGAGGAAAAAAATTAATGGGTATGATTGTTAAAAAAAATTAATTAATTCTCTGAAACGTTAATGTTTTCATGAAATGTTTTCTCAAACTCTAAAAGCTACTAGAAAACTATATTGCCAAACATTATATAGAGTTTTGACTTGATCCAAACGCTAAAATCTAATTCCAAAGCTTCTGCCAAACAAACATGGCCACAAAGTTTTGCTTGTAATTTATTCTCAGGTATGCTTTCTTTTAGAACAAAACTATATATATATATATATATATATATATAAAATACCGTCCATTCCATAAAGTTATGTAATAGTTATTTTTTAGTATTAGATTAAATAATTTTTTAGCAGTCGAGTATTTGTTTTATAATGTAGGAATTGAAATATATAGAGAGTAATGCAACCTTTCATTCATATTGTAGTAAAGAAGTTTACAGTTAATGATAATTTGAAATTGGATTTTGAATAACAGGGTGTAAGTAGTGGAGCTTGTGCTGCAAGTGTTCTATTCAAGAATGGAGAATTATATGTGGCTAATGTGGGTGATTGTAGAGTAATTTTGAGTAGAAAAGGAGTAGCTGAGACGTTAACAATTGATCATCGACTTAGCAGGGAAGATGAACGCCTTCGCATCGAAAATTCTGTAAGTCTAATTACTTCACCATCTTCATATTTTAGTTACTCTTTGATCTGCAAAATTGCTATAGTTTTGATAAAGCTTGTGTTCTGATTCGGTCTGTCTGTGTTTTCTTAAAAAGAAAAACTTCCAAGTAAATTTTTTTTGTTAATTATCTACATTTCTTGTCTAATAAATTGAATAAAAACTAATTTAATCTTTAATTAAACATTTATCAGGGTGGTTTTGTGCATTACCGGAATGGAATATGGAGAGTTCAAGGTTCACTTGCCATTTCTAGAGCTATTGGAGACTCACATTTGAAAGATTGGATCATTTCTGATCCTGAGATTAAAAGGCTACCACTAACTTCTGATTGTGACTTCTTGATAATGGCTTCTGATGGATTGTGGGATAAGGTACACAAATATGCATATATTCTTACATATATCTTTTATTCACTGGAGGCAAAACTGAAGATTATATAACAGGGTTCTCTCTAAAATTAGTGAAATTATATATCGTGAATGGGGATTCAGAACTTGATTAGATCTCTCGTGCTAATTTAATTATTTTAGTAGTCGTTAGCTGTTTGAGTAGTTTTTTATAAGTTAACTTTTTATAAAATGCTACCTTAACTTTTAAAAACCAATTCAAACTCTAGTTTACTGAATATTATAAAAAATAGTAAAAGTTACTTAAAAAAACTGTTGCCGAACGTAGCCCTAATCACGTTGGATTGACTTATGAACATAGTTTAACCTATAAAAATAAATAGAAGATGATAAGTGTAAAAATTTATGCTCGATCACAAATTAATTTTTGTAAAAGAATACTGAACTATATTTGAAAAATTTACAATTATAACGAGACCTTTTAAAATAAGTTGTTTTGCTCTAAAATTAAAAAGCAATTTGTATTGTTCTCATTTCCAACAAAAAATATTCAATTTTCCATTTTCTAGCTTCAAGAAAAACCCAAGATAGAGAAAAAAATTCTTGAATCTTTAGGAACTAATCAAGTAAAATTGTTAATCTATGACAATTTGCAGGTGGATGTGCAAGAAGCAGTTGATGTAATTTCAAGAGACAAGAATTCAGTTGAGTCTTGCAAAAAGCTTGTAGACATGTCTTTTAGCAGAGGCAACATGGATGATATTACTGTGATGGTAATAAACCTTCAAAATTTCATGGCAAATTAATGGTGTTGTTAATTAATTATTATTGGTTTTATTCAACAATGTATATATATTTAGAAATTATTTCTTCATTTAATTGTTTGTGGGAAAGAAATTTTCAATTGAGAGTGGACCTTTTTGTAAATCTAGCAAAGAATTTTGCAAGGTAAAAATTAGAATTCAACTACAATAAATAGAACAGAACTTCAGATTTTGATGGCTATTACACAGAGAAAAAAAAAATTTTTTTATGATCTTTTTTTCAATTGTTATTGTTTTTTATTTGAATTGTATTGTTTTGTTTTTATTTTATTAGTATTTGAATAAGCATACGCATGTCGTTTCTTATTGTAGATACTTGTTATTGAATTTATATTTTTTTATTATTTACCGACCATTGTATATATTCTTATTATATTTTTTAAGGAAATATTCCTATTATATTTAATATACAGTATTTAATATATTATATAAATTCTTATTTTATCAAATTGAATTATTACCTTCTTTAAATATTTAATATGTGCGTTATTTAGTATGTAATATAATTTTTTATTTTATTTTGTAGGGTTTAGATTTAAATAGAAAATTAATATAACCAATCAAAATTAAATTACCTTTATTTTTTAACATATTAAATAATATCACTTGAGATATTTATATAAATATAAAAATAGAAGCACATTCGTGTACATGTCATAATATTAAAACATTAATTTGCTGAGGTGGTAAAAGAAATAATTTATTGTTCAATCCCTACTAAACACACCTATAGGGAGAGATAAAGAGTCTTAACTGTGACTAAGTTCCGAGCCGGATTAGGCGGTCCTTAGTAATAAGGTCCGGGTACTGGTGGTTTACAAAAAAAAACAAAAAAAAAAAAAATTTAATGTGCTAAATTGACAAGGAAAACGTTTTTATATTATTTTTTTAATTTTACTTCTTTAATTTAAACATTAATTGAGATAATATTTGTATTAATTTCATTAATAATATTAGATATTCTTTAGTTTTTTCAATAATTAACTAACGCTTAATTATAATTTTGTGTTTGAAATCTCTAAAATTTTCTATTTTAGTGTCTCAACGAAAAATTTTTACAATCAAATGTCTGAACCCAAAAAAATTTTCAATCAATGTCTCGAGCTTACATAACATTTTGTTGGAATACAAACAGAAAATGTTTGACCAACTGAATATTCAAAAATAAGCTGCACAGGACCATAGTTAGAGCATCTTCAATGTAACTATGGATTGCTATAATTTATTTGTCACAACTGAAAAACTGGAAATTAAAAACAAAAACCTTCTCTAATATTATTGTCTGTTTAATCTGTTAGTTTGATGTGTCAGAAAAAAAATAGACACTGTCCGTCACGCTCTCTATTTTCAGAGGATCTGTTAGATATGTGACTTAGCTATTTATTCTTTTTTTTCCTATTTATTCATTTCTTTTCTTATTTTTTTATTTTCCTTTTACACCTTCTATTTTATTTGCTTCAGACTTTTTCTTGCACTGAAACAGATTTTTTCTTTTTGTCCCCGGATCTAGTATTTGCTATTGATTAGTGCTTCCTGAACTTTATTTTTTATTTATGTTGTTTGGTGGCAGAGGCAAATATCTGTGGTGCAAATTGAGTACAATGAAAGCATATTAGCCTTTTAGTTTCTCATTTCTTACTGCTGAAATTCTTCTAGTTTAATGGTACAAATTGTGTTGTTGCTTTTGGTGTAATAATATTGAACTATTTTGCTTATGTTGGAATTGCATATTTTGATATAAGGTTTTCTTTTCTATATTTTGATTCTCAATATATTTAAATAGATTTAATGTATTTCCTTTTTGATTGTGTTTTGAAATTTTTTATTGGAGTTTCTCATGCTAGATTTTGTTGGGATTACAACTTATCCCGAGTGGGGCCCATGGAAAATACCGGTGATAAAAGTAAAATAAAATTACTATTACCACATATACCTCCAATAATTACGTATTGGAGATTGACGATCGAATCCACCAGAAATAATAACCACGGTAAAAATTAAATAATTACCGTAAATGCCAGATGAAAAATAAGAACACCAAGATTTACGTAGTTCACCCTTCAACTGTTATAGGTTACGTCCACGGACAAAAACTCCGAATAATTCTTCTACTAAAAATAGTAGGTACAAAAGAGATTACAAAAATAGTGGCACTCTAAGTGTTTCCCAAAAACATCCCAAAATAATTTCCTTACTATTTTCTCTCTTTTCCAAGTTTAGGAACCCTTTCCTAAAATTTTCTACACTTAACTGGATCCTTTCGTTTTATGTTTTTGTACATCTGTTTAAGGAAATAGGAGAAGGGGATGTGTTATTAACGCGTCCACCAAATGGACGTGTTAATCACGCATCCACTTTTTTTTTCTTTTGTTTTTTCTTTTTTTGGCATCGTCCTTTGAACAACAAAATAAACGAGCTCCTTTTTTTCTTTGTTCAAACTTTGTGTGTGGGTCCACAACACCACACATCTTCTTCCTTTTTTTTTCTTTCAAACTTGTGTGGGTCCCACTTGTCGGAGGGACCCCACAACAGATTTTGTTGGCCTTTTTGATTAATTGATATGTATAATGCAAACTATGCAAAAACATGGCAAATGGAACTTGTAAAATGAGATTTAAACATTAGTCTGTTGTTTGTAGTGTTCATAGGTGAAAAGTCGAAGAAAACACGGTCAAATTCAATTTTGAAACCAAAAAAAAAAAAAAAACTGGGTTTGCATATGTTTGACGCTGTTCTTTGTTTATATTTAATTGTTCTTCGTTTGTATTTGGTTGATGGTCATTTGTTGCGGCAACTCTCTGTTGGGTTTGTTTTTAGTTTATTGTATTTAATTTTAGGTTTAATTTTAATTACATATAATTTTGAAAAATAAAATACACATCATCAGAATTTCTAATATAACGAGGAAGTATTAGAGAGCCATTTTTTCAAATTTAACATCTACAAATACACATTCAGTTATATTACTATCCACAACTTCTATTTATTAAGACACATTAATCACAATTCATGATTACATCGGAGATGCTCTTAGACCGCCATATCGGATTTACATGTGCAAATGATTGGACTATAAAATGAAAATATTAAATTATTTTAATAGCCTTACAATGAGAATTCACGCTCCTTATATGGCAGATCGAGGGCCGAGAAACTAGGGTTCCAAATAAAAAATAAAATTAAAAAAACGGGAATAGAGGGGATGAAGATTCTCCGATGAGTGCAGGGCACTAGAGGCGCAACCATTGAGGATGTCATTAATTAATTTATTGGAGGAAACGGATAGACAAATGGATTTGCTGTTATTATAACTTGTTTGAATTTGGTTTACGTGAGAAAGAAAGTTATCCCAGGTGGAATAAATACAAAGTTAGAATTTTATTTATGATACAAGATATTGTAACTTAAGCTTACTGGTAATATGATAAATCTTCTCATTTATATAAGGAGTGAAAGTTTTCGAATTCGAGTTCTCTGGATTACAGTTGATTTTCAAAAAATATATAAATAAAGTAATTATTTGATAAATATTAATTTTTTTATGTACAACAAAAAAGTAATCTCTATTATAATGTACAATAATAAAGCAACCCGTTTCCACCTATGTTTGTAAAAAAAAAAAAAGAAATGGTAAAGTTTTTTTTTTTGTCTTCAGCATTATATATATATATATATATATATATATATATATATATTTACAAATTAATTCCATTTCGTAAATATAATTTGGTGAGCTTGGCGAATTTCCGAAAAAAAATTAAACTCTCAAAAGACTATTACCAACATATATACAAACTCTAAAGCTCTAAATCCCATAAAAATCTAACATTTTGCAATATTATACCTGCTGCAATGAAGGGTCAAATTTATAGGAAGAGATGGCTGTTGGAACGCAGCTATCTGATACAGTTAGCTCTCTTGAAAGAGATGGCGAGACCCGAAGCGATAGCTAGAAAGAATGCGATGGAGGAGAAGGATTTGCAGCATTTTATTTCTCTCTCGTCCTGTTAAGTATTTAAAGTTTAAACCTATTATTTTTGATTTAAAACAAAATATAAATAAAAAGCTGACCTCTTTGACAGGTAACCGGTTATAAGTTGTTTTTCGAACTTAAAAGTAAGACTCAGCTGCGAGTGACGTGAATTGACACCACGTTACCCTAGCACGCACCAGCTTATTTTTAATTCAAAACCCTAGCTGTAATTGCTCATTGGATATTGTCCTAAACCTTGCCCAATTTGGCGCTTTTGGGTTTGGTGGCTCTGAACAAAAAATCTTTAAGGCAACAGCTTCAGCTTCCGACTCTGATATTCGTAAGAAAAAAGAGGTCTTTAATGGCAGAAGTGAAAGTTATAACTTTAGGAGGTAAGGGTTCGTCTCTTTCATCCTCTTCCGTCTACGCTGTCGCCACCGGCCAAGCACAATTACGTAATGATTCATCGGCAATCGATAGACTACTCTCTGATCAAGACCCTCCACCGTCTCTTAAACCATTTCAAATCCCCTTTCTCAAATCCTTGACCCCTCTCGAAATCCGCGCCTCTCTCACCTTTCTTCTTAACAAGCTCCTTCTGTTGTCCAATTCCACCAGCATTCGTACTTTTCTTCCCAATCTGATTTGTGAAATCCTAAATTCGAAATTTGAGACTGGGAATTTCAACTCAATTGAGTTGACTGAGAAGGAATGTATTGCAGTAGAGAAATCGTCTGCTCAGGTGTTCGGAGTTTGTTCCATTCTGGACCATGAATCTGCGGCTTTGGCTTCAGTTGTGGATGCTGTTGCTGCTTTGTCGTGTGAGGCAGCTAAGGGTGATGTGTCCGCGTTTAGTTCCATGGACACTGGAGATGGCTATGTTGACAAGGAAGGTATTGGGGTTGCTGGAGACATGAAAGTATTGCTTAATGGGTCTAAGCTGGTGGGTAAAGTACAGAATGATGCGTTTTCTAAGATTCCAAAGATTAATGGAAGATTGAGGGAAGTGGTGAAGTCAGTGCATTCTGTATCGCGGGTCGCATTGAATTCTCGCGAGGAAGTCTATGAAGGCGACGCCATCCCAGCTGTAATAGCATTAGCTGCTGCGCTTCAGAACTTGGGAAAGAGTAGTTTGTGTCGGGCGAAAATTAATTTGGAATCAGTGGGAAATGAGAGTTTGAAAAACAGTTTGCTAACTAGGTTTGAAAGCAAATGTCCTAATGAGAATGTGTTAAGAAATGCTTATAAGCTGGCTTTGGATTCAGATTTTGAAGAGGATAATGGGAAATTTGTGCACGAAGTGAATGCATTGTTGGGGACTGTGTGGAGGATCGTTGCCTGGGAGGGTATCACAGCATTTGTGGCTCTTGAAGGTGGAGAGCTGATGAGTGTAAAGGCCGCTGAAGTAATTGACGTAAATGGGAGGGATGAGAAGGTGGCGAAGAAGGGTGAGAAGAAGAAGAAAAAGGCCCTTTTGGGTAAAGGGACTAGCTTGATTGTACAGTTAATTAAGGACAGGTTGCAGAGCAAGGGAGAGGATTCCAGTGACGGTTTGCAGGTTTTGGAAAAATGGGTTGAGGATCTTTTGTTGTTTTTTGATCCAAAAGAACCAGAATTTGATGTGATGGTACAGAAAGTGAAAGAGATTGTGGAAAGCAATGAGAGTAGGAGACTTCCCAAACTTCCGAAGGTAACAGATTATGTTTGGAATTTACTGCTTTTATTTATCATTTATTGTTGAAAAGTAAATAACATATTTGGTGTAAGTACTAGACGTTGATGATGGTCCCCATCAAGCATGGTTTGGGGCATCGGATTTAAAAATGAAAAATTACGCAAGAGGGAGAATGCTGGGTATTTAAGTATAATGAGTAATTCCATTCAATGGGAATGCTGTTACATGACTTAACAATGAAGATAATGAGATTGAATGTTGGAAAAAAAAAAAATTGTCTGCCACATTGATGTTTGACTTATCATCCTCAGAATATCATCTCTTTTATAGTAAACCACCAATTGTAGACTGCCTATGGTTGTCCATTATTGTTTGCGAAAGCTATGCTCAATAGACACAGGGGAAAGCATTGTGCTTATAAGAGTCAATTTAGTATTGAGGTTGATACTGTTTTTCTGGACAAGCACATTTTTAGATCTGGGAAAAAAAAAATTGGTAGTGCTCTTAGTTGATTTGAAGCTTTTAAGAACCAGAATCGGTGTAACCTTAAAAACAAACTTAATGCCTCTAATTAATATTTCAACCTAATGCTTTTTTCAACAACTCAAACTCAAATCACTGGAACCACACCATCTTGTAAGATTTTGCAAAGAATATCCTGTCCTTTACAATTAATCCAATTATACATACTTTATATGCTATGTTGATGATAATTATTGTTATGGGAACTGTAACTGGGACAGTTCGAGTTCTGAATGTTTGGATTAATATTTATGAGTCTATTTTATCCTGTGTTAATTTTCTGTAAATTATTTCTTGTTTTTCTTCAATAGAATCTAACATACTTATCTGTGAATATTGTGTAAATATTAGGGGACTCGTGATTTTGCCAAAGAGCAAATGGCAATTAGAGAGAAAGCATTTTCAATAATAACAGATGTCTTCAAGAGGCATGGCGCCACAGCCTTAGACACTCCTGCATTTGAATTGAGAGAGACTCTTATGGGGAAATATGGGGAGGATTCAAAATTGATTTATGATCTTGCTGACCAGGTAAATTGGGTATATTTGTTAATTCAAGTGACCTCATGTTTGCTGTTAGTTACTGTGTTGCTGTTATTTTTTAATTATTCATTAGCATTTTAGTGTTATTGTTACAACTTTTAATTATTGTTGCTTTTAGATATATTTGTGTGCATGTTAAGGCCTTTGCATTTCAATTTTTGAAACAAGAATATGTTAGGGGAGCAAGTGAAGTTTGTTTCCAGTCAAATATATTTAGATAATTTAGGCTTCACTTGTTTCATGGAAAATAATTTGCCTCTAAGAAAATATTTTCCAAGTAAACATTTTCAAAAGAAGTCATTCTATGCTTTTTCCCTGGTAATATTGAAAATTAGTTGGAAAACTTAATAATGCTTGTACTTTCTTGTTAAATATGATAAAAAATATATAAAAAAATGTCATACTGCCAATGTTCAACAATGATGGGTGGTGACTGCAAGTGAAGGTAATGGTAACCATCAATGATCAGTTGATTAATGGATGTGTGTTTATGTGTTGTTCTTTTACTATAATGAGTTTGAAGTTCAGAAATGACTTACTCCTTAAAAAGAGGAAGTTATCTCCTTGAAAATGATTTAGTATTATCATTGACAAAATATTTTCCATTGACCAATGTCCCTAAATGCTTCAAAAGCCAGAAATTAGAAAAATATTTTTTGAGAGACAAATGGAGCCTTCAAGTTAACTTGTGCTTTAGATTTAGCCTGTTTTAGGCTCTCAGTTGTGTTTAGCCTTTTCTTTTGTGATTGAAATAGTTAAATGAATTCGTAATTGACTATTATAAATGTCATTCTCATGCTAGGCTTTTTCATGTTGGGTTCATTTTCCACTTCAACTTGCTATATCTATGTATGTTTATATATTTATTTTTGTGCTTCCTTCCCTATGTTGGCTGCTGTTGGCTCCATTTTATCCATATATGTCTATTTAGTTGATTATGTTAAGGGGGGAGTCTAGGTAATTATTTGTAGTTGTCATGTCTTTGTGTTAATTTATTTTTACCACATGTTGCAGGGTGGAGAGCTTTGTTCTTTGCGGTATGACTTAACTGTTCCATTTGCAAGGTATGTGGCTATGAATGGTATCACATCCTTTAAAAGGTATCAAATAGCTAAAGTGTACAGAAGAGATAACCCATCTAAGGGAAGATACCGTGAATTTTACCAATGTGATTTTGATATTGCTGGCCAATATGAAGAAATGGGACCAGATTTTGAGATTGTTAAGATTTTGACAGAGTTGCTTGATGAGCTTGACATTGGAGATTATGAGGTAATTCTTGCGAAATGGTTTTCCCCATCCTTGTTAGAATTAGATATACTCAAGAAAAATTGAGTTTCTGATAGTATTTGATAATGCTAATCCTTTCAAATGTATATAACTGTTATTACATTAGAGATCAGCAGATAGCATAACTATGAAATCATGAATTTTATGGATTCTTAAAAGACAATAAAATCAAATTAGAATCCTGTAAAAGATTTAAAGCATATGCTTTTTACTAACTCAGACAAATACAAATCTATTGATACATTGAATTGTGGCTAATGCAGTACCAACAGAATCCAAGCTTATTTGATATTTCTTTGCTTTTCTTTGCATATTCTGGCTCAGAATTTGTTGAGAAGTGCTAGTCAATTTGTTCATTGCATTTTTTGATAGCTTTGTGGGAGATAAATGGGAGCTATTAAAGCATTTTAAGTACTCACTCAACTGGTTTTCATCTCATGTGACAGGTTAAATTGAACCATCGAAAATTGTTGGATGGCATGCTAGAAATTTGTGGAGTGCCATCTGAAAAGTTCCGTACTATTTGTTCAAGTATTGACAAACTAGACAAGCAATCCTTTGAGCAAGTAAAAAAAGAAATGGTAAGAGCATTGAGAATACAGATCCAATCTTGATATTTATTTGTTAAGTTCATTAAGAAAAGCTCAATTTTTGTAATTTTATACTATTGAGTCCCTATATAGTAATTATCCTTAAGAATGTTTTTGATAATTCACAAATACTTAATGGAAAAACTAACCATGGGATCTTATAGTATAGCAGAATTATAATGCAAGGACTAAATAGTGTAATTTTGAAAACCGAGGTCCTTACTAGTATATTTGAGCAAAATCTAGGGACTATATAGTAATTACCCCTTTTTATCCCTTATCCTGATTCTCTGTTATTTATTTATTTGTATTCCTGCTAGCTTTTCATTCTTTATTATGTTGGTTGATGAATGGTGACTTTGTTTCGCTTTATTTAATGAATTAATAATTTCATGCATATTCTTAGCTGATTATTTCACATTATTTTATATTTTATTTTTTATTTTCGAATTATATGATTTTTTAAAGTCTCTGTAGGTTGAGGAGAAGGGATTGAGTTTTGAGACTGCAGACAAGATTGGCACATTTGTGAAGGAAAGGGGACGACCTAGGGAATTATTATCAAAGCTTAAACAAGAGGGCAGTGAGTTTTTGGGCAACGCATCTTCTAAACGTGCATTGGATGACTTGGAAATTTTATTTGGTGCTCTAGAGAAGTCAAAGTGTGTTGACAAAGTGGTTTTTGACTTGAGTCTTGCTAGAGGGCTTGATTATTATACTGGAGTCATATTTGAAGCTGTTTTTAAAGGGACTACACAGGTAAAATTTCATTTATGCTTCTGGATATTTATACTAATCATAGTGAATTAGTATAATGCCTGTTGAAGATTTTAGCATAAAATTATACTCTCCTCATCTCTTCACTTTGTAAACCTACTATTTCATTCTATGGGGGTTTGGAGTTGTCGGGGTTTTCTTCTTTTTTTTTTTTTTTTTTTTTTTTTTTTTTTTATCTTCTGCACCGGAGAAACATTGTTTTGTCTGTGGCATTGTGATGAAGATATTGGTGGCAATCAAAAATTGACTTGGTGGTCAATGTTACATTGATTGTTGATAAATGGTGGTATTGATTTTAGTATTAGTGGTTGCAGGTGCTACTTTATGCATATGGCAGTAGTAGAATTGTGGCTGAGAAATATTGATGTTTGCTTCAGTGGTTTTCTGAATGATGTTAAATGGAACTTCTAAAGGTTTGTAAAATTGTTTGAGACCAAGTTAGTTAATGATACATTTTGAGGCCATCTAATAGAGGAAAAAAGTACGAAAAATAGGCTGAAAATTCTTCATTTACTCTTTAATGGAGTGGGAGTAAGGGTTCTCAGGTTCAAGCCCCTCCACCATCCTTTCATACGGTGGGAGGCTTAATCATTTTTGTGAGATTTGGGAAAGGGGGAGGACAGCCTCCCCTTTTTTGCAGCCTACAGCTGGTCATGGCCTATGAGGACTATTCTCAACCTAATATTAATATATATATATATATATATATATATATTCACTCTCTTTTAGAAAGTTGTTATTGCAGCTTCTGGGTTCCTGCTTGACTAGTTTTTTGTTCTATCAGATAATAGAATTAGAGAAGTTTTGACTCCTTTAAGAGGAAGAAATCAAGTTACCAGTCTTTGATGGTGACTCTGGCTTCTTTGACTAGCTACTCAGATTGAGAGCGGTGCTGATCTGTCACAAAATTTTAGTACTAATGATTTTGCTCAGGGGATTTATCGGCAGCCTAGCCTAATTACAGTGCTAGTATGCAGCTTCTCTTATTTGATGCACAATACTGGAATTAACTTGTAAATAAGATGCAGGCACTACCCTTTATTACCTCCCTAAATCTAAATATGGCTGATTTATCTTATTATTTCTCTGTTATACTCTTCCAATTTCCTTATTTCTATTTATTTTGTTCCTATTAATAATGCAAGCACAGCTCTGATTTTGTTCCTAGAATTGTATGATTAACTTATTGATAACTCAGGTTGGTTCCATCGCTGCTGGAGGAAGATATGACAACCTTATAGGAATGTTTGGTACAAAGCAGGTTCCAGCTGTGGGAGTCAGTCTTGGAATTGAGCGAGTATTTACCATAATGGAGCAGGTTGTAAAGGACCGGAACCAGGTGATAATGACATTTCATGTGACTTCTGTGTATATAATCTGAATGTTAGCTAATTTTTGTGTTAGATGATGAACCACTGAGCTAGTAACAACCATGCCACTTTTAGATTGACTATATGATAAAATTATTTTAGGCGATCCTAATTAAATATGTTTTACACTTGATCACTATCTTCGGCATTCAAAATCAGGGATGATCATGGTTCACTGAACCCAGTATTTGATAAAACAAATTGAGGTACTTAATGACAGTCTGTACTAGCAGTAATAGTGGAATGTTTTTAATATATTTTTGATCAGTTAACTGGAGATTTTGGAAAGGAGAAATCTGTAATGGAATTGAAAATATGAGGAACATAAGAAAACGCAAACTATAATTGGACCAAGTGCTTTGGTTAGCCTTCTTTGCACAACTCTATTCCAAGGTTATATTTATTCTTCTACTTGACAATTCCTTTGCAGTGTAGTCTTCAAAAGATTAAAAGCCATATCACACAAGTGTCATATCCTAGCAGAATTAACTACATCTCATTAACTTAATTTTATTTACAAAGATCCTTACTCCTTATTAAAATTTCTTGAACTTTTTCTTATTTTGAACTTTTTCTTATTCCATTGTTTCAACATTGTGACGAACTATTAAGATGCATCCATATTTTGGTTTATTTTTAAATTTTAAATTTCTTTCTGTTAATGCCCAAATGGTTGAAAAAGTTATGCCTTTTGATTTCAGAATTCAGATCTGCAAGAGTGAAATAACATATGAATTTGTCAATTCCATCCAAAATGGAACTCGATCTTTAATGTAATGGCACAAAGTTTTCTGGTTCACTCTTTGTTAAGTAAAACTATATTAACAGATAATCAACTGATGTAATTCTTGTATGGATTTGCTATTGTTAAAAAGCTAATGAATTTTTGGTTTTTGTCTATTCGTCATGTTCAGATATTTATTCAATCGTATAACAAATTGAACTGATGAATCTTGTTCTTTTGGGTGTTGGCAGACAACTCGACCAACTGAAACCCAAATTCTGCTGAGCATACTAGGGGATAAAAGTAAACTATCTTTAGCTGCAGAGCTCGCTAGTGAGTTGTGGGGTGCCAAGTTGAAAGCAGAATACATTGTGAGTACAAGGTTCAGTAAGCACATTGACCGTGCAAAAGAGTCTAGAATTCCCTGGATGGTACTCGTGGGTGATAAGGAGCTAGAGAAAGGGATTGTAAAAATAAAGAACCTCGAAACCACAGTTGAAGAAGAGGTCCCTAGAAGTACATTTGTTGATGAACTTAGGAGACGATTGAGCCTATGAAAATCTCACCTGCTCAACACAAAATCGAACCATTGTTCTGTTCTAACACTAAATCATCACAGCCTCCACTGTGTCATATATGATATGCTTCACACAGGTATTTTATATAATTTTAGTGGGTATATTGCGAAATGTGGTATTTATATACCAAAAAGATCGAAAGCCTTATGTTGCAATTATGTCACTTCTGCTCTTTATTCTTTAACGAAATTGCAATAGCTTCCTCCCTTTTTTGACAAAAGGGTGAGAATCTGTGAACCGGTCAATACAATTTGATAAAAGAATGTTATTTTCTTCATAGTTGACATTTGAGCTTTGAGCTGTTGGTTGACAGACTTTGTTTTGCCATTCTCTTTTCATTTTTTTTTTTTTTTTTTTTTGCCCCTTTTGCAGTTGTCAATTTTGTTACACTATCATCTAACTGTTATAGTGATCAGTCACTTTGCAATGGTACCTAATTTTGAAGGTTACAGTAATATTTTGATTTGCGTTTTCTTGTTAAATTTTTAGTGAGTTGCTCAAATTAGGTGAAGGTGAGGGTGACTTTCGATGTACTAGTTTTAGTTTACTGATCAAAATTCTAATTTCTCCAATTATTAAATTTTTTTTAATCATTTTTTAGGGTAATATTTCTGAGGATGGAAACTGAAATCATATTGTTAATGTGAAGTTCACACCAGGGCTCCTGCCAGAGAAAATTGGGATGACTTTCTCACAATGTGAAATTGACGTTAAGGTCCTCAATTTTTGTTAGGTCGAGTTTGAATGGCCGAACTCTTTTCCAATCTTGGCCGAATCTGTTTGGTTGTAACATTAAAAATTATTTAAAACTAGTAAAACTTTTAATTTATAGGATTTAAAATATTTGCAGTTATAGAAATTTTATATTTTAAATTTATTGTTAAATATGAGGAAAAATGTATAGAAATAATAAATTGTGATAGTAGCCGGTGATTGATTGTAAATGATAAAAATATATTGGGGGTAAACGATATAAATAAAACTATGTATATTTTTAAATATAAAAAGACAATGATATATTTTGACAAAATAAGAAGATAAATAGTAATTTTTCCATTTAATAATTAAGTCTTCAATTGTTTCTATAAAATAATTTATGAGAAAATATTTTCTATAATTTTTCGTATTTGGAGGAAAATATTTTCCATAATTTTTCGTTATTTAGGGAGTTCAAGAGAATAAGTCAATGAAAAATATTTTTCCAGTTAAAAGAAAATCAAGTCATTTTTAAGAAAAATGACTTTACTTTCATTTTCAATAGAGAAAAACATTTTTCAGACATTAATAAATTTATTATAACTTTATAAATACATATCTTTTAATTTATTAATCATCTGTAACCATCACCATCAGTCATCATTCATCACCAACTACCAGTGGTCCTCGATGACTTTTATAATTTAGTATCTTTTGTATTTTTTTTCTCATGGTTCATAATAAAATTTTAAATTACAAAATTTTTATTATTTATAAATATGTTTATAGTCTTGAGAGTTAAAAATTTTAATATTTTTTTATAGTCTTATGAGTTAAAAATTTTACTATTTTTAACTAATTTTTAACCTTATAACCAAACAGTAAAAATAAGTCCTTTCAAAAATATTTTTCTCAATATTTTTTTTGAAGATAAATGATTTTTCATGGAGCTTAAGTTTCCTTTTAACAGCACTACTATTGTGTCACCCCTCCTAATAAAAATACCTTTCTTTATATAATGTGCATACGCACTTTATCCAAACCAACTTGTGTCTACTTGTCATCTTCTGCTCAGACTGCTCTAGATTTTCCCCCCTGTCCTCGAAAGGATATATCTCTGTCTGTTCCCTTGCCTTCAATAAAAGAATAATTCAATTTTCAAAAAGAAAATAAAAATAAAAATAAAAGAATAATTCCAATACACACCGTTACACTACTTCTCATTACATATTGCAATTCCATTGGCCCAGGTACTAAAGTTTCATATCATTTTTTAATAGAAACCTAATAATATTTTAAAATGTTTCTTTTACCCAAAATAACATTTTAAATATTTTTCAATCTGATGTGCGTTTTTTATCTTTCTGCATATTGTAGAAAAATGTTTAAAATGAAAGGTCTTAAATTTAAGTTCGATCGGCCATCACATTTATTATCAATTTGATAAATATTATTTAAAAGAAAGAGTAATTCCTCTCGTGTATTCTATAAACATTTAGAAAAAATAATTAAAATTACAATTAATTTTAATTATTTTATTTCAAAAAATTGTCAAAATTAAGATGGTAATAGAGCTGTTGATTGACTGATTAATTTTATTATCTGTTTTCCTAAAATTCTATTAATGGAAGCTCGTCTGTAAATTTTATTTCAAAAGTTACTGTGGTAACCTTTTTTTTTTTTTTAATGCAATACCTTATTCGTTTTTTTATAATGTACACCCTCAATATTTTAATTTTTTATTAATATTTAAATAAATTAATTTTCTCAATTCGTGAATTATTCAACTAAAATATTAATCGAAAATTAATTTCTAATATAAATATGCCAATTATATCTTTCTGAATTTAACGGCAAGATATATTAAATGAATTAAGTTCACAATAAATAAATTTGGAAAAAGAAAAATAATAGTGGAAGAGAATTCAGTGGGGAGGGAGAGACAGGGGACCAACTAACTGCGTGTGAGGGTTACCTATTAAAACTAACCTCTGCATCTTACCCTTTCTTTCCTCTTTAATGGTAATATATTTTATTAGATTTTTCTCTTTTCTTCATTTTGGGTCTCTGTTTTGGTCGAGAGAAAGAGAGTTTGTTGTTCACTTTTGACTCTCCAATTCAACGATCATGGACGGAGATGCTTCAGCTGAGTTTCAAGACTGGGAACTCCTTGTCAACTCGGATACAGACGGAGTTAACTCGCCCAAGTCAGTGAATAATTCGAGGAATATTGAAGAAATTGAGGTTGAATCTGAAGGTGTTCTCAGGTTAGATTACTTCTCTCTTGAAAATGATGAGAGATATGCTAAAACTGCTATTGATGCTAGTGACGAGGGTTCCATTGAGTCTGATAATCCTAGTTGGATTGATCCTGGGCCGGAAACTCGATATCAGAGGAGGAATTCGGGTGAATTTTGGTCTGATTCGGGTAGTGATCGGTCTGATGAGCGTAAATTTACTGATTTTGATGTGAAAAGTGAATTGGGTTTTGTGGAAAATGTGAAAACTGAAGTTGTTTTTGGAGTAGCTGGAGAAATTGAAGGTAAAAAAGGGAAATTTGAGTCTAGTGAAAGTAATCTTATTAATTTGGAGGGCAAAAACGAAGTGGGGTCTGATGAGAATGTGAAATCGCAGTCTGGTTTTGAAGAATTTGGAGAAAACCATAGTAAGGATAAGGATTTTAGCAAGTTCTGGTCGGATTCAGGTGGTGATAATCTGGTTTTTGGTGATGTTGGGAGAGTGACAGAGGGTTCTGAGATTTTGGGTGAATCCAACATTGGAGATGCATCAAAAGAGGAAAATTCGAGCATTATTGCAGTTGGTGAAAGGAAACCAGGAGGTGATGAGGAGAAGAGGAAGGTAGTATGGTGGAAGGTTCCTTTTGAGCTGTTGAAATATTGCGTTTTCAGGATCAGTCCTGTTTGGACTTTCTCTATGGCTGCAGCTTTTATGGGATTTGTTATATTGGGACGGAGATTGTACAGGATGAAGCGCAAGACAAGGGGCTTGCCGCTTAAGGTCACTGTGGATGACAAGGTCAGTCGTTACTTTTATTTAATTTGGCCATTTCAAGTGGTAATAATATGGTTAAATTGGTCAAGTGCTAATTGTGATTTATCACTATGAGTTTTGCAACAGTTGTATCTGCAGGGTGTTCTAACTCTAATCTAGATTTCTCATCGAGATTCAGACAACTTGTTTTTAGCTGCCTATGTTTCTTGGCTGGACTAATTTTTTAACTTGCCATTTCATGCTTTACGATTAGTCGTGACATTTTTCCTTTTAGATTTTAAAAGTTAACTTATCTTTATGAAATAAATTATTATTCATTTCGAGTGCAACGGCACAGAGGACTTGGTAGTAGCATTTCCTCTGCATATATTCCTGGCCTTCTTTCATTCTAGGAATTTGGTTTAAGATAGTGGTTGTAACAGCCCCCTGCTCCATTTTCTTTTGTCTTTTCTCCTCTTCTTGAACTAGCCTTTGCTTGATGAAATAAAGGTGGAATATGTTATTGCCACCACCAGTAGATGATTATCTAATAGAAGTTCTTGGTGTCTAGCTGGTCATGATTGGCCAAATAAGGAATTAATTGAGTAGATCTGTTAGAAAATGGCTCAAGTTAGGAGTTTCTGAGGTTACTTAGAAATATGAGATATTGGAAAAGGGAATCTGTAAAACTATATGGATTGTAATTGTAGAAAAGTTGGGAAAATGAGAGAATTATCAAGATTGTGGACCAAGTAATGCTCAAGAAGCATTTTAATATTTGATGGCTAAATGATGCTCAAGGGGCATTTTTTTTTTATCTGGTTCATATGCTAATAGGACAGGAAAAATAAAAGATGCTACTTTCTTCCGTTGAAATTGAGGATGGTCTATCCTATATTGCCTCTACTATCACCAGGTGCTTGGAAGCTAAAAGGAACCTCGATCAGCCATTCAGCAGCTCAGTATTAAGTCTCTGTAGCATTTCACATAGGGTTATTTAGTTTAATGTGGTGTGAATGGAATGAAATCTATCTTTTTTCATCACTATTTATTACATATATTAATATTCCTTGTCTTCCATAATCTGCCTCTTGCCTTGTGTCAATAAGTTCCTTGCTAAACATATACTGCATCACATGTAGCTTGGAGCGAATCCAACATTAGCAGTAAGAATCAAAGACACTGGATTCTTTTATTACCTCCCAAGCTTATTTTACGAGGAAAACTAAAGTAAAGGAATGACTTTTGAACTGATAATAAAAGGAACTGATAACACTAAAATCTAGTCCTTTATCTGCTTTGGGTGCACACATTTTGGTCCAGCTTAACTAATGAATTTTCTGTTTATTCTATTTGTGGCCCCATCACAACCTCAATATTAAAAATTTTGTTATATCAGAAAGTCTCTGAGGCAGTGGAAAAGGACATTATAAAACTAGCAATTGCTTGGGCTATATATTTAATAAAAACCTTCCTCTTAGCCCTCTCAGAACAACTTTGCCCTCTACAATGACTTTTCTGTCTAGTGTCAGAGTTTCCTTCTACTTGGGTTCCTTAACTGAATTGAAACCAACCTTTATTGATCTCCTGATAGCAGCAGGCAAGCCCGAGTATTTTCATATTTATCAATCTCCCTCACATTCAGGATGCTAATACAATGATCCTTGCATCTCTGGATGCATTGCTACGGCAAGTAACCAGTAACCCTTGGTTTTTATCCTACTTTATTTTTTCGACTAGATGCTTGCTCATTTTGTTTGAGAATCTCTTTAATGGTTAAGGATCTTTTTGGAATGCTTTTGAGAAAAGGATACTATCATCAGTGAATAGCAAGAATAATATTATTAGTGCTATTCTGCAAACATAACTTTCACCCTATTAAGACTACCTACTTTTCTGGCTTTGGGCCTTTGGCTGAGACCTGAAACACCCTCTGCACTTAAATACATAGATAGAAGGTCTTCTTGTTGGATGAATATTAGCAACTGGGAAGGCATTAATAAAAATAGAATAATGCACAGCTAACACACGCCTGATACCTAAGGCCAATCCATTTCTTAGCTGAGCCCAATCTGGAAGCAAATAAATCCTCAGAATATGCAATCCGCCCATGATTTTCACCAAGAATGCCTATTCTACCCTGTTAGAATCCTTAGACATGTCTAGTTTACATGCTGGAAACCTCCTCCTTCCCCTCTTTTTTTTTTTTTTTTTTTTTTTTTTTTTTTAATTTTTTTTTAATTTTTTTTTTTATCCTTGTATAATAGAAACACTCATAAGCAATAAGGACATTATCTAAAGTAGTCTGCATGGTATGGCAGGCGGTCAGGGACTCTTAAGATGTCATTAGGAGAGACTCATGATGGTTAGCTAAGATTTGGACACAAGCTTATATGTAGCGAGTAGCAGAGTCATTTTGTATTGATAGTGTCAGTTCCTTGGTTTAATTAGTCACTTTAGTTGTTTTCTTATAAACCAAGTCCTAATCAATATAACTGGGCCTTCGCGAGTAGTAATTAGAAAATTTTCACAATATCAGAATCCTTTATCTCTGCAAAATCTCTCTTTCTGTTTTCACTCTCTTTCCTTCCCTTTCTCATCTTCCAACCACTCGAGTTAGGTTGGGTCGTAACATACTTTACGTGAAACAATCAAATAGGGTGTGGCATACTCTTCATTACTTTAGGAATAGGCGATACATAGATGTGATTTACAAGCCCTGGGAAAGGCTTGCCATTATGCTGCTTTAATAAGCCTAGCACTGTGCTGCATTTCTATGCCAACCAGGTGGATATTTCTGGGTTATTTAAGATGAAACATCAGATGAAGCTCAAGAATATGGTTCTGAAAATTGTAGTAGTTGCCTTTAAGTGTTCTGGAACTTGGCTTGTTTTTGTCTTTACGATGTCAAGTCTACAGGGGCAGCATAACTTACTGATATATATGGGACAGAATATGTTTAACCCCTTGTCTGCTGCTTGCGAATTGTAAACATGCAGAATAATCAAGTAATACTTTGTTGTGGACTTGAATACCTTTCTCATTTGTGTAATTTTTTGTTCTACTTGGTTGCTTCACTTTCAATCTTACTAAAGCTGATCTTGAGCATTAGCCATTATGTATTCTGTACTAGCTTCTCTGTCTTTCTTTCTGTGTATATTTTTTGGTCATCAAAGTGTTTGTTTTTAATCTATTTCTTCATTTTGTATTTGCACTTGCAACTGATAGAGCGAGGGATTTGATAATTAGGTTGTCCTCATAGAACACAAGGGATGTTAGTTGAATCCTCCCAAGCAACTTTTTTGCAAGATTCTTCTTTCCATTATTAGCCTTTAGAGGAGAAACAATTGTGAATTCGTATATCCTGTATTATTTGCTGCCTTTATATGCCTGCACATCACGAACTTCTGTTTGAAAGATTATTTCTGGTTTTGCAATCACAATCTTTATGAGTTATGCTCTTGATTAAAACGGTTCTTGAGACTTGTATATAGGTCTGCAGGCAGTAAAAGTTTTTTCAGTTTTATTTGTTCCCAATTTATAATCTGAGCAGATATGGTCTGATCTCTTTAAAATTATTGCATACAACTTTTACTCTCTATTGCAAATTACCTTATATTATGGGGAATTCAGAAACTATTTCACAAAAGTTGAAAGAGGACATAGCCGTCCAGCTTTGGTTTGGTTTTCATTTCTGATTTCCATAAATGTTGAGTTCTATTTCTAATCTCCATCTGCAGAAGGTTTCCCAGTTCATGAGTCGTGCTGCACGTCTTAATGAAGCATTTTCAGTAGTGAGACGGGTCCCCATTGTACGGCCTTTGTTGCCAGCATCTGGGGTTAATTCATGGCCCGTGATGACTTTGAGATGAAAAAGCAGCAATGTTATGCGGTAGATATAATGGGGGAAGTGTTGAAGCATTATGTGAACATTTGTAAGTTTTAATGTTTGTATTGTTCCTCCTCTGTAAGTAAATCCTGGGTGCTTTCTTTTTTATTTTACTTTATATATGGAACATACTTAAATATGTGTATACATTTCAGACCAACTTATTCTGAGGGTCTCATTATCAAAGAGATCATGTAAGGTCAAAAGATGCTTTCCTCTTCTCTGAGTTATCATCCTGCTTTTGATTCGTTGAACATATCCTTCTCATATTTGGTAGAACTCTGTTTAATGTTAGCATAATGCTTTCTTGGGCTCTGTAACAAGTGATTACAAATTTATATCCATGATATCAAAAAACTGCCTATTTAGTTAAAATATAGGGATAAGTAATAATTAAGATCAAATCTTGGGGATTAAATAATATACCCAAGTGAGACAAAATACTTGATCTTCATTCGGTAGGAGGGTGGAATACTGAATGTTGTAACTTTAATCTTATCGCATTCTGAACTTTGTAGTTGACATCATGAACTTAAATTTATAAATTTTGGTAACATTATATATCTTTTCACACTAACAATAATATTTTTTGACTTTTACTAATTATGATTTCATAAGTAATTAATGTAACTTTTGAAACAATAATTTTTACTAATTTCAACTATTCAATAGGTGTTAATTAATCTAATTTTATAAGTGTTCAATAAAATGATTTTGTAAATTGAAGTGTTTAATAGATGTAATTTTATAAGATAATTTTTTGTCAAATGAAAGAAAATATTTGCACATAATGCATGGTGGCGTAGACAAGGGATTATACTTAACAAGATTGGAAATAGGAAGGTCTTTTGCAATGAAAACAACAAATTCCTAAATCATATTCTCAAATGATATATAAACTTAGAAATTTAAACTTGAAAGGTTTACTAAGACTAGTGAGGAATATGATGGTCCGTGTATTTTATTTTCCCATGTTTACTTAATTTATTTATTTGAACATAATAACCTATTGATCTATTTTTTCACCATTATTTTTTTTATGTGATAATCAATTATTAAAGTTATAGTTGAAATAAATGGATAGGCAAATGGAAATATTGGTTATGGTTAGTGAGTATTTACTAGGAATTAATAATTGGACATTGACATGTACGAAAGTTATTTTGAAATTCTTGCATGCAATGTAAGCTGGGTCGCTACGGTTTCGGAATTGAAGGTTCTGGTTCCAAAAAATTTGAAATCGGAACCGACCCAAAAATTAACGGTTCTGGTTACAGTTTGGAACTGAATGATTTCAGCTCCTCAACGGTTCCGGCCGGTTCTTCAGGCAGTTTTCCGACCGGTTTAGGACGGTTCCGACAGGAACTAGAACTGCCGGTTCACGATTCCAAAACTGGTGGAACCGAAACTGAACCGGTTCCAGTTCCTTTATCCTTACACTAAGGGGTCGCCAAAATTCGATTTTTGGAACAGAACCGTCGATTCTGAACCGTCGGTTCTGAACCGGTGGGAACCGAATCGGTTCGAGTCGATTCTGGTTTCGATTTCCACCGGTTCGGAACCAACGATTCTGGTTCCAAAAACTAGATTTTGGCGACCCTTAAATTTAAGGATAAAGGAACAAAATGCCTAATTATATCCAAAAAGAATGAAGATGAAGCTCATCCCAAAAAAATCGACCTAATGCATAATTCTGACCTTGAAATTTTGACCGATTATCTTTACAGCTTCTTAAATCATAATCCCGCACTACATTTCAATAATAATATGCTTCTCGTCGCAAGGGTTCGATAATGACCATATATTTTCACATTTCATTTTAGCGAGGGAAATAATTAGTGAAATGTGAAAGTACATAATTATGATGGGTCCTCATAAAATTCAGGAGGCCACGAAGAAAATCGCCAAAAATATATGATCAAATTGATGCATTCCGCCCAAAACAATTTAAACGAACTTCACATCGAAAAATGGTTAGTGCATGTGGTTAACCACTTGCAATAAACGAGTAGCATAGAAGATTTATAATGTCTTGAAGTGGAGAAAGCAAAATTGAAATAAAAATAAAATTAACTTTCGAGTTTGAACGAGTATGAAATTGAATATTTACCTTTAAAAAATTCCTAAAATTCACTAAAATCAATTATCGACGATTCAAAATATGAAGCTTGATTGGAGAAGGTGCTGCAACAACAATAAAAAGAAAAAAAGAAAAAACCTATATATTTAGTATAAAACATATTTCCAATCAAGCTGATCAATCGAGAGATTATATTTAAAACCCAATAATTTGGTTCTTGGTCAAATTAAAATATGATAAACATATTTACTCCTTGATGCAGAAACCTTAATTTCCTCTACTGGAACTTTACTTATTCTATGCAGAAATTTAATAGAAACAAATACAAAGACTGAGTCTAAAGTTGGAACACTTGACACATAACAAGGAATATAGGAGATATGCCTTTTAACAATCTGAGTACAGAATAAACCGGACTATTAAATTTTCTTTAAGCTCGGTTCCTCCTCAAAAATAAATATAAGAGCTGTATATCTGTGTAATTGATGAAAAATTATAGGCATTTGTGTGCATTTGAAACGGAAAAATGAAAAAGAAATAGAAAAAACTGTTTACTACAACTAAAGTAAGCCTCTCTTTAAATGTACCCGAAATTTGTTTTCCTCAAACAATTTACTCCCTCCGTATATCAAAATATAAGTCACTTGAGTGTTTTAAGGTGTAATAAATGATATTTTTTTCAATGTTATCTTATTTATATTAGACACAATAACTATTTTTATCAATTATCATTAGTTTTGATATGAAGGATAATTTGGTCAAACTACCCCAATGTCGTTATAATTTAGAAGAATTAATAATTTGGTCAAACCTTGTGGCACCCTAAATTAAAAAATTGACTTTGGGCCACCGTGAATTCAATTTTTTTTGTAATAATTTTGCTCTTTTTTACACTAAAAATAGTAAATTTTAAGGTTTTTTGGCTTTTATATGCAAAATATTAATTTGATATCTGGTTAATACAACTTTTGGAATAATAATTTTACATTTTTTTAAATTTTTAATAAATATTTAATTGATTTAATTTTATAAATTAAGATGTACAATGGATCACATAAAGTATTTAACAAGAATAATTTTATAAGTTAAAATGTTAAATTGGTCAAAACAAAAGTTGAGGGTGCATGAAATTTTTTGTGAAAAGTACAAGAGTGATTTATGTATTCAGCCGCTCAAGTGATAATAACATGCATACAACTCATGACATTCAATTGCACCAGTTGTCTCTTAAAAACACTCACATCGACTAAATACCATATCCATCAAGAGCATATAAGAGTGACAAGTTAGCTAGTTAATTGGTAATACTTCCAAGTAAGCCCACCTTACATATATTCACCTGATGGGGTCTAACATCTTACCAATTCACCTAAAAAGCATTTAATGAGTTCCTTTCAGAAAGAAAAATAGAAACAAGAGTTTTGAATATATATATATAAGGTGCAGCAACTGATATATTATTAATGCTGTTTTTTCTGTATATGCAAGTAATGAAAGGAAGCCACTTATATAGTGGTTAAGTCCACGACTAAGTACAAAAAATCCCTTAATAATTATTAACTAATTATTGAAAGCAGATCCTAGCTACCAACTCAGTCAAGATACAATCTGCACATGGTAATCCAACAACCAAATATATCTAACAGAATATGGAAAATATTTAGCCATCCTTATTCCTCCATAAACCACCTTATTTCTCCTTATTTTCCACAACAGGAGCTTGCAAGGAAGTGTGATCACTTATAACCACCTTATCACTCCTGTGATCATCAACATCCCCCCTCAAACTTTGCCGGGGCTGGAGGCATAGTTTGCTGCGAAATATAGCAATGGCAGACTTGTGTATGGGTTTAGTGAAGATGTCAACTACCTGTTGAGTAGTGGGAACATATTTGGTTACTAGAAGACCACGTGCAACTTGTTCTCGAACAAAGTGGTAGTTGAGCTCGATATGTTTACTTCTGGCATGAAACACAGGATTGACTGTAAGAAACAGTGCACTTAGATTGTCACAGTATAGTGTCGGTGGAACTGGCATGGGAATGGAAAAATCTTGAAGCAAATAAGTTAGCCAAGTGAGTTCCGCAGTAGTGTGGGCCATGGCTCGGTACTCCGCTTCAGTACTTGAGCGGGAGACAGTGTGCTGTTTTTTTGCACACCAGGAAATGAGATTCTGTCCAAGAAATGTACAGTACCCTGTTGTTGAACGCCTTGTGAGAGGACAACCAGCCCAATCAGCGTCAGCATAACCCTGCAACAACAACGAAGACTTGGAAGTGAAATATATTCCTAGACTCAAAGTTCCTTTAACATACCGAAGGATCTGATGGGCAAACTTCATGTGCATCACTGTTGGATTCTGCAAAAACTGAGAAACAAAATTGACACTAAAAGCAATATCCGGACGTGTGAGTGTTAAATACTATAATGCGCCTACTAGACTCCGATACAAATGAGAGTCAACAGAAGCTGCAACCTTCTCAACAGCCGGTTTGAGCTCCAAGGGAGTAGCCATGGGTTTACTGTCAACCATTCCAAACCGTTCAAGCAATGTCAAAGCATAATGGGTCTGATTCAACGAAATTCCATCATCTGTGTGTGTAACCTCTATACCTAAAAAATGATGCAAGAGCCCTAGGTCTTTCATAGCAAATTCACTACACAATAGCTGGACAAATTTATCAATTAACAAAGTTGAAGAACCTGTCAAAAGCATGTCATAAACATAGATTAAAAGTGCAAGTGTGCCTTGTGTAGACTTAAAAATGAACAGGGAAGGGTCGGCCAAACTACAAAAAAAACCATAAGAAATTAAAAAACTACTCAATCTGTCAAACCAGGCTCGCGGAGCCTGTTTCAAACCATATAAAGCTCGTTTCAATTTACACACATGTGTCGGAAATTGGGAATCAATCATACCTGGTGGTTGGTCTATAAAAAGATCCTCTGTTATATGCCCATGCAAAAAGGCATTTTTGACATCAAGCTGACGTACCTGCCAATGCCGAACCAAAGCAATCGAAAGAACCATTCGAATAGTTCCAGGCTTGACGACGGGGGAGAACGTTTCTGTAAAATCCTGACCATCAATTTGATGAAAGCCTTTTGCAACTAATCGCGCTTTCAGCCTATCCAAAGTACCATCTGGTTTCAGTTTAGCCTTAAACACCCATTTGGATCCTATAATATTCATGCTTGCCTATCTAGGAACCAAAGTCCATGTCTGATTATTGTGTAATGCTGTCAATTCTTCTTCCATGGCATGTTTCCAACCAGAATGTGCCAGGGCTTGTCGTACCGTTCGTGGCTCCTTCGGAATTGAAGTATCCACCTCTGTTAAAAGAGCATAGCGAGGATTCGGTTTCACAATCCCTAACTGAGAACGTGTTACCATTGAATGACGGGGAGAACCCTGTATCGGTGCGTGAGGGACTGTTCCAGAGGAAACTTCATCAACTGAAACAAATAATTCAGGGGATGGAACGTTCAACTGATTTTCGAGTGTTTCAGTTTCAATATTAGGAATAGGCAAAATGGAAGAAGTGTCAGACAACGACAAATTCGTGGCTGGCGATTGGGGATTTGACGAACCAGAAGATGAGGGAAAATTAGGTAATGGGGAATCAGGCGTAATAGGGAAAGATGAGGTATATGGCGTGGACAAAGATGAGGGCGAAGAAAGAGTACCTGTTCCCAAATTTGGTGAGGGCAGTGGAGAAGGAGGATCCACCAGTGGTGCGGATTCATCAGCAGACGCTGCTGCGGGTGAATTCGTTGAAGAGGGACCTGTTTCTAATGTGTTTGAATTTATCTGAGGGATATTACATGCAGGTGGCTCAGTTTCTAATTGTGTCGAGTCTTTTTGCAATGGAAACGGGACAGGTATCAGGGATAATAATTGGTTGGGTTTGTCCTCTATAGGTGACACATCAGCTGGTAGTGGTATCCAAGTATCAAATACTTGTTTTGCACATTGAGATGCATTTTTTTTCTTTTGATTTATAAGGAAAATAGCCCTCATCGAACACTACATGCCTGGAAATAACGTATTTCCGATTCTGAATATCATAACATCGATAGCCCTTGTATTTATCACTGTAGCCTGCAAACACACAAAGAACAGACTTTGGGTCAAATTTATTTTTCCTTGTATCCCAAATATACGGAAAACATTTACACCCAAATACCCGTAAAACAGAGTAATCAGGATGCTTATGATGTAATTGATAAAATGGTGACTCAAAAGAAATTGATGATGATGGAAGCCTATTAATTAAATATACTGCAGTTGAAAAAGCATTAAACCAAAAAGATAAGGGAAGACGGCTGTGAAATAACATGGACATTCCCAACTCACGAATTATACGATGTCGACGCTCAACTGTTCCAGCTTGTTCTGGTGTATATGGACACGAAATATGGTGAACTATACCAGTTTTAAGAAAATGTGTAGCCAAAGCAGAATTAACAAATTCACCTCCGCCATCAGATTGGTAAACTTTTATAACAGCATTGTATTGTCTTTTAATGTAACTTTCAAAAGCAATGAAAGCCGAATAAAAGTCAGATTTTAAGCGCAAGGGTATGATCCACACATATTTGGAAAAATCGTCGACAAGACAAGCGTAATACTTAAATTTTTCAATTGACAGAACTGGGGCTGGACCCCATACATCACAATGAATTTTTTCAAAAGGAGTTGTAGCAGAATTAGCACTTTTATAAAAAGGAAATTTGCTGAGTTTCCCCAGCTGACAACTATCACAAACTTGGTTTATTTTTAATGGTCCTCTAACAGAGATGAGGCCTTTATTATGCAGATTATTTAAAGCAGACATTTGTGGATGTCCTAGACGTTGGTGCCACACATCGGCACTACAAGACTTAAAACGAAATGAAAAATTAGCCTCAGGACTACTGGAAATCGTATACAAATCACCCTTCTTTGGTCCCTGCATGATTGTTGCGCCTGTCTTCCATTCCTTCACAATAAACGAATCGTTAGTGAACTCACAATTTACTGGAAATTGTGAAGTTAACTTGCTTACTGATAGTAAATTCTTTTTTAAGCTAGGAACATACAAAATCTCAGATAAAGGAAGAACATTATTATTCTTACAAATTTCAGCAGTTCCAACACCTGCTATAGGGATGGAAGAACCATCTCCTATAATTACAGAATCGCTACCTGTATATTTATATAGACTAGATATCATACCTTCATTACCAGTCATATGATTGGTAGTACCGGTATCGGACGTCCAATCATGGTCACGAACACTATTATCTAGTGTTAAAGACGCCAGAGCTTGTGGAAGGGATTCTGTGGGTGTTGAAGAAGGGATCCACCAGCAAATTTTCGCAATATGTCCTTTTTTGCTACAAATCTGACAGGTTTCATCTCGATAAAGTTCGCGTTCTGCTACTGTCATCCTTCGTTTTCCAGGTGGTGCAGGTCGTCGTGTTTGGCCTGAAAAATTCCCTTGATTCTGTGCTTGAAATCCACGCCCTACAGAAGAAAAAGATGAGCGAAAATTTTTTGAGTCATAGTTGGAATTTGACACACCAAACTGCTGGTCTCTCTTTGATTGTGCATAAAATGCCAAATGTGGAGTACGAGTAGCCAAGGCCGAATTTCCAGTGTTTGTGAACCAGGTTCGCCTTTGATCATGGTTTTGAAGTTGGGAAATTAATTCAGTGTAAGACGGAGTTGGGGGTTTCAACATGGTGGTTGTGAAAGTTTCATATTGAGGACCAAGGCTTGTTAATAGGCTGTAAATTTTTTCTTTTTTTGAAATGGGGCGGCCAATTGCAGCTAAACTGTCGCAAATATTTTTAAACTGGCGAATATGAGTGGTGATGGGTACAGTCTCATCTTTGCGAAGGTAGGTTAATTGTTGACAGAGTGTAAACTCCCTTTCTTGAGAAACTTGGGAGTATGATTCTTTTAAACCATTCCACACAGCAAACGCTGTGTCAAGGCCAATAACTAGACCAAGGGATTCTTCTGAGAGAGTCCCTATGATCCATCCACGAAGCAATCGATCCGCCTTTTTCCAAGTAGTAAAATTTTGAATGGCCTGATCTGTGGCTTTGTCCGATCCGGCTGGGTTCATTGGGGGTTCTTCAGTGATGTGTTCTGTGAGATCTTGGCTTTCGGCAAGTCCTAAAACTTGCTCACGCCATAACAAATAATTATTTTGGGTTAATTTGAGGGTGACGAAATTTCCGACATTGAGAGAAAGGGAAGAGGAAGCCAGGAGAGTAATATGAAAGAAAAAGGCCTGGATTTAGGCTCTGATACCAAGAAAGAAAAATAGAAACAAGAGTTTTGAATATATATATATAAGGTGCAGCAACTGATATATTATTAATGCTGTTTTTTCTGTATATGCAAGTAATGAAAGGAAGCCACTTATATAGTGGTTAAGTCCACGACTAAGTACACAAAATCCCTTAATAATCTATGAAATATTAACTAATTATTGAAAGCAGATCCTAGCTACCAACTCAGTCAAGATACAATCTGCACATGGTAATCCAACAACCAAATATATCTAACAGAATATGGAAAATATTTAGCCATCCTTATTCCTCCATAAACCACCTTATTTCTCCTTATTTTCCACAACAGGAGCTTGCAAGGAAGTGTGATCACTTATAACCACCTTATCACTCCTGTGATCATCAACACTTTCCCTATCACAGTGAGCCAAATAGGCTCAAGTGATAATAATTATTGGTAATGAGTTAAATTCCCTCCAAACGTAAGTCTTTTATCTCCCATTTATCCCTACCTAAGATTATATTTATTAATTTAGGCTGTGTTTTTTTTTTTTTCATAAAATAACTTACAGGAAAATATTTTTCACAATTTTTCGTTATTTGGGTCGTTCAGGAAATAAGTCAATAGAAAATATTTTCTTAGTCAAAGAAAAATTAAGTCATTTTTTAAGGAAAACAAATTTTTATTTTCGAGAGAGTTAAATATTTTCCAGACATTGGCAAACATTATAAATCTATATTTTTTAATTTATTAATCATCATAGTCACTACCATCAGTTACCATTTACCACCGATCACCACCACTGGTTACCACCACCGGCCACCACCACCGGCCACCGACAGCCACCACCGACGGCTTTTATAATTTACAATTTTTATCATTCTTTTCATATTTAAGAATAACATTTTTAAATTATAAAATTTCTATTATTATTAATATTTTTTACGGTCTTATGAGATGAAAGACTTTAATATTTTTAACTAATTTTCAATATTACAACCAAACAACAGAAAATAAGTCATTTGAAAAATATTTTTCAAGGAAAATGTTTTCCATGAAAATAGTTTTCAGCAAGTTATTTTACGGAAACAAACGGAGTCTTAAAATCATAATGAGTTACTCAAATCTTAAATGTAGGCATGGCCACGGTTCCGGAACCGGCGGTTCCGGTTTCAGAAAAGCTGGAACCGGAACCGAACCGAAATGGTCCGGTTCCGGTTCCGGTTCCGGTTCCGATCCGATTACAAAACCGACGGTTCCGATTGGTTTTCCGGCGAATCGTATAATTTTAAATTTTAAATTTTGGATACCGGTTTAAAAAAAAATTTTATGTGAACATAAAAAATTAAAAAATACAGTTAAAAAATTTTAAAATATGAAGACCGGTTAAAAAAAAATTATTTGAACATGAAAAATTTAAAAATACACCTAAAAAATTTTAAATTTTGAAGATCGGTTTAAAAAAAAATTATTTGAACATAAAAAATTAAAAAATACACCTAAAAAATTAAAAAATACTTCAATTAAATTTATTTTTTAAAAGACTTGAATTGTTGAGTGTTGAACATAATGATTTTTTTAAAAAAAATTTTGAACTGAATTTTTTTTTTTTAAGTTTGAACAAAATTAAAAAAAAAAAAGGGCTTGAACTTAATTTTTTTTTGTTTAAAAAACAATTAAGTTGCCTACGTATCCTCTTGGGGTTTAGAGGAATCAAAGCCCACGTAGTTCTTACTTACCTTATATCAATTTCACCCCTTTTTACCTTAATCGCTATTTGCACCACCGGTTGATGTTCCCGTTGAGGACCCATCGTATAAATCAAATAAATCTTCATTTTCTTTTGGATTTTCTTGGGCTCTTAGTTCGGCTTTGGTCCAATCATCCACGCACGCTTGTGCTTCTAATGAATCGGGTGTCATACGGGATCGTGTTTCATCAAGTATGTTACCTCCTTGACTAAAAGCTTGTTCAACCGCAACAGTGGAGACCGGAGCTGCTAAAATTTGTTTTGCAAGTAAAGAAAGAATTGGAAAAGTATTTGCGTGACGACTCCACCAATCTAAAATTGAAAAATCTGCATCTGCATAATTATCACCAAACTCAAAAGAAATTGTTAGATAATTGTCAAATTCAGAAACAGAACTGGATTCCCTTGTTCTTTTTTATCTTTGCAATAAAACTTGTTGAGCAACATCAACACCACTTACCCTTTGTGTTGAAAATTGTGGAATATTAGATTGAGAAGAAGTAGAAATAGAAGTAGATGAACTAGAAACTTGAACAAATTCATTATATAATTGCATAATATTTTGTTTAACTTCATGCACTAGTACATTTATATTAACATTATCTTCTACATCAAGATTTAATACGTCATAATAAATAGTCAAATAATCACATAAAATATCCATTCTACATCTAGGATCAAATACAATAGCAACAAGATAAAGAGGTGGTATATTTTTAAAATAAGATAACCATTTTTTTTTCATTGAAAAAATACAATCTTTTAATAAATCATCATTTTGAAATTCTTGTAGTGCAGTAACAATATTAATACACATAGGTAAAAATAAATTAGATGTGGGATAATAAACTCCACTAAATTTATAGGTAGCATCATTAAAAATTTTTAAAATATCTAAAATTTTTGCACAAATCTCCCAATTTTGTGGATATAAATTAATATCCTCAATATTATTAGTAACAAAAAAACATAATAATTCTTTATAAGAAAAAGACTCGTTTAGTAATTCATATGTTGAATTCCAACGAGTTGGGACATCCCTTGGAAAACGTTTTGGTCTTTTATTATTTTCTTTACAAAATTTAGCCCAACTTTTCATCACTTGGGGATGTGTCCATAAATATGAAATAGCTTTTTTAATTGGAGAAATAAAAGAATCAAGAATTTTCAAACCATCTTGTACACATAAATTTAAAACATGGCATGCACATCTTATATGAAAAAATTTACCACCAATATTTGGTTCACAAATTTTTTTAAGTTCAATAATTGATCTAGTATTTGCAGAAGCATTATCAAATGAAATAGAAAAATTTTTTTTTGTCAACCTATATTCATCTAAAATTGAAACAATTACTCTATAAATATTAATTGCAGTATGTTTATCATCAAAAACACGAAAACCAATAATTCTTTTTTGAATTTTCCAATCATCATCAATCCAATGACATGTAATACCCATATAAGAATGCATTTGCCAATGATCACTCCAAACATCACAACAAATTGAAACACGAATTTTCAATTGAGAAAATAAAAGTTCTAACTCTTTTTTTCCTTTGTTATATAAAGAAATAATAGTTCGTTTTACAGTATTTCTTGGTACTCTTTTAGCACAAGGATTTAAAGCTTTTTGACAATAATTATTAAAACCTAATTTTTCACCAAAACTAAAAGATAAATGTTCCATAGAAATCATTTTTGCTAATTCTTCTTTTTGTATTTTATCAGAATATTTAAATAAAGAAAGGTTAGAAGCGTACCCGGAAATTTGTTGTTGAGACCGATCAACTCCTATTTTTGTTGGATGTTTTGCCTCCAAATGCTTCCAAAATGATCCATAGCCGCCCGCTTGTTTAAATTTATAAGATTTTCCACAATAATTGCAAATTACATCGTACATTTTCTCACCTTTGAATTTTTTTGTGAAATGAATGGAGAATATGTCGGAACTTTGTCTTGCTCTTCTAACAATTTTTGCTCGTTGCTCTTGCTCTTGCTCTTCATCTTCTTGAAATTGCTCATTAAATTCGGATTCTTGAGTTGGAATATCCAAATTTTCATTTGGAAAACCTTCAAAATTAAATTGGTCGGGAATCATATCATAGATGTCGTTTGTAGGGATAGATGATTCTCCAATTTTTCCCTTGCCCTTACCCGAATTTGAGTTTCCTCCACTTGCCATTATATGATAATAAAATATAATTTGGAAAATTGAATAAAAAAAATTAGAGAGAATAATTACTTAATAAGAGATATTGTAGAGTAGAGAAGAATAAATGAATAATATAGAGTAGAGTGTAGTATATTGTAGAGAGAGTAAGTAGAGAGTGTAGTATATTGTAGAGAGAGTAAGTAGAGAGAGTTGAGATTTTTTTGTAATGAATTTGTAAATAAAATGAGGTATTTATAATAAATCCAAAAATTCATTTTTCCAAAAATACCCTTAAAACTAGCCGTTATATAGCCGTTTATGGCTGTTGGGAGGGGTAATTAAGACATTTCACAAAAAAAAAAAAATCAAAAATCTGACAGTTACAACGGCTAGAACCGCCGGTTCGAACCGGCGGTTCTAACCGGCCGGAGAACCGGCGGTTCCAGTCCGGTTCTGACCGGTTCTCTGGAACCGCCGGTTCTGGTTCCTCATTTGCAGGAACCGGAACCGAACTGGATTTTTTCGGTTCCGGTTTCGGTTCGTCCCGATTCCGGTTCTCACCGGTTCCGGGCCGGTTCGAACCGACGGTTCCGGTTCCCGGAACCGTAATTTGGCCATGCCTACTTAAATGACAATTACTTCTATTTCACATCACCAGTAGTTGATCCTAGGACAGTAATAATAGTTCGACGCTATACATTGCATTCTTCCTAGTAATCAAGCCCTTTGCTCTTTTTGTAATGGTGAAATTGAATCACATCTCCATTTATTTCTCTTATGCCCTCTCTCTTGGCAGCTATGGAACAAATGCCTACCTTGGTGGGGTTACTTGTTTTGTTTCTCAAACAATTTTTTGGATCATCTAAAATAATATAATTTAAAATACAAAATGCTAATATATGTTTTAAATACTAATTAAATATAATATTAATATGGAATAAAGCTCAATTTGCCGTGAACTTGAGACAACATACAATTTGTCCAAAAATTAATTTTTGTAGAATTTACCTCTTGAACTTGTACCAAAACAACAAAATGGCCAATTTTTAAGAAAAATTTTTTTATATAGTCTTACCTAAGAAAAATTACTTAAAATTGGAAAAAAAAATTATTTAAAAATATAACAATAATTATAAAGGTTTATAGTATTTGATTTAAAAATAATTTAACAAGTATTTAATTTAAAAAATTAAAGAATTATAAAGGTATTTGATTATATTGAAATTTTTTGTTAGAAAAATATTCAGTATTTTTTTGTATGATTATTTTTTTAAAATTATATTTAGATTGAATATTTAATTACTTTTTAATCATATTTGATTTATATCAATTAATTTATTTTTTGAAATAAAAATTGGGCATTTTATACTTTTGGTGCAAGTTCAAGGTGCAAATTGTAAAAAAATTAATTTTTGGGCAAATGTATGTTGTGTCAAAGTTTAGAGGGCAAATTAATCCTTATTCCTATTAATATTCCACATAATTTTTTTTGTACATATGTAGGTTACATAATAGGGATTGAAATGACTCGAACTTTTTAGAATACACGAGAAACTTAATCAGACCACATATGATTTTCATTGCACATAATTTTTTACTGTTAAGAATAATACTCATTTTCTTGGAAATTATATTTTCAAGTTGGCTTTTACTAAAATATAGAATTCTACGATTCTTTATAGATATAGAAACTCTCTTTGCATGCCATTTGGACATGCTAATTTGCTAGGCAGGTCATGAGATTATCTATTTTTTTCTTTTTAAACTTTTAGAAAACCATTTTTCTCCTAAAACACATTAAACTTTTCTAAGATTATATTAATTTTTTTTGCAAAACACTAAATTAATTGAAGATATTTCTATTGATTACATGTGAATGCGGATAACTAAAAAATTATTTTAATATAAATAATAATGTACTTGAAATTACTTTAAACACAATAAATAACATTTTAAGATAATTATTTTTGTAAAAAATCTATAAACAATCTTAATATATATTAAAAAAGTTTATAGATATGGGTTACATAATTATAATTAATTCTAATATGAAAATAAATTTTGAAGTTATATTTTTAAAACAATTGGTTATGGTTTTTATGAAGTTTACAAGAAAATTTTAAAAAGCACTAGTATTAAATTTTTAATGAAAAATTAAAATGAGTGTTACAAATTCGATTATTAATCATTATATTTAATAATGCAATTGTTATTATGTGTTCGATTAATCGTATTATTATTTTGAAATCTAAATGATAAACTTATTTTTATATAAGTCAAGTTTATAATAGATAAATTCAAAAAATTAAGTTTTGAATTGTTTTTCGTATATTACAAATAAAATTCAAATTAAACAATTAGAATTACTTCTTGTATTGAGTTTTTAGATGGGCAAAAAAAGTTTGTTATTATAATAATAAATATAATTAAATAATACATGAATAATAAATTATTGGTTTTATAGGTATCAAGTTATTAGAAATTTTTAGATTTAATGGCCCACATTTAGATCGTTTAAATCTAATGAAAAATAACCATTTCTGCGTCTATAGCATCTCTGTACAGTAGTCTTACCCCACAATCAATAAGAATTATTGAAGTCTATATAAAGAGGTGCCATTGCGTTGGTACGCCACACCACAAATATCTTGTTGTAGATTGATAGCCAAAAACCATGGAAGGTCTTACACCAATTCGAGTTACAAATGGAGACGATAAGGAATCTGGGCAACCTTTGAGCCCAGTAGCTCGTACGTTTCATGAGCGGGATTCCAATGTCTACATAATTGTGATCCTGGATTTAAGACTCCAATCAATCCTCATCTTATTAATCCTATCCTGGTCCATAGTTTCCTTAAGCATCCTCGTTTCTCTTGTTTGCATGCAGGTATTCCATTTATAATTTTGCATATCTTTTCATAAATTAATTAATTAATTAAGATCCATTTATAAGTTAACTTTTTACATAATCTCTGCAGAGTTTAACCTTTTGAAACGTTATTTTTTACAATGGTTGGTAACATACCTTTAAACTAGCTTTTAGACAATCGTATTATAGTCCCAATTATTGATCATCAAAACATATACTGTCCTGATTAGTTTGTAGAAGACTATGCCTCCAACTTAAGCAAAACCGCAGTCAGCAAATCTAAACCTTTGTGGGATTTTCATATTCTCAATGTTAAAACCTCTGAAGCAGAATTAATAGCCATTCTTCGCTTCCACCATTCGCTCGGTGATGGAGCCTCTCTCATGTTTCTGTTACTTTCTTGCACTCGAAAAGTGTCGGATCCTGAGTCACTTCCGACATTTCCAACTATGCAGAGAAGGAAGCAAAAAAATGAGGGTTTCTGCAATATTTGGTTAAGTTATGGTTGTTGGTGGTGCTGATTTGGAATACTTTTATCGATGCGGTGACGTTTCTGTTGACTATTTTCTTCTTGGAAGATACCAAGACCCCTCTTAAAGGAACAGTACAATTTGGAACTAATACAAGCAGGTTTGTTCATACAACAATGTCTTTGTATGATTTAAAGCTTGTCAAGAATGCTATGGGCGCTGTAAGTCCAAGCTTGCCAAGAAGGTTGCTCAACCAATGCTATGGGCGCTGTTTAGTTCAATATGCTAGAAAAAGAATAAAAAAAAAAAATTGAGGGCAAAATAATGAAACAAAAATTAATAATCCTATTGGACAACCAATGCAACATTATTACATTATCAGAGAAGTTTTTGGTTTATATATTATTTTTATAAAACTTAATAGCCAACACAAACAACTGAGCAACCGACTTAACAAAATCTCTTGTGCATTTAAATTGACAAATGAGCATACAATTACATTTGCATGGCCCTTATGTCATCATCTTTGCCCTAGCCATGGCAGCATCCTTAATGAGCTTTAAAGATTCTTCGAAATCAGTACATAACTGGTGAGGATTGGGAATTGCATTTTCATCAACTGATAGAACAATTGCCATCTTGTTGAAATAGCTTTGAAAATTTACAGTCAGAGCCTGTGAATATAGTATTGTCAAATATCAATATATATAATTAATAAAATCAGAATCTTAATATTAATTTGTATATTTTTACTAATCAGAACTATTTGAACTCTTAACTGTTGAGAGACGAATTTCACATTGAATAATAGTAAAAGAACCAGTCATTTTGGTTCAAAATTTCTAAATAAAAGTTTTATAGAGATAAAAAAAAAGGAGAAAAGAATATATTGGAATTGATAGAGAGCACTTACATTTGGAAGCCCATAAACTGTAGGAGCTATGAAGCTAATCGAATGACCATAGACAGAACTTTCTTGGGTGGGTCCAGGCAGATTTGAGACAAGTATTGTAGTTTGAGAAAAAATTCTTTGGGCATAAATACTTGCACCCTGTTATAATAATGGAGGAACATATTGCTTTCGATAATAACTTAATGACTAGTAAATTAAATATATAAAATTTGAAAATTTAATTAACTTTAATTAAAATTTAAAAATTAATTTGGTAAAATATAAAATAGTAATTATGTACCTTGATGCCAAAGAAATATGTGAATAGCTTAATAATGGTTCCTGAGGCAATAGCTTCGAAAGAATTCTTCTTCCGGTCCATAGAAGCCTTAGCAGTGCGAAGATAATCAAGTGGGTCGTCTTTAATTGCAATTGTAAAAGGAAAGAGGATAATACCGACGTTATTGCCCACCATATGTTTAGTCTGGGGTAAAGCCTGTACGACAACAAATGGGCTTTCAAGGCATTACATTTTATATATTTAATAATTTTATGTATCCATAACTATTATTCACCTAAAAATACTTGTTTCAAGCCTACTTATCCGTATCAATCCTATCATTTAAGTAGATTTTGAGTCTGTTCGACAAAATTATTTATTTTAATAGCTGTTAGTTATTTTAATAACATTTAGCTGTTAACTGTTTGAGTAACTTTTTGTAAAGTACTAGAAGCTAAATATTGTATGAGTTAACTTTTTATAAGACCCTATCTTGACCTCTAGTAACATTAACTGTTAGCTATTTGAGTAGCTTTTCATAAAACTCTACAAGTTATACGTTACATAAATTAACTTTTTATAAGACGCTGCATTGATCTCTAAAAGCTAGTTCAAACGATATATTACCAAACGATATAAAAAATAACATTTAACATTTTGATCAGAGCTACTTAAAAAGTTATTGCCGAATATAGTCTTCAATCGCTTTTAAACGATATAAAAAGTTATTGTTGGACAAAAACACAAAATTACTCTTTATAATTATTATACAATAACACTATTTACCATTTCTTAACCATTCGACAATAATCTCTTATACCACTTCTTAATTATAAAACTCAATAAATAAATGTTAGGATATATATTGATTTCACATTAAATAATAATAATATAAATAACGTGATTATAATGAAATATATATATATATATATCTAAAAGTTTATGTTGAAAAATTTAAACATGCAATCAAGTAGTAAATTTTCTACCTACTTTGAAAGCAAAAGCAAAAAACACAGGATATATAGTTTATTGTTTATGTGTACATCTATTAAACTATGAAACTCAAATTTGATTAAAAAATATATCTAATCAAATCATAAAAATATTAAAAAATATATTAATAAAATTTTTTATCTCTTCTAAATTAAATATTTTAAATTATAATTAAAATAAAATAAATATTTAAAAAATAAATTTGAAAAATAACATACAAAAATATACAAAAATTTTCAAATGACTCATTATCATATATATTTTTTAAAAATAAAATTTAAAAAATAAATCTTAAAATTTTAAAATAATTATTATCTATATATATATTTATTAAAATAATAATTTTAATAAATCATATCTAGTCAATTAATAAAATATAATTTTTTAATCGATTATGATTAAAATTATTTTAAAATATTTCAAATTTCATTTAAAATGCTATTGAAAATCTCATCATTCTCACGTTAATAATTTATTTCAACATTAAATGTCAACGGCAGGCAACGATCGATATAATTTTTTTTTTTTTTTTAAATAAAGTATTAATCTCGAAGAATAGAAGAACTCACATGGATCCCCATCTTGAAGGACACAGGTACCGCAGCCCTAACGTGGAGGCCTTTTGGAAGATTATTCTCCTTCTCTGTTGCTCTATCATTATCACCTGTGTCACCGGGCATGCGTGGATATAATAATGAATTTTTACAAGGGTAAATTATTATGAAATGTCTGAGGTTTACTGAAATTACTGCTTTATCCATATTATTCGAAAAATTTACTGTAAAATCGCGGAGGTTTAGTCCCTATTTAGTTTTTTGGTCCAAAATTATTACTTTTATCATTAAATACCCAATAATATTTGACTATTTAGTCCCTCATATTTAATATATTAATATTCTTTTGTCTCCCGCATTTACTATTGAATTGCTATAGAAGAAAATGTAGTTGAATAGTACCAAATTTCACTACTTTAGTGACTTCAGAATAATTGTTCAAATATTAGCAATGAAATAGTAATTTTGGTCAAACTTCAAGGACTTTATAGTAATTTAATTCGTTTCAATGGTCAAATATCTTATTTAAGTATATTGAACTTAGGGATGGAACTATATTAAAATATTGTTAATTAAACAGATATAAAATTTTAAGGAATCAATGCCGCAAGGCATAGAGATAGGGGTGAACATTTTGACAATTCATTCTATTTGAATAAAATCTTTCATTGAAAATTTTTTAACTTAATCGAATTAATTTTTTAGTCGGACATGAAAAGACATATGGTAGGATCGTAACCATATAATACTATCCTAATATAAATTAAAATAAAATAAAAATTTGCACAAAAAAAAAATTAAAATTTTAAGAATTTTAATGGACAAAAATGACCCCTAAGCCTCAACGTAATTATGCCTTAGAACAAACTAATGTATATATAAGCATATATGGAAAAGGAGCCCTTACCGTATAGCCTGTTGAGGTAACGAGATAAACTTGCTTGTAGTACGGCCATCATAACATCGTTAATAGTCTATAAATAAATTAGCCAAAGAAGAAGGAAAAATAATTAAAAATTATTTTAGTTAATTAATTTAACCTTATTGATGAGTAACTAGGATTCTAATTTCAGAACCGGATCATATAAAAATACTTTCTCTTGAAAAATTAACACAAAAGCAAAACAATTTCAAGAACTTGAAATTTATAATAAAAGACTAAATCAAATTATGATGTACTTATCAAATCACTTACATAGTTGGTGGCAGTTTTCACCAATTTGATGTCGTCCAAACTAACAATTTTGTAAACAATGCGCTTGCTAGATGATTCGCCCCACATAGAATTTGTGATAGGTGTTTTTGTATCCTTGAAGAACAATAATGTTGCAATCAACATAATAACATCAACCATACTATTCCAATAAAATCGAAACATCAACCAAAACTTGCGAAGATAACTCAAATTATTCTGCTCTTCATATTTCTCCTTCTTCTTCTTCACTGGAAAGGATGGAGTTGCCTCTGGATCAGAAACTTTACGAGCTGAAGAAAGTAAAAGAGAAACGAGAGAGAATCCATCGCCGAGAGAGTGATGAACGCGAACAATGCAAACAGATTCAGCGTCATCAGTTTTAAGATTTAGGATATGAACATCCCATAAAGGCTTTGAAATGTCCAAATTTGTTTTGCTTAAATTAGAGATGTAATCTTCTAAGAATGTTTGTGGTGATAACTCCATGTCTTGGTTGAGCTCTGGGACTATGACATGATCTTCCACATTCACACTTGTTCTTACACATTTCATCTTCCCATCTTTGTCATCAGCAACCTGAATTTGTTTTCCAATTAAATTTTGATCAATATCAAAATCTTGCAATTATATACATAAAGTTGAACTCGAATCTCAACTTAATGTTAGCATGTATATATATAGCAATATAATAGAATTGAGTAAATAATAATAATAATTAAAACAGAAAATATTTTATATTTTATAAGGAGATATGGATATTAATTTATTTTTAATAAAATTTTTTTATAAATAATATTTTTGTTTCATGACGTCCAATTTCACATCACTTTTTAACCTACAAACGCCCCGGGTAAAATTTTAAAATTTTATTTTAATATATTCGATATGGGTTTTCTATTTAAATACTTATATTTGATCCTTCCAAGCTTATATCTTGTGTTCCCTTGCTGTTTTTAGCAACCGCAAATAAAATTATTATTAAAATTTAGATTCTTACATGCAATGTTGTTGAATTTACTCACTTTTTTATTTTCAACTGCAAATAATAGTATTTAATATGTATTTTTATGAAGTTTAAGGATCTCTTATCAAATAAGCTATTTTAATTTAGTTTATCATATTAGCACATGTTTTTATTAGAATTGCTTATGCGGAGCCAATCTATATAGACCAACCCATAGATTAAATCAACAGAGTATTTCTCATAATTTACTAAAAAAAAAAAAAGGGGATAAAGTGAGACCACTTTTAAAAAAATATATATTTTAATTGATTTGATCTATGTATAAATTGATTTGATCTATGTATAAATCTGTAAATCAAATCTAAGCAATTCGGATCTTTTTTCGTATTAAATTAATACATAAAAGAAAAGAAAAAATAAAGGAAACTTTAGAGAATAATAAAAAAATGATTATACATGGATAGACGGGGTTATGGCTCCACCCATAGATTAAACTAATGAAAGTAGAAATTTTTTAAAAATAATTTTTACGTAGTTATTTTATTTCTTACTATATGGTTAGAAATACCTTTATTTTAATAAAATTCCTACTTTTTAGTATATGAGTAGAGCAATAAACACAGTCTAAACAAGTCAATCACGATAAAAAAAATAAAAATACAGAAGACCTAAGTAAAGCTTCTTTTATGTTTTAATCACTTTGCCATTTGATTCTTGTGACTAAAGGTCTCCCTATTGAAATTTTCGTTTGACCGAATGATATTTTTTTTTTTTCTTTTGTTTCTTTTTGGTACACATATAACTTTTTCAATTGACCTCTTTTAAAGTTCTGAATAAGCTCTATTATTATAGTTTATCATATATTAATTCCGAAAATTTTTTTTCCTCTATATGCGATTGTGCGCACACCTTTAGATCAAACTAATGAAAATAAAAATTTTTTAAAACCAATTTTTACTTAATTAGTTTTTTTAGAATATGGTCAGAAATACCCTTATTTCAATAAAATTCTTACTTTTAGTATATAAGTAGAGCAATATACATGGTCTAAATAAGTCAATCACAATAAAAAAAATAAAAACACTGAAGACCTAAGTGAAGTTTCTTTTATATTTTAACTACTTTGCAATTTGATTCTTGTGACTAAAGGTTTCTCCTATTGAAACTTTCGTTTGACCGAATGATTTTTTTTTTCTTTTGTTTCGTTTTGATACACATATATCTTTTTCAATTGACCTCTTTTAAAGTTCTGAATAAACTCTTTTTATTATATTTTATTATATATTAATCCCGAAAAATTTTTTTCCTCTGTATGCGACTACCATACATCTTTAGATCAAACTAATAAAAATAGAAATTTTTTAAAAACAATTTTTACTTAGTTATTTTTTTTTAGTATATGGTTAGAAATACTATTATTTCAATAAAATTCCTACTTTTAGTATATGAGTAGATCAATAAACACGGTCTAAACAAGTCAATGACAATAAAAATATAAAAATACTGAAGACCTAAGTGAAATTTCTTTTATGTTTTAACCACTTAGCCATTTGATTCTTGTGACTAAAGTTTCCCTAATTGAAACTTTCGTTTGACCGAATGAATTTTTGTTTCTTTTGTTTCTTTTTGATACACATATATATATCTTTTTCAATTGACCTCTTTTAATGTTCTGAATAAAGTCTATTTATTATAATTTATTATATATTAATCCCAAATTTTTTTTTCCTCTGTACGCAATTGCTCACACACCTTTAGATCAAACTAATGAAAATAGAAATTTTTTAAAAACAATTTACTTCTTTTTTTTTAGTATATGGTCAGAAATACCCTTATTTTAATAAAATTCCTACTTTTAGTATATGAGTAGAGCTATAAACACAGTCTAAACAAGTCAATCACAATAAAAAAAATAAAAATACTAAAGACCTAAGTGAATTTTTTTTAAAAAATTTTTTAACCACTTTGCCATTTGATTCTTGTGATTAAAGGTTTCCCCTATTTAAACTTTCGTTTGATCGTACACGCAATGGCGGATCTATGTTATAGAAAGGGGTCGATTGATTTTTTTTCTTTTATTTCTTTTTGATACACATGTATCTTTCTCAATTGACCTCTCTTAGAGTTATGAATAAACTCTATTTATTATAGTTTATTATATATTAATCCGGAAAAATTTTTTTCCTCTGTAATCGACTGCGCACACACTCTATTATTTCAATGAAATTCCTACTTTTAGTATATGAGTAGAGCAATAAACACAGTCTAAACAAGTGAATCATAATAAAACAAATAAAAATACGGAAGACCTAAGTGAAGCTTCTTTTTTGCTTTAACCACTTTGCCATTTGATTCTTGTGACTAAAGGTTTCCCCTATTGAAACTTTCGTTTGATTGAATGATTTTTTGTCTTTTGTTTCTTTTTGATACGCATATCTTTTTCAATTGACATCTTTTTAAGTTCTGAATAAACTCTATTTATTATGGTTTATTATATATTAATCCCGAAAAATTTTTTTCTTCTGCACGCGACTACTCACACACCTTTAGATCAAACTAATGAAAATAGAGATTTTTTAAAAACAATTTTTACTTAGTTATTTTTTAGTATATAGTCATAAATACCCTTATTTCAATAAAATTCCTACTTTAGTATATGAGTAGAGCAATAAACATGGTCTAAACAAGTCCATCACAATAAAAAAAATAAAAATATTGAAGACCTAAGTGAAGATTTTTTTATGTTTTAACCACTTTGCCATTTGATTCTTGTGATCAAACGTTTCCCCTATTTAAACTTTCGTTTGACCATACACGCAATGGCGGATCTATGTTATAGAAAGGGGTTATAGTTTACACATGTAACTTTCTTTTATTTCTTTTTGATACACATGTATCTTTTTCAATTGACCTCTTTTAAAGTTCTGAATAAAGTCTATTTATTATAGTTTAATATATATTAATCCTAAAAAATTTTTTTCCTCTGTAATCGACTGCGCACACACCTTTAGATCAAACTAATGAAAATAGAAATTTTTTAAAAACAATTTATAATTAGTTTTTTTTTTTTAGTATATGGTTAGAAATATGCTTGTTTCGATGAAATTCCTACTTTTAGTATATGAGTAGAGCAATAAACACAGTCTAAACAAGTCAATCACAATAAAAATAAAAATAAAAATACTGGAGACCTGAGTGAAGCTTCCTTTATGTTTTAACCACTTTGCCATTTGATTCTTGGGACTAAAGGTTTCCCCTATTGAAACTTTCATTTGATCGAATGATTTTTTTTTTTTCTTTTGTTTCTTTTTGGTACACATATCTTTTTCAATTGATGTCTTTTTAAGTTCTGCATAAACTCTATTTATTATAGTTTATTATATATTAATTCCAAAAAATTCTTTTCCTCTGTACGCGACTGCTCACACACCTTTAGATCAAACTAATGAAAATAGAAATTTTTAAAAACAATTTTTACTTAGTTATTTTTTTAAGTATGTGGTCAGAAATACCCTTATTTCAATAAAATTCCTACTTTTAGTATATGAGTAGAGCTATAAACACGGTCTAAACAAGTCAATCACAATAAAAAAAAATAAAAATACTAATGACCTAAGTTAAGTTTTTTTTTTTTATGTCTTAACCACTTTACCATTTGATTCTTGTGATTAAAAGTTTCCGTTATTTAAACTTTCGTTTGACCGTACATGTAATGGTGAATCACACGCAACAGTGGATCTATGTTATAGAAAGGGGTCGATTGATTTTTTTTTTCTTTTATTTCTTTTTGATACCCATGTATCTTTTTTAATTGACCTCTTTTAAAGTTCTGAATAAACTCTATTTATTATAGTTTCTTATATATTAATTCTGGAAAATTTTTTCCCTCTGTAATCGACTACACACACACCTTTAGATCAAACTAATGAAAATAGAAATTTTTTAAAAAAAGTTTTTAATTAGTTTTTTTTTTTTTACTATATGGTCAGAAACACCCTTATATCAATGAAATTCCTACTTTTAGTATATGAGCAGAGCAATAAACACGGTTTAAACAAGTCAATCACATTAAAAAAAAAAAAAAAAAAAACTGAAGACCTAAGTGAAGCTTCTTTTATGTTTTAACCACTTTGCCATTTGATTCTTGTGACTAAAGGTTTCCCCAAATGATTTTTTTTTTCTTTTGTTTCTTTTGGATACACATGTCTCTTTTAATTGATGTCTTTTTAAGTTCTTAATAGACTCTATTTATTATGGTTTATTATATAGTAATCCCGAAAATTTTTTTTCCTCTGTACGCGACTGCTCACACACCTTTAAATCAAACTAATAAAAATAGAAATTTTTTAAAAACAATTTTTACTTAGTTATGTTTTTTAGTATATGGTCAGAAATATCCTTATTTCAATAAATTTCTTACTTTTATTATATGAGTAGAGCTATAAATACGGTCTAAACAAGTCAATGACAATAAAAAAATAAAAATACTAAAGACTTAAGTGAAGTTTTTTTTTATGATTTAACCACTTTGCCATTTGATTCTTGTGATTAAAGGTTTTACCTATTTAAATTTTCGTTTGACCGTACATGTAATTGTGGATCTATGTTATAGAAAGGGATCGACTGATTTTTTTTTTCTTTTATTTCTTTTTGATACAAATGTATCTTCTTCAATTGACCTCTTTTATAGTTCTGAATAAACTCTATTTATTATAGTTTATTATATATTAATCCCAAAAAAATTTTTTTCCTCTGTAATCGACTGCGCACACACCTTTAGATCAAACTAATAAAAATAGAAATTTTTTAAAAACAATTTTTACTTAGTTATTTTTTTCAGTATATGGTCAAAAATACCCTTATTTCAATAAAATTCCTACTTTTAGTATATGAGTAGAGCCATAAGCACGGTCTAAACAAGTCAATCACAATAAAAAAAAATAAAAATACTGAAGACCTAAGTGAAGCTTCTTTTATGTTTTAACCACTTTGCCATTTGATTCTTGTGACTAAAGGTTTCTCCTATTGAAACTTTCGTTTGATCGAATGTTTTTTTTTTCTTTTGTTTCTTTTTGACACACATATCTTTTTCAATTGATGTCTTTTTAAGTTCTGAATAAACTCTATTTATTATGGTTTATTTTATATTAATTCCAAAAAGTTTTTTTTGCTCTGTACGCGACTGCTCACACACCTTTAGATCAAGCTAATAAAAATAGAAATTTTTTAAAAATAATTTTACTTGGTTATTTTTTTTAGTATATGGTCAGAAATACCCTTATTTCAATAAAATTCTTACTTTTAATATATGAGTAGAGCAATAAACAGGGTTTAAACAAGTCCATCACAATAAAAAAAATAAAAATTCTGAAGACCTATGTGAAGTTTTGTTTATGTTTTAACCGCTTTGCCATTTGATACTTGTGATTAAAGGTTTTCCCTATTTAAACTTTTGTTTGGCCGTACATGCAATGGCGGATCTATGTTATAGAAAGGGGTCGATTGATTTTTTTTTTTCTTTTATTACTTTTTGATAAACATGTATCTTTTTCAATTGACCTCTTTTAAAGTTCTAAATAAACTCTATTTATTATAGTTTATTATATATTAATCCCAAAAAATTTTTTCCCTCTGGAATCTACTGCGCACACACCTTTAGGTCAAACTAATGAAAATAGAAATTTTTTCAAAACAATTTTGAATTAGTTATTTTTTAGTATATGGTCAAAAATACCCTTGTTTCGATGAAATTCTTACTTTTAGTATATGAGTAGAGCAATAAACACGGTCTAAACTAGTCAATCACAATAAAAGAAATGAAAATACTGAAGACCTAAGTAATGCTTCTTTTATGTTTTAACCGCTTTGCCATTTGATTCTTGTGGCTAAAGGTTTCGCCTATTGAAGCTTTCATTTGATCGAATGATTTTTTTTTTCTTTTGTTTCTTTTTGATACACATATCTTTTTCAATTGACGTCTTTTTAAGTTCTGAGTAAACTCTATTTATTATCGTTTATTATATATTAACATTGAAATTTTTTTTTTCCTATGTGCGCCACTGCACACACGCCTTTTGATCAAACTAATGAAAATAGAAATTTTTTAAAAACAAAATATAATTAGTTTTTTTTTTAGTATATGGTCAGAAATACCCTTATTTCAATAAAATTCCTACTTTTAGTATATAAGTAGAGCAATGAACACGGTCTAAACAAGCCAATCACAATAAAAAAAATAAAAAAACTGAAGACCTAAGTAAAGTTTCTTTTATGTTTTAACCACTTTGCGATTTGATTCTTGTGACTAAAGGTTTCCCCTATTGAAACTTTCATTTGACCGAATGATTTTTTTTTTTCTCTTTTGTTTCTTTTTGATACACATATATCCTTTTCAATTGACCTCTTTCAAAGTTCTGAATAAACTCTATTTATTATAGTTTATTATATATTAATCTCGAAAAATTTTTTTCGTCTGTATGTGACTGCGCACACACCTTTGGATCAAACTAATGAACATAGAAATTTTTTGAAAACAATTTTAACTTAGTTATTTTTTTTTAGTATATGGTCAAAAATACCCTTATTTCAATAAAATTCCTACTTTTAATATATGAGTAGAGCAATAATAACGGTCTGAACAAGTCAATCACAATAAAAATATAAAAATACTGAAGGCCTAAGTGAAATTTCTTTTATGTTTTAACCACTTTGCCATTTGATTCTTGTGACTAAAAGTTTCCCCTATTGAAACTTTCGTTTGACCGAATGATATTTTTTTTCTTTTGTTTCTTTTTGATACACATATATCTTTTTCAATTGTTATCTTTTAAAGTTCTGAATAAACTCTATTTATTATAGTTTATTATATATTAATTCCAAAAAATTTTTTTCCTCCGTACGTGACTGCTCACACACCTTTAGATCAAACTAATGAAAATAGAAATTTTTTAAAAATAATTTTACTTGGTTATTCTTTTTACTATATGGTCAGAAATACCCTTATTTCAATAAAATTCCTACTTTTAGTATATGAGTAGAGCAATCAACAGGGTTTAAACAAGTCCATCACAATAAAAATTCTGAAGACCTATGTGAAGTTTTTTTTTATGTTTTAACCACTTTGCCATTTGATACTTGTGATTAAAGGTTTTCCCTATTTAAACTTTCGTTTGACCGTACACGCAATGGCGGATCTATGTTATAGAAAGGGCTCGATTGATTTTTTTTTTTTTTTTTGATACACATAACTTTTTCAATTGACCTCTTTTCAAGTTATGAATAAACTCTATTTATTATAGTTTATTTTATATTAATCTCAAAAAATTTTTTTCCTCTGTATGCGACTGTACATACACCTTTAGATCAAACTAATAAAAATAGAAATTTTTTGAAAACAATTTTTACTTAGTTATTTTTTTTAGTATATAGTCAGAAATACTCTTATTTCAATAAAATTCCTACTTTTAATATATGAGTAGAGCAATAATAACGGTCTGAACAAGTCAATCACAATAAAAATATAAAAATACTGAAGGCCTAAGTGAAATTTCTTTTATGTTTTAACCACTTTGCCTTTTGATTCTTGTGACTAAAAGTTTCCCCTATTGAAACTTTCGTTTGACGGAATGATATTTTTTTTCTTTTGTTTCTTTTTGATACACATATATCTTTTTCAATTGATATCTTTTAAAGTTCCGAATAAACTCTATTTATTATATTATTATATATTAATCCCAAAAAAATTTTTTCCTCTGTACGTGACTATTCACACACCTTTAGATCAAACTAATGAAAATAGAAATTTTTTTAAAATAATTTTACTTGGTTATTTTTTTAGTATATGGTCAGAAATAGCCTTATTTCAATAAAATTCATACTTTTAGTATATGAGTAGAGCAATAAACAGGTTTAAACAAGTCCATCACAATAATAATAAAAAAAAAATTCTGAAGACCTATGTGAAGTCTTTTTTATGTTTTAACCACTTTGCCATTTGATACTTGTGATTAAAGGTTTTCCCTATTTAAACTTTCGTTTGACTGTATACGCAATGGCAGATCTATGTTATAGAAAGGGCTCGATTGATTTTTTTTTTTTGATACACATATATATTTTTCAATTGACCTCTTTTCAAGTTCTGAATAAACTCCATTTATTATAGTTTATTTTATATTAATCCCAAAAAAATTTTTTCCTCTGTATGCGACTGCACATACACCTTTCGATCAAACTAATGAAATAGAAATTTTTTGAAAACAATTTTTACTTAGTTATTTTTTTTTTAGTATATGGTCAGAAATACCCTTATTTCAATAAAATTCCTACTTTTAATATATGAGTAGAGCAATAATCACGGTCTGAACAAGTCAATCACAATAAAAATATAAAAATACTGAAGGCCTAAGTGAAATTTCTTTTATGTTTTAACCACTTTGCCATTTGTTCTTGTGACTAAAAGTTTCCCCTATTGAAACTTTTAATCGAATGATATTTTTTTTCTTTTGTTTCTTTTTGATACACATATATCTTTTTCAATTGATATCTTTTAAAGTTCCGAATAAACTCTATTTATTATAGTTTATTATATATTAATCCCAAAAAATTTTTTTCCTCTGTACGTGACTGTTCACACACCTTTAGATCAAACTAATGAAAATAGAAATTTTTTTAAAATAATTTTACTTGGTTATTTTTTTTAGTATATGGTCAGAAATACCCTTATTTCAATAAAATTCCTACTTTTAGTATATGAGTAGAGCAATAAACAGGGTTTAAACAAGTCCATCACAATAAAAAAAATAAAAATTCTGAAGACCTATGTGAAGTTTTTTTAATGTTTTAACCACTTTGCCATTTGATACTTGTGATTAAAAGTTTTCCCTATTTAAACTTTCATTTGACCGTACACGCAATGGCGGATCTATGTTATAGAAAGGGCTCGATTGATTCTTTTTTTTGATACACATATATCTTTTTCAATTGACCTCTTTTCAAGTTCTGAATAAACTCTATTTATTATAGTTTATTTTATATTAATCCCAAAAAATTTTTTTCCTCTGTATGCGACTGTACATACACCTTTAGATCAAACTAATGAAAATAGAAATTTTTTGAAAACAATTTTTACTTAGTTATTTTTTTTAGTATATGGTCAGAAATACTCTTATTTCAATAAAATTCCTACTTTTAATATATGAGTAGAGCAATAATAACGGTCTGAACAAGTCAATCACAATAAAAAATATAAAAACACTGAAGGCCTAAGTGAAATTTCTTTTATGTTTTAACCACTTTGCCATTTGATTATTGTGACTAAAAATTTCCCCTATTGAAACTTTCGTTTGACCGAATGATATTTTTTTTCTTTCGTTTCTTTTTGATACACATATATCTTTTTCAATTGATATCTTTTAAAGTTCCGAATAAACTCTATTTATTATAGTTTATTATATATTAATCTCAAAAAAATTTTTTCCTCCGTACGTGACTGTTCACACACCTTTAGATCAAACTAATGAAAATAGAAATTTTTTTAAAATAATTTTACTTGGTTATTTTTTTAGTATATGGTCAGAAATACCCTTATTTCAATAAAATTCCTACTTTTAGTATATGAGTAGAGCAATAAACAGGGTTTAAACAAGTCCATGACAATAAAAAAAAAAAAAAAAAATTCTGAAGACCTATGTGAAGTTTTTTTAATGTTTTAACCACTTTGCCATTTGATACTTGTGATTAAAGGTTTTCCCCATTTAAACTTTCGTTTGACTGTACACGCAATGGCAGATATATGTTATAGAAAGTGCTCGATTGATTTTTTTTTTTGATACACATATATATTTTTCAATTGACCTCTTTTCAAGTTCTGAATAAACTCCATTTATTATAGTTTATTTTATATTAATTCCAAAAAATTTTTTTCCTCTGTGTGCGACTGCACATACACCTTTAGATCAAACTAATGAAAATAGAAATTTTTTGAAAACAATTTTTACTTAGTTATTTTTTTTAGTATATGGTCAGAAATACCCTTATTTCAATAAAATTTCTACTTTTAATATATGAGTAGAGCAATAATCACGGTCTGAACAAGTCAATCACAATAAAAAATATAAAAATGCTGAAGGCCTAAGTGAAATTTCTTTTATGTTTTAACCACTTTGCCATTTGATTCTTGTGACTAAAAGTTTCCCCTATTGAAACTTTTGACCGAATGATATTTTTTTTCTTTTGTTTCTTTTTGATACACATATATCTTTTTCAATTGATATCTTTTAAAGTTCCGAATAAACTCTATTTATTATAGTTTATTATATATTAATCCCAAAAAATTTTTTTCCTCCGTACGTGACTGTTCACACACCTTTAGATAAAACTAATGAAAATAGAAATTTTTTTAAAATAATTTTACTTGGTTATTTTTTTTAGTATATGGTCAGAAATACCCTTATTTCAATAAAATTCCTACTTTTAGTATATGAGTAGAGCAATAAACAGGATTTAAACAAGTCCATCACAATAAAAAAAATAAAAATTCTGAAGACCTATGTGAAGTTTTTTTAATGTTTTAACCACTTTGCCATTTGATACTTGTGATTAAAAGTTTTCCCTATATAAACTTTCGTTTGACCGTACACGCAATGCGGATCTATGTTATAGAAAGGGGTCGATTGATTTTTTTTTTCTTTTATTCTTTTTGATACGCATGTATCTTTTTCAATTGAGCTCTCTTAAAGTTTTGAATAAACTCTACTTATTATAGTTTATTATATATTAACCCTTAAAAATTGTTTTCCACTATACGCTACTGCGCACACACCTATAATATATTTCAACAATACCAAATAGTTCTAAATTTGTACTTGACAAGATGTAATTAAAATTAAACGTTACCTGCAAGCTACAGAAGCGAGGATTCCTCATCAAATCATGCATCAGGTTATCCTTGACACAGCTAGGGTTGATTCTGTTCTTGAACCCTAAAATGCCCATGACATAGATACCGGATTCCGATCTGTGACTCGCAATAGACCATGGACTCAGAGGTTCTTCTTCTCTCTCTATCGTCTTTTCATCTTCGCGTTCTATGCTTGTTCGGACAGGCTTAAGAGCTTGCATTCTGTTTCTAAGAAAATTTTCCATGAGGCTATTCTATATACCTGGTTGTTACTACTCTGAGTTTGTATATATAACATACGAAAGAATAGTTTGGCTGGACGTTAGGTATACATGCAGTAACTAGTTGTCAAAGTTAGGTTGTGGTGTGTCCCACACACGTGATGAAAAGGAAAAAAAAAAAAAAAAAAGTGAAAGTTCGCAAGCAACTTTGACAAAGATGGAGAGCCGTGATACACGGCTCTCTCATCTTCCTCTCCGATAAAGAGGAGAGGATTTGCCTCCGTTCAATTACACCAACAATAACACCAAGACAGAGAGAGTGAGAGCAATTGTGAGAGAGAAAAATAGAGAGATTATTCAATAAGAAAAATTAAGCTTAATTTTTCGGGTATTCTTGGATAGAGGGTTATGAGGGTATGTAAACACTATTTATTTTTCTCCTATAAAAGATTGGCCGAACTCCGTTATCAAATTGTGTGTTATTATTTTTCTTTTGCTCCCTCGTAAAGGGGATTTTGCGTAATTTTTTTCCAACAACTGGTATCAGAGCCGAAGGTTTCGGCAGGTCCAACCGGTCAGATAGCGGTACCGGATCCGTGGATATACTTTGAAAATGAATATACCACGACGATAAGAAAATTACAACGAGTCTATTGGTGTTGTCCACTCGGAAAGTCGTTGCAGAATCGACTTAGTGATGAATAGTAAAACAGTAACTCAAAGTTAGTGGTAAATAGTACTATTGACGTTACTGTTGCTAAGTCCGTTTCAAGTAAGCCCAGCACTATTTCACGCATAATACTATTCACGCGTACGGTTACTATTCACGTATAGTACTATTCACATATATGATTACTATTCACGTATAGTACTATTTAGTGAACCATCTCTGCGAAGTCAAGAATTTAATTGGAATGAGTGATATTATTAATTGAGATCGCTTATAATTGAATGAGCTATGAAGTTAGTATGATTTAACTTAATCCGAGTTAAAAGCCAACCTAAAATGTGCCTTTTTTTCTTCTTTTAAAAAAAAAAAAAAAAAAAAAAACATTTGGCAAAAAATCTCTTATACCTTTTAATTAATGGTAAAACAACACATCCAATTAACGTGAGGAATGTTCTTTTCCCATTAGATAAAAAATAATATATGCTTTTCTTTATAAATCAGTAAATATAAAATATAATTTCATTTAATTGAATATTGAATTAAAATAATTATATATATTACACATGCAAGTGGGTTGATGGTCAATCCCAATTTTCTTCCCAATATACATAAACTATAGCTGCCTTCACATCAATACGTATGCATGGTTAATTGAAAGAGCTACCAAAACAATATATATATATATATATATATATATATATATAATATAATTTATTCACGTCAAAGGTATAAATTGTCTCCCTTTAATAATTTATTTTATGGGTCCAACTTATAACGTTACATCTTACCTAGCAATTGCCCCCCATCTCTTATTCCCTCAAATTGTACCTAAGATGCTTTGCAAATACATGAAATTATTTAATTATTTATTTAATAATTATCTTGCTGTTATTAAATATTCAAATATATAGTATTTTTGTTTTCAGTATTATTCTACTCTGAGGTCACACATGCGTTAGGTAATTTCATTTTAGAAAAAGATGAATTCTAAATCTAGGCCTAGCCTTAATAAATCATCGACCATAAAGAGTTTATAAGGAATTTCATTCCATTGGTAGCCTTATTAAAATTGTACTGGACAACCAACGCACCATTATTATATTATTAAAAGAAGAAATTTTTTATAATTGCAATTGTAAAAGGAAAGCCTGTACGACAACAAATGGGCTTTCAAGGTATTACATTTTTTATGTATCCATAACTATTATTCACCTAAAAATACTTGTTTCAAGCCTACTTATCCTCATCAATCCTATCATTTGAGTAGATTTCGAGTATGTTCAGCAAAATTATTTATTTTGATAACTGTTAGTTATTTTAGTAGCATTTAACTGTTAGTTGTTTGAGTAACTTTTCATAAAATACTAAACACTAAATGTTATATGAGTTAACTTTTTATAAGTCCCTGTCTTGACCTCCAGTAACATTTAGCTGCTAGCTATTTGAGTAGATTTTCATAAAACTCTAAAAGCTATACGTTACATGAGTTAACTTTTTATAAGATGCTGCATTGATCTCTAAAAGCTAGTTTAAACGTTATGTTACCAAATGATATAAAAAATAGCGTTTAACATTTTGATCAGAACTACTTAAAAATTTATTGCCGAATACAGTCTTTAATTGCCTTTAAACACTTATGGGTCATTTGCTTTGTATTATTCTTATTGACAGTTTATTAATTAAACCATTGACTTATTCAACCTTGGACTTGTTCAATTAGACAATAATGTAATAAATTTATTTGTTTGAGGTGAATCAATAAGATGCTTTTAAATTTATAAGTCATACTTTGTTTGGATGAATAAGTTTCCTTTCAAAGCCGATGTTGTTGGACAAAAAAACAAAATTACTCTTTATAATTATACAATAACACTATTTACCATTTCTTAACCATTCGACAATAGGCTCTTATACCACTTCTTAATTATACAATTCAATAAATAAATGTTAGGATATATATTAATTTCACATTTAATAATAATAAAATAAATAACGTACTTATAATGAAATAGTTGGTAGACCTAACATAAATCAATATATTTTGCGAAAGATGGGTGCTAACACTCATTTGCATATAAGTCCATGCTGTCTAGTCTCATGCCCAAATGGTAGAATATAAGCTAATGAAGGCGGAAGATGTTTTCTTAGCTTCAATTTAGTTTTTGGTTGGGATTTCTTTTATTTATGTACTCTCTTTTCCTAACTCAACAAAATGAATAATTCTTATTTGTTTTATTTTGATTTATATTCATTTGTATTTTTAATATTAGATATGGATTATATCATTTAGATTTTTTCAAAAAAATTTATATAAGATAAATGTGAATATAATGGTTAATTAATAAAGTAACCGTGTGCATATATAACACACATACTTTAGTTCAATGTATATCGTGATTCACCTAAAATTAATTATAACTATATATGTATAATTCTATAATATCATTTAACAAATATGTTTCAATATATATTTATGTTGAAAAATTTAAACATGCAATTAATATTCAAGTCGTAAATTTTCTTCCTACTTTGAAAACAAAAGCGAAAAAACACAGGATATATAGTTTAGTGTTTATGTGTATATCTATTAAATTATGAAACTCAAACTTGATTACAAAATATATCTAATCAAATCATACAAATATTAAAAAAAATATTAATACATTTTTCTTTTTTTTATCTCTTCTAAACAAAATATTTTAAATTATAATTAAAATAGAATAAATATTTAATAAATAAATTTAAAAAATAAAATACAAAAAATTTTCAAATGTCTCATTGTCATATATATTTTTTAAAAATAAAATTTAAAAAAATATATTAAAATTTTAAAATAAGTATTAATTAAAATAATAATTTTAATAAATTATATCTAATAAACTAATAAAACATAATTTTTTAATCAATTATGATTAAAATTATTTTATAATATTTAAATTTCATTAAAAATATTATCGAAAATCTTATTATTCTCACTTCAATAATTTATTTCAACATTAAATGTCAACAGCCGGCAACGATCGATATAAATTTTTTTTTTTTTAAATGAAGTATTAATCTCAAACAATGGAAGAACTCACATGGATCCCCAAGCTGAAGGACACAGGTACCACTGCTCTAACGTGGAGGCCTTTTGGAAGATTATTCTCCTTCTCTGTTGCTCTATTATTATCACCTGCGTCACCGGGCATGTGTGTATATAAGAAAGAATTTTTACAAGGGTAAATTATTATGAAGTGTCTGAGGTTTACTGAAATTACTGCTTTATCCATATTATTCGAAAAATTTACTCTAAAATCGCCGAAGTTTAGTTCCTATTTAGTTTTTTCGTCCAAAATTATTACTTTTGTCATTAAATACCCAATTAAATTTGACTATTTAGTCCCTCATATTTAATATATTACTATTCTTTTGTCTCCCCAATTCACTCCCTCAATGCTATGACGAGAATGATAGAAGGAAAATGTAGTTCAATAGTACCAAATTTCACTACTTTAATGACTTCAGAATAATTTTTTTCAAATATTAGAAATGAAATAGTAATTTTGGTCAAACTTCAAGGACTTTATAGTAATTTACTCGTTTCAATGGTCCTGTATCTTATTGAAGTGTATTGAACTTAGGGATGGAACTATATTAAAATACTGTTAACTAAAAAGATATAAAATTTTAAGGAATCAATGGCGCAGGGCATAGAGATAGGGATGAACATTCTGCCAATTCGGTTGGTTTGAATAAAAATTTTCATCGAAACTTTTTTGATTTAATCGAATTTAATCGAATTAATTTTTTAACCGACATGAAAAAGATGTATGGTAAAATAGTAACCATATAATACGATCCTAATATAAATTAAAATAAAATAAAATTTGCATGAAAAAAAATGAAATTTTAAGAATTTTAATGGACAGAAATGACCCCTAAGCCTCAAAGTAATTATGCCTTAGAACAAACTAATGTAAATATAAGCATATATGAAAAAGGAGCCCTTACCGTATAGCCTGTTGAGGTAACGAGATAAACTTGCTTGTAGTACGGCCATGATGACGTCATTAACAGTCTATAAATAAATTAGCCAAAGAAGAAGGAAAAATAATTAAAAATTATTTTAGTTAATTAATTTAACCTTATTGATGAGTAAGGAGGAAAAATAATTAAAAATAATTAAAATAATTTTAGTTAATTAATATAAAAATACTTTCTATTGAAAAATTAACACAAAAAAGTTTCTATAAATACTTACAGAGTTGGTGGCATTTTTCACCAATTTGATATCGTCCAAACTAGCAATTTTGTAAACAATGCGCTTGCCGGACGATCCGCCGCCGCAAGTAGAATTACTAATAGGTGTTTTTGTATCCTTGAAGAACAATAATGTTGCAATCAACATAATAACATCAACCATACTATTCCAATGAAATCGAAACATCAACCAAAACTTGCGAAGATAACTCAAATTATTCTGCTCTTCATATTTCTCCTTCTTCTTCTTCACTGGAAAGGATGGAGTTGCCTCTGGATCAGAAACTTTACGAGCTGAAGAAAGTAAAAGAGAAATGAGAGAGAATCCATCGCCGAGAGAGTGAACATCCCATAAAGGCTTTGAAATGTCCAAATTTGTTTAAAATTACTTAGTTATTAATATATATATATATATATATATATAGCAATACAATAGAAATTTAAAATTACTTAGTTATTAATACCATCAATTTATATGGAATTGAGTAAATAATAATAATAATAATAATAATAAAATAATTAAAACAGAAAATATTTTATATTTTATAAGGAGATATGGATATTAATTTTATTTTAATAAAATTTTTTCATAAATAATATTTTTGTTTCATGACATCCAGTTTCACATCACTTTTTAAGCTACAAACACAGGGTGGGCTGACAAACCGCGTTCGTTAAAATTTTAAAATTTTATTTTAATATATTCCATATGGGTTTTTCTTATTTAAATACTTATATTTGATCCTTCCAAAAATTTAAATTTAATATTTGATCCTTCCAAGTTTATATCTTGTGTCCCCTTGCTGTTTTTAGCAACCGTAAATAAAATTATTATTAAAATTTAGATTCTTACATGCAAATAATAGTATTTAATATGTATTTTTATGAAGTTTAAGGATCTCTCATCAAATAAGTTATTTTAATTTAGTTTATCATATTAGCACATGTTTTTATTAGAATTGACTTATCCAGAGTCAATCTTTATAGACTCACCCATAGATTAAATCAATGAGTATTGATACGGAACCTCAAGATTAACATAGAACTTAGAACTCTCCACCAATTTGAACCAGCAGAATTAACCCAAAATAATCATGATTTTGATTTGTTCTTATACCTAAGAACTCAACCCAAAAAAACTTAAAAGAGAAAATCCCAGAATATCCCACTTTAAACCCAATTTAAATTAGATGTTCAAAAATATAAGAAATAGCTAGGAATTGAATCTGAATAGCAATTGAAAGCCCATATTTTAATTAAACGCCCAAATAGTCTATAAATTTCGATAACCAGACATTTTCCCGTTTTGACTCGTTTTGCCTCCATTACCTGTATTGTACCAAGTATTTCTCATAATTTACTGAAAAAAAAGGATAAAGTGAGACCATTTTTTTAAAAATATATATATTTTTTAATTTGTTTGGTCCATGGATAAATCGTAGATCAAGTCTAAGCAATTTTGATCTTTTTTTCGCGTTAATTAATACATAAAATAAAGGAAACTTTAGAGAATAATAAAAAAATGATTATACTTAGTTAGACCGGGTTATGACCCCACCCATAGTTCAAACTAATAAAAATAGAAATTTTTGAAAAATAATTTTTACTTAGTTTTTTTTTTCTTAGAATATGGTCAGAAATACCCATATTTTAATAAATATTCATACTTTTAATATATGAGTAGAGTAATGAACACGGTCTAAACAAGTCAATCACAATAAATAAAAAAAAAAAAAAACTGAAGAGCTAAGTGAAGTTTCTTTTATATTTTAACCACTTTGCCATTTGATTCTTGTGACCAAAGGTTTCTCCTATTTAAACTTTCGTTTGACCATACACGCAATAGCGGATCTATGTTATAAGAATAGGAAGGGGTCGATTGATTTTTTTTTCTTTTACTTCTTTTTGATACACATGTATCTTTTCAATTGACCTCTCTTAAAGTTCTTAATAAACTCTATTTATTATAGTTTGTTATATATTAACCCTCTAAAATTTTTTTCCTCTACGCACACACCTTTATAATATATTTCAACAATACGAAATAGTTCTTAATAAACGTTACCTGCAACCTACAGAAGCGAGGATTCCTCATCAAATCATGCATCAGGTTATCCTTGATACAGCTAGGGTTTATTCTGTTCTTGACTCCTAAAATGGCCATGATATAGATACCGGATTCCGATCCGTGAAACGCACAAGACCATGGACTCAGAGGTTCTTCTTCTCTCTCTATTATCTTTTCATCTTCCCGTTCTATGCTTGTTCGGACAGGCTTAAGAGACTGCATTCTGTTTCTAAGAAAATTTTCCATGAGGCTATTCTATATACCTGGTTATTACTACTCTGAGTTTGTGTATATAATATACGAAAAAATATTCTGGTTGGAAGTTTGTGTATGTGGGACTGGATGTGTAAATGAGAGTTGACATTTTGTCTTTCTAATTAATATTAAAAAATAATATTAAATATTCTAATTTTTTTTTTTTTTTTTTAATTACAAAGAGTATCGCGGTACCCTTTAGAAATAAGACTATTGTCTATTTGGAGTTGGTGAGACTTACTCGCAGATGGATTATTTATTATTTTTGGTATAACATGGACTAGAATATGAGTCAAAGATCCATCATGCTCGGATGTATAAAGCTTCAAAACTTATGAATGTCATTCTATTGAAAATCGATTAGTTTTAATTCTCAAAATAACATAAAATGAAAGTGCAAAAATTTTGAAAGATTAAAGTCACTTTATAACATATTTTCAAAAAAAGTCATTTTATAACATGCCTTAAGAAAAGTATTTTTATAACATAATAATGCAACATCCATTAAAATATAATATATTTTTAAAATTTTAGAAATTAAAATTTATGTAAGCAAAAATATCAAATTAAGGTCCATTTGATTCAGTGGTTCATATCATTTGATAGTTAATAACGGTTGCTTATAGCTGGTAGTTGATGATTCATAACAGTTAGTTGATTATCGTTTGTGTTTGGTAAAATTTTAGTAATTATTCTATTAAAATATAAAATGACTATTCAGGAGGGACGAAGAGTCTTATCTGTAACTAAACTCTGAGCCGAATTAGACGATTTTTAGTAATAGGGTCTGAATACGGATAATTTATAAAAAAAAATAATGGATATAAACAAGTCTGGTATTGTGGGTACCACTGTAACCTAACATGATCAAGTAGATGACTTGACATAGATGGACTTGCTATGATATGATCAATCCAGTATATACAAAACCAGGAGTCAAGAGAGCAGAGGCAGACCTAGGATTCAAAATTGGGAAATATAAAATATGGGCTTTTTAATGAAACATTGTATAGAAAACTTGAATTAAAAATTTTAAAGAAAAAAAAAATACCACGGGTCAGAGTCCCTTCCACCTAAAGCTTGCATCCGTCCTTGTAAGAGAGTTCAATACATATGGAGTGTATTTTTAAGATCATTTCTCGATGCTTTTATGCATTATTTGCAAACATGAAAAATGTAATTCCTACCCCTTCAAATCTTTCTACATTTCTAAGAAACCAAACAAATCTACTAAGTTTTCCAAATTTCACATGATCGAAACAAATTATAGGGAAAACCAAACTCTTCTTAAACTATTAAGTGGATTTGTTTGGCTTCTTAGACATATTTTATATGTAGGAAAATTTGAGAAGGATGAGGGTTTAAGATTTAGACATATTTTATACTTTTTTTTAGACATTTCTACTTTGATAAGTAATTAAAATTTTAATTTAATTAACAACTTTAATCGAAACAAGTTTGCTATTTGGATTAAATAAAAAAAATTTAATATTTAGACACATACAATGTCAACCTTCAATACTAAAAATACTATATACGATCCCTAAGGAGCAGATGGAATGACACAGATTCTTCTCCCTTAACCGACCATGCAAAAAAGCCAAATCTTGACTATTGACATTTTGACAGTTCTTAGAAAATTATCCTCTAATGATACACTAATAACGAGTCTTTTTAATCTCTATATGAAGGACTTATACATCCTCCATCCAAGTACAAATAATCAATCCTCAATTATTCAGACAACTCTCTCGCATCCTTTCTGATATTTATGATAGAGATATACTATTAACCATGCATAATTAATAGTATAGCTATGAATGATTTTCTATTGACAATTATTTCTTTGTATTTAATTGGAAATTTGCATTAAATAAATGTTATTAGCATATGAATAATAATTGTGATTAGTACATTTTGTATGTATTTAATTGGACCAAGTAGAGAATGGATGTTTAGTACTGACTGTTAAACATATTCTCTAGGACATTAGAAATAATGTTTATTGTTCTTAATCTTGATTTATTTTAATATGAGCAAACATTGATTGTCTTGTGCTTTGATTCATTAAAGGGTGAGTTTCATTATTGGAATAATATTCTCGGTGAATTGGGCAAAGATTTTTTGTGTTTGTGAAATATTAATTAATGATAGAATCCATGTCTCGGTTTAGAGATTGATGATGCACTTTAAGTAAGCTTATAAGGTTTCATAGTGTAAACCCTGCAGGTGGATATTGAATCCGACACATGAAATAAGTTGAGCGACAATCTTAAAGTTATATTGTGATTTAAATAAATTGTCAGTAAGTTATTTAAATGACAGCATCTGTAATCTTAACATGGGGAACATTATTTTATTATGTTGTGGAATAGTAAAATAAATAAGGAGTTCAGTCATGAGTTTTTAGTGGAATAATTCATGATTAATTATAATAAGAATATGTTGGTCTACATAGGTTCTTATTATAATTAGTAGCCTGATTTATTTTATTCCTGCGGTCCCTGTAGTGCCCTAATTATTTGGAAAGTTAAGGGTGTATTAAATAATAGATAAATTATTTAGTTTTAAAATAATTGATTTTATTTTAATTAAATAATTTTTTATTTAATTTATTTTATATTAAAAAATATCTTCCTATCGAAGAGAGGTTTTTTAATATAAGATTGGAAAACCCTAAGAATATATAGACGCACGTTATTCTATTCTCTGCCACTCAGAGAGTTCCAAAAGAGAGATAGTTAGGGATTACTGCAGAAGATCGTGGGTGACTCCAAGATCTCTGGAAAGAAGACCGGTGAGCGATTCTGCGCTTCAAGAGGTCAGTTTATTGATTTGTTCGATAATGTTTTTAGTTTGCCTCATATGGTTTCGATAAGGGTTGTTTCCGCTTTATACCCGCTCCCATCAATTGGTATCAGAGCCATACGAAACTGTATGATGGTGGCTATTTTGTCATGTTTCAATCGTGTATCTATTATCTGTTTTGATTGTTTGATTGGTACATGGTTAAGAGAGCTTCAAGAGTTTTTGAAGGACAGCAGCACAAAAGTGCAGTACCTGATACAAATTTTTTTTGAAACTGTAGTTTTTAATGGGCAATTAATATAAAAAAAAAAAACAAGCACATATATATATATATATATATATATATATATATATATATATATATATATATATTTTGGGTGTTGTTTCGATGAACAGGAGAGGGGCAAGAAAAGACAAAATTTTGTTTTTGTTTTGAAGATCAGTAGAGGGGCAAGAAAAAAAAAAAAAAAAAAAAAAAAAAAGGCCCAGCAGCGTTAATGCAGGTTGAAGGGAAAAAGGGGCGGCGGCTAGGGCTTCTTCGTGAAGAAGAAGCTGCTGCTTGCCAAATTTCCCTTCTGGTCCCTCAATTGGTTAAATTTTATATTTTGACCCCTGATCTTTAAGTTTTTATTTTTTGACCCTGGATCTTCTGTTTATTATATTTTAACCCCTAAACTTTAATTTTTTATATTTTGACCCAGAAAGTATCAGTTATTCCGTTTTAGCCCCCTGGAGTTATTTAAATTATAAAGTGACCCTGATTGTTTCTGGTATTATTAAAATTGCCTAGATGTTTTCCGATTTTTGCAATTTTGGCCCAATAGTTTCTGTTTTATGCAAAATAGTCCAAACAAGTTCTGAAATTTGCGAAATGGCCCAGAATGTTTCTGTTTTTGCAAGATAAATCCAGAATGTTTTAATTTATTTGCATAAATAGACCAGAACACTAAATTTTAACATTTTCAACCAAAAAATGTTAATTTTATTTGCAAAATTGTCTTAAAAATATATTATTTTGCAATTTTGATTATAATTAATTTATTTTACTTATATGAATTAATTTGTGAGTGGTTTTTTATTACTTTCTAGTTGTAATTATTTGCATTTCTTCCCCATCGGAAGATGTCATGTTTTAATATAATTACTGAGCTAGTCTAATTTGTCTGTATTGATTTAACTCTCCATCTGAGTAAATTAATTAGTGACATGAATTAGATGTAATATTTTCTCACACATTAATGTTAATTTAAGAGGCATGTTATCTCCCATCGAGTAGTATGTGCCGGTCTTATCTAATTATAATATGCAAAACATGTGATTGGTTGAATTCTCCCATCGAGGTTGCTATTCATGAATGTTGTGAATGTGTATTTTTTTTGAATTGTGATATCAAAGTTGTATATTTGCAATTTGATTTATTCAATGTTTATTATTGATATGCTATTTTGTTTAATGCATGAAATAGAAATGGCATCATTCAGTCCCCTTGCAAACATCTTAACCCAAAACAAACTTGAGGGTCCAAACTATGTTGACTGGAAGAGGAATTTGGACATTTTGCTTACTGCTGAGGAGTATAAGTTTGTGCTTACTGAAGTTTGTCCTGAAAAACCCGGTGAGGGTGCCTCTGAGGAGGTCACCAGAGCTTACCAGAAATGGGTTAAAGCTGATGAGATGGCGCGATGTTACATTTTGGCTTCTGTGTCAAATGTTTTGCAACATCAGCATCAGAAGATGGACACAGCTTTTGACATGCTCGAAAATCTCAAGGAGATGTTTGGAGATCAAACTAGTGCAGCAAGGCAAAATGCACTGAGGGAGATTCTTACTTCCAAAATGGAGGAGGGAACTCCAGTTAGAACTCATGTCTTGAAGATGATGAGTCTTCTGAATGACATGGAGGTTCTTGGTGCTGAGGTTGACAATGCTACACAGATAGAAATGATCTTGAACACTTTGCCAGCCAGTTTTCAGCAATTTCGTTTGAACTATAACATGAATAAGATGGATTTCACTCTGTCTAAGTTGCTGAATGAGCTGGTGGCTGCTGAGACTATCATTAAGCAAGGAGCTGCACCTGTTGTGCTTAATGTTGAGCGAGGTTCTTCTTCTGCCCAGAACAAGGGTAAGAAGAAGAAAAATGCTCACAAGACTAAGCCTAAAACAAGTGGTGCATCTACTAGTGCAAGTGTTGCTGTGAAAAAGCCTAAGGGTAAGTGTTTTCACTGCAAACAACCTGGGCACTGGAAGTCACAATGTCCAACCTGGTTAGCCAAGAAAAAGCAAGGTATGTCTCTGTTTTATATGCTGATAGTTGAAACTTGTTTAGCGGTGTTGACTACACTCCAATGGTGTGTAGATTCTGGAGCCACTAATCATGTCTGCAATTCATTGCAGGGGTTTCAGGTAACTCGTCAGCTAAATAAAGGAGATGTAAGCATTTTTCTGGGAAATGGCACAGAAGTTGCAGTTCTAGCTATAGGAAATGTTTCTTTGAATTTTGAGAATAATAGAACTTTGTTTTTGAAGGATGTTTTATATGTACCTTCAATTAGAAGGAATTTAATTTCAGTTTCTAGTTTGAGCAAGAATGGATATTCGGTTTGTTTTAATGAATTTTATGATGATTCTGTCGTTATTAAATTTAGAAAACAAATGATATGTTCTGGCTCAATGATTGATGATCTTTTTATTCTCAAAGTTTCACCTGAATTGCAAATTCCTAATTCTGAAGTTAATAACTTTGATGTCATTGTTCCATTGAAAAGAAAACGTCCTATTGAATTTAGTCATACTTATTTGTGGCATTTAAGGCTTGGTCATATTAATTTAGATAGGATTTCTAGGTTGGTCAAGGATGGACCATTGAGTTCATTGAAAGTGGAGGCACTACCAACCTGTGAATCTTGTTTAGAAGGTAAAATGACTAAGAGGCCTTTTCCTATAAAGGGTAATAGAACTAATGATGTACTTGAATTAATTCATTCTGATTTGTGTGGTCCAATGAGTGTCCAAGCTAGGGGTGGTTTTGAGTATTTTGTGACTTTCACAGATGATTACTCAAGATATGGATACATTTACCTGTTGCGCCGTAAGTCTGAATGCTTTGAGAAATTCAAAGAGTTCAAGGCAGAAACGGAGAAACGACATGGAAAATATATCAAGTCGTTACGGTCTGACCGTGGTGGCGAATACCTCTCTAGGGAATTCATTACTTATTTATCAGAACAAGGAATTACTTCACAGTTGTCTGCACCTGGTATGCCACAACAGAATGGTGTAGCAGAAAGAAGAAATAGGACGCTTATGGAAATGGTTAGATCAATGATGAGTTATTCAGATTTGCCCATTTCGTTTTGGGGGTATGCCATAGAAACGGCAGCATATATTCTGAATTTGGTTCCATCTAAGTCAGTACCTAAAACTCCTACAGAACTGTGGACTGGGCGAAAGCCAAGTCTAAGACATGTTCGGATGTGGGGTTGTCCAGCCCATGTGCTGAAAGGGAAAGCAGATAAGTTGGAATCAAAAACAGACTTATGCTTCTTTATTGGATATCCTAGAGGAACAAAAGGTGGTTTATTTTATAGTTCTCAAGATAAAACGGTCATTGTTAGCACCAATGCACATTATCTTGAGGAAGACTATATTAAAAACCATATTCCCAAAAGTCAATTAGCCTTGTATGAATTGAGAGGAGAAAATATACCAACTAGAACCTTTCCATTAGAACAACAACCTAAACCATCAATGGTTGGAGCTGACATTCCATTGCCTAGTCGTAGTGGAAGACATGTTAGTCGACCAGTAAATCAACATCAGCCTGAATATTCAGTACCTAACATTTCACTACCACCTGAAAGTAGTGGGAGTTATGTAGAAACTGAAGTGGCAGCTGTTGATCCAAATATACAGGAGCACAATGTTGGGGCTTCTAACATTTCATTGCCTCCTGGTGATGACAGACATGTTGAAGTTCCAGAACATGATCAAGATGTAGTCCCACCAGTCATGGACTTGCCGGCTTTACAGCCACAGCAAAATGAAAGTGTGATTGCAGAACCTGTAGTACTTCGTCGTAGTGGGAGAATTAGACGACCACCGGTTCGATATACACTTTTGGGAGAAGCTTTTGATAGAATCCCTGAAGAAGTGAATATTGAACCTGTCTGTTACGATGAAGCACTACAAGATAAAGATGCTGATAAGTGGCTTGTAGCTATGAAATCTGAGATGGAGTCCATGTACTCTAATCAAGTCTGGGAACTTGTAGAACCACCTGAAGGGGTTAAACCCATCGGATGTAAGTGGATCTATAAGAAAAAGAGGGGTATAGACGGTAAAGTGCAAACTTATAAGGCAAGGCTTGTTGCGAAAGGGTTTACTCAAAAAGAAGGGATCGATTATGAGGAAACTTTTTCGCCGGTAGCCATGCTAAAGTCTATTAGAACTCTTCTATCCATTGCAGCTCATTATGATTATGAGATTTGGCAAATGGATGTCAAGACAGCTTTCCTAAATGGAAGTCTTGATGAATGCATCTATATGAAGCAACCAGAAGGTTTCATAAACAATGGATAAGAAAATTTGCTTTGCAAATTGAATAGGTCCATTTATGGGCTTAAACAAGCATCTAGGTCATGGAATACTTGTTTTGACCAGGCGATCAAAAGTTTTGGCTTTGATCAGTGTCATGATGAGTCTTGTGTGTATAAGAAATGGAATGGTAGTAAGGTTGTTTTTCTGGTACTATATGTGGATGATATTCTGCTTATAGGGAATTGTGTAGGTATGTTGAATTCTGTCAAAGATTGGCTATCCCAACGTTTTGATATGAAGGATTTGGGAGAGGCTGCTCATATTCTTGGGATTAAGCTTATGCGAGATCGCAAGAAAAGGATGATTGGCTTATCTCAAGCACTTTATATTGATACCATTCTTGCTCGTTTCAGCATGCAGGATTCCAAGAAGGGTTTTCTTCCCTTTAGACATGGAATCACTCTATCTAAGGACCAATGTCCTAAGACACCTGAGGAGATAGAGAACATGAAGGCAGTTCCATATGCTTCTGCAGTTGGAAGCCTTATGTATGCAATGTTGTGTACCAGACCTGATATCTGTTTTGCTGTTGGCATGGTTAGCAGATTTCAATCTAATCCTGGGCGAGAACACTGGACTGCAGTCAAGCATATAATCAAGTACTTGAAAAGGACTAGGGATTATATGTTAGTTTATCAATCTGACGATCTTGTACCCATTGGGTATACAGATTCGGATTTTCAGACTGATAAGGACTCTCGGAAGTCAACCTCTGGTAATGTTTTTGTCTTGGGAGGTGGAGCCATAAGTTGGAGGAGTATTAAGCAAACTTGTGTTGCTGACTCCACCATGGAAGCTGAATATGTGGCAGCTTCTGAAGCTGCAAAGGAAGCTGTATGGCTTAGGAACTTCCTTATGGATCTAGGCGTAGTTTCTTCAGTGCAATTGCCTATTACACTTTATTGTGATAATAGTGGGGCAGTTGCAAACTCGAAGGAGCCACGGAGCCATAAAAGGGCAAAACACATTGAGAGGAAGTATCATTTGATACGAGACATAGTTCAAAGGGGAGATGTGATAGTGACAAAGATTGCATCGGAAAACAACCTGGCAGATCCTTTTACAAAAAGCTTACCAGCAAAGACTTTTGACAGTCATGTAGAAGGAATGGGAGTTAAAGTTATAGATGCATGGTTATAAGTCTAAGTGGGAGATTGATAGAGATATACTATTAACCATGCATAATTAATAGTATAGCTATGAATGATTTTCTATTGACAATTATTTCTTTGTATTTAATTGGAAATTTGCATTAAATAAATGTTATTAGCATATGAATAATAATTGTGATTAGTACATTTTGTATGTATTTAATTGGACCAAGTAGAGAATGGATGTTTAGTACTGACTGTTAAACATATTCTCTAGGACATTAGAAATAATGTTTATTGTTCTTAATCTTGATTTATTTTAATATGAGCAAACATTGATTGTCTTGTGATTTGATTCATTAAAGGGTGAGTTTCATTATTGGAATAATATTCTCGGTGAATTGGGCAAAGATTTTTTGTGTTTGTGAAATATTAATTAATGATAGAATCCATGTCTCGGTTTAGAGATTGATGATGCACTTTAAGTAAGCTTATAAGGTTTCATAGTGTAAACCCTGCAGGTGGATATTGAATCCGACACATGAAATAAGTTGAGCGACAATCTTAAAGTTATATTGTGATTTAAATAAATTGTCAGTAAGTTATTTAAATGACAGCATCTGTAATCTTAACATGGGGAACATTATTTTATTATGTTGTGGAATAGTAAAATAAATAAGGAGTTCAGTCATGAGTTTTTAGTGGAATAATTCATGATTAATTATAATAAGAATATGTTGGTCTACATAGGTTCTTATTATAATTAGTAGCCTGATTTATTTTATTCCTGCGGTCCCTGTAGTGCCCTAATTATTTGGAAAGTTAAGGGTGTATTAAATAATAGATAAATTATTTAGTTTTAAAATAATTGATTTTATTTTAATTAAATAATTTTTTATTTAATTTATTTTATATTAAAAAATATCTTCCTATCGAAGAGAGGTTTTTTAATATAAGATTGGAAAACCCTAAGAATATATAGACGCACGTTATTCTATTCTCTGCCACTCAGAGAGTTCCAAAAGAGAGATAGTTAGGGATTACTGCAGAAGATCGTGGGTGACTCCAAGATCTCTGGAAAGAAGACCGGTGAGCGATTCTGCGCTTCAAGAGGTCAGTTTATTGATTTGTTCGATAATGTTTTTAGTTTGCCTCATATGGTTTCGATAAGGGTTGTTTCCGCTTTATACCCGCTCCCATCAATTTAAGCATTTGAGTACTTATAAGCATCCCCTCCATGCTCTCAAACCTACACACGAGTATGCTCCTCTTATCATATACTGATTAACCAAATTATGTTTTGATTAACCAAAGCTGAACAGTTTCATTAAGTGAGAAGTTAATTTAATGTAAACCAAGTTGAATTTGTGCGAGTTTGGTCAAGTGCTAAGATCTGTTTTTGGAAAAATTAATTATTTTAATAATTATTAATTATTATAGTAGCTATCAGTTGTTTAATTAGAGTTTCATCAAATGTTAAAGGAGTAATATTTCATATTTTATCTTTTCTAGTAGTTGTCTTATTTTTTGAGACGAGATGGGATGAAATTAGGACTTGATTTATCGGCGCCGAAATTAGTGAAGATTGAAAATTAATTTGAACTTTATGCGGTCTTACTAAATTGTTTTTTTACTAAATAACCATAAAATTGATATACTCATCAATTATACAGCCAAATGAAATTCATTAATACAAATTTGTGTTAAAATAAGAAGAATAAACTAAATAATTAATTCAATCATTATGATTCGCTACTAAAAAAATAACTTCCTTTTTGTAAAAAGATGAAAAAAAAATTTTCAAGCATTGCTAAAATTATTATAATATTATAAACACACATTTATAATCACTGCTAATAACCACTTGTCTTCAAGTGTCAAATACAATTTATTTTTTTCTTCATATTTAACAATAAAATTTCAAATATGATATTTTTGTAATTCTAAAAATTTTACAGTTTTATAAATTATAAATTATTATATTTTATATTAATTATTTTTGTAATCCCTTTAACTTTAATTTATGGCCCCATCACTGTTGTTTGCCCTTGCTATGGCAGCATCCTTGATGAGCTTTAAAGATTCTTCGAAATCAGTACATAACTGGTGAGGATTAGGAATTGCACTTTCATCAACCGAGAGAACAATTGCCATCTTGTTGAAATAGCTTTGAAAATGCATAGTCAGAGCCTGTGATATATTATATGTAGTATTTTCAAATATTAATATTTATAATTCTGAAGACATTTAAAACTCATTGCATTTTTTCGATGATATAATAAAAGTACATAAAAACTATTCTTCAAATTGAAATCCAAATTCATAGATCTGCTCCTTTGGCACCTTTTAATCCTGAAGTTTATGTAATTTACCTTTGGCACCTTTTAATTTACCAAAGACTTATCATGACCTTATATTTTCACATTTCAACAATAACTATACTCTCACCAAAATGAAATAACTTTGCAAAATTCTATTCATAGTTTTGCACTTTTACATTTTATTTTAGTGATGGACATATTCATTATTGAAATGTGAACGTATGATCATATAATAGATTAGATTCCCATAAACTTGAAGGTACCACAAAACAGATCGTGTAAATTCATGCATTACGCCTCAAATTGAAAGATGAATAATTGATAGAGAAGACTTACTTTTGGAGCGCCATAAACGGTGGGAGCTATAAAGCTTATTGGATGACCATACCAAGCAATTTCTTCGGTGGGTCCAGGCAGATTTGATAGAAGCATTGTCGTTTGAGAAGGGATTTTTCGAGCCATAAAACTTGCACCCTGTGTTGACAATGAAGGAATATATATATATATATTGTTTTCAATGCTAACGTACTTACTTTTGGTTGCATAGTAAGTTGTCATTAATGAAATCAATGACTACTTAATTAAATTTATATCAATTTAAAATTTTAATTGGTACAAATTAAAATTTAAAAGTTAAATTGATTTTTTAACCAATAATTTAAATTTTATTTATTAATCAATCAAGTCCAAGAAAAAATTAATTTAAATTGATAAGTAAAAATATTGTAAATATAGATGCCATTTATTTTGATTTTTAGCTGTCTGTTTTTCTTTTTTTTTTCCGTTAAAAAATAAACAAAAACCTGTTTGTTTAAAATTATTTAATTTTTTTTCTTTAATTTAATTTTAGAAGGCTGTTTTTAAAATGAAAAACGAGTCTCATGAAACCTCAAATTATGGTTTACGTTTCTGTTTGTAATCCAACATTCCTATCTATATAAATCTGATGTTGTTTATTTATTCAAAAGAGAAAAGTGTTAATTTTATCTCTATTAACATTCTCTACTTTTTTTTTACCTCTTTTCTATTTATATAAATTTAATATCATTTATTTATTTATTTAAATTGATTGTATACATAATAATGGAAAGTCATTGTAAATTTGAAATTTAAAATAAAAGTGCGAAATTTTTTTAATTATTTTATTGTCAAACTTTTTGAATTTTTAAAATTTTTATTATTAACTAAAATTTTTAATGAAAGAATAAAGGAAAGGTTTGATAATAGGAGGAATTTTTAACATATGAAAAAAAAGAAAAGATAATTTTGAATAAAAAGAACAACTTTAAAAAAATAAGTAATCGAAAAATAAAAATTGTTTTCTGTTTTTAGTAAATAAAAAATTAAAAAGCACACAGCTACAACAAATGGGCACTTAAAAAATAATATGATCTTTTGCCTTCTTAATTAACTGAAAAAAATTTCCTTTCAATTTTGATCTAGGGTATAGTAAATAAACAAAAATTTCATATTATAGCACAATTAACATAAAAAAAAAAAAAAAAAAAAGAAGAGTACAAGAGGCATGCTGACAGTTAACACTTGAGATTTTTCATCAATAGATTTTAGTTCTTCAATTATTGTTTAACTCATCAATGGATTTTTTTAACTTACTTAGTACTTTGTGCAGTTATAAAGTAATTAAATTATAATCAAATGTCAAAGGTCTGTTTGGTAAAATTAAATGTTTTAGTATCATTTTAGTAGTATTTAACTGTTTAAGTAGCTTGTAATTGTTTAAGTAGCTTCTCATAAAACATTATATGGATTAAAATTTTATAAAACGTTATTTTTTAATCTTTAACAATTAATTTAAACGCTATATTACCGAATGCTATAAAAAATAGCATTTAACATTTTAATTAATCAAAATACTAAAAGTCATTGAAGAAACTATTACCGATGACATCCGTCTGATTATAATAAAGGGTTATGTACCTTGATGCCAAAGAAGTATATCAATAGCTTGAGAATGGTGGCAGAGGCAATGGCTTCCAGAGAATTCTTTTTCCGGTCCATAGCAGCCTTAGCGCTACGAACATAATCAAGTGGGTCATCTTTAATTGCAATTCTTAATGGAATGAAAACAAAACCAAAGTTATTGCTCCCCATATTACTATTTTGCTCCACTCTGTCACGTAAAGCCTGTCCAATGACAAGAGTTTCAAGGTATTAACAGATTATATATCACTGCACATAATTTAGCAATCAATGTATACATATCCTCTCTATCCATAAATACAAATTATTTTTCGAATAACTTTTTTTTTTTTTTGCACAAAAATGTAAGTTGTTTTTAAGAATATCAATGAGTAATTAAAAAAAATTTTCTAATTTTACCTATATTTATACTCTTTTCGCCTAAAAAATATAACTCGTTTAAGGTTTTTTTTTTATAGAAATATAAATAATAAAATTTTTAATGTTAATTAATATAGGATTAGATAATTTATTCAAAATTTTTATTTTTTTAAATTTGTAGCTTGAATAAATAACAAAAATAAATATTACTATTGAAAACAACTAAATCAATTTCATAAAACTTATTAAAATTTATTTTAAAAAATTATAATATAACAAAAAAATAAATTGAGATTTTTTTAAGAACATATTTTTCATGGTTTGAAACTGAAACCGCTGATTTTAAACTAAAACCACTGGTTTCGATTTATGTTAAATAAAGAATCGAAACTAGATCTTAAATATACGATTTCGGTTATGGTCTGAAATCAAGAACCAATGACCACGATTTAATACCTCTTTTAACCGGTTTGATTTAAATTCAATTCCAATTTGAAATCGAACCATACTCATCTCGAGGCACCGTAGACCCTTTGGCGGTGACCTATTATTTTTTGACCCTCTAGTGTTTGAGCTGGGTTGGCTACTGACGTTATCATACGCTAAGGTAAATATAGGCTATAACCAATTCAATATTGATCAGATTTTAATAAATCAAAGAAATGAAGGTATTTCTGATCTGACAAAATAAAAATAATGGAAATTAAGCAATTTCCAGTAAAGCATGAATAGACGAATTAAGCCAATAGGTGACATATGCTTTCATATCATACCACTTCAGCATAGGTGGATTTCAAAAAACACAAGAGCTTGTCCCTATATATACATGGAGTCATTCTAACTCTCAAAAACAAGTAAGTTTCAGATAAATCTACCATCACTAATTTTAAGCATATGTATGAGAAGTTAGAAACCAAACCTTTTTCTTGTCTTGCATGGGGTAAATTATATTAATGGTTACCTAGCTTTGTATTTAATTTTAGAATGTTACATAATTTTCATTTGTCATTTTTCTGTCACTGAACTTTAATTTTTATTTCATAGCATGATTTATTATCAATGCGTATATTTCTATTTAATTGTGGATTTAAACTTGATTAAAGGAAAAAGAGATATGCATAATAAATGTACGTTTTAATAATTAACAATTATCTTTATGTGTATATATATATATATATATATAACTAGCAAATTGATCGTCCAATTAAAATCTTCTAAAAATATAAGTAATTATTTTCTAAAATTTATAAAAAACGGAGAAAATAAAATGTCTAGAAAATAGAGTACCAAGTTGACATTTGTACTCAATGATATATATATATATAAAACCTCTTTCCCAGTCAATAATATATTTATATATATTGGTTTATACTATAGGAGCCCCTAATCTATTGGACGTAGCCCAATCCTATTCGCTCTCATCACACTCTCAGTGGGATTCTTTCATTCGTAATTAATTCAATATTTGATGTCGTACTTAAATAAACCGAGTTTTTTTCCGCTCAAACCAACCAAATTTTGTCTGCATTCATTAACTTTATTGGACCCTAGGGGACCATGGCTCCCCCATCCCTCTGTTTCCCCTTATCACACACACAAACTCGAATTTGTTGACTTTTAGCTAATTCATCAAATAAATTAAACAAACTCTTATTGTCGGCAATCCTCTAGGTATAGGATATCAGAATAACTCACATTAAGCCCCAAGTCCAAGGCCACAGGAACTGCTGCCCTAACATTGAGTCTTTTTGGAAGATTGTTGTTCTCCTCCGTTGCTCTATTGTTATCACCTGTCACCGTTTACATGTGGATAAGAAATTAAAAAGAAATGAGTATTTTATAGTGATCAAACTACTGGAAGGAGGAGACCTTACCGTATAGCCTGTTGAGGTAACGAGACAGACTTGCTTGTAATACCGCCGTGATAACATCATTCACGGTCTATAAATCCAAAATAGAATATTAATACAAAAATCAATAAAATAATTGGAACACATTGATTTTCTAGAAATATATTTAGTAGAATGCTTAAATTGCGCTTCTTTAAAATAAAAAATTCTTCATTTAAATTTACTATAAAACCAATGCTAATTTTATCTTATATTGAAATATCACCATTAGAGTAATAATTCCATTTCATTTTTTCATGCCTTAATATACTGAAAAACTTTTAATTATGTGTATTGTCAAAATTAAAGTAATGATAAATGAAAGTAATAATAAAAAATAGAAAATAAAAATAAATTACACCTAATAAATTTGAAAAAAAAAATTCTTAAAATTATCAACATATTCTCAAAATTATAAATGAACAAAATAAAATTCTTATTTATTGTTCTTAAAGTAAAACGGATAGAGTACTAAATTAGTAAAAACTTATGCTGAGAGAACTTGCCTAAACCTAATACTAAGTCAATAACTAATTGCCATCTAGACAAGATTGTCACAATTTATTACTATTTTATTCGTTTTTTTCCCAAGTAAAAGGATAATGATACTCTTTTTCCTAAAACGTTTCTACGGGGTTGACGTAGCACATAGGTGCACTACACACTAAATGCAAGTAAGTGTTTCAATAAATAAATACTTGCCCGGTATATGCGATCACTCACTCGTATGCCAAATTAATGAAAAAAAGGATTTTTAAAAGGTTTTACTGTTTTATCTTTTTTTTTTTTTTCCAATTTATGATTAAAAATACTCTCAGTTGATTTTAAAAAGTTTTTTTAATTGGCTTGATATATAAGATAGACTATACACCAGGTTTAAGTAAATCTTTTCCATTTTAATATATACATATATTTGTAAGAGACTTATATATTCCCTATGTACAGACAGGCTTATATACTAAACAAATAACTAATGCTAACCTTACCTATTGAAACTACTCAAAGTGAAATATTCATAAATTAAGCTGTAAATATAATGGTATAATTAAATATAATTATAAGGGAAGATATAAATTGTCACTTACAGTGTTTGTGGCATTTTTCACCAATTTAATGTCATCCAAACTAAAAATTTTGTAAACAATCCGTCTGCCAAAAGATCCACGACAAGTAGAATTCGTAATAGGTGTTTTCGAATCCTTGAAGAAAAATAATGTTGCAATCAACATTATAACGTCAACCATACTATTCCAGTAAAATCTAAAAATCAACCAACACTTGGCAAAGTAACTCAAATTATTCTGCTCTTCATATTTCTCCTTCTTCTTCTTCATTGGAAAGGATGGAAATGCCTCTGGATCAGAAACTTTATGAGTTGAAGAAAGTAAAAGAGAAATGAGAGAGAATCCATCTCCGAGAGCGTGATGAACGCGAAGAATGCAAACAGATTCAGCGTCATCAGTTTTAAGATTTAGGATATGAAAATCCCATAAAGGCTTTGAAATATCTAAATTTGTTTTGCTTAAATTAGAGATGTAATCTTCCAAGAATGCATGTGGTGATAACCCCATTTCTTGATTGAGCTGTGGGACTATCACATGGTCTTCCACATTCACACTTGTTCTTATCCATTTCACCTTCCCGTCTTTGTCATCAATAACCTGAATTTATTTCCAATTAAAATTTCATAAAGATAAATCTTATACATATGTATACCTTGTATTTGATACAGTTACATCAATCTCAATGTGGCCTATTATGCTACCGCATGTTTTTGTCATGAAATATAATACTTAACATATAACCATAAATTAAAAAGGAAACGAACATTAGCTAATTGCTAAAAAGATAATTAACATAAAAATCGAAAAAAGCTCTATTTTCTTCCTCCACGGGCGGTCACTGATGAGCTCTCACGAGTGGTTACTCCTTTCCCTTTTTTCTTTCTTTGTTTTTTAAATAATCCTCAGATTTATATCTTTTGATACAGATTTGAGTTATTGTTGTTCATATGTTAGGATTTTATTCTCAGATCTAAATTTGAGTTATTGTTGTCACCGTTATATTGATTTTGTCTAGGATATTCTATTATTTGGACTCTTACGTAGTAAGAAGTTGAGATCTCATTTCTAATAGAAGAAAGAAATTTGAAAGTGATCAGATTGAACTTATAGAAAGACCATGAAGTGGAGCAAGCGATTGCCTATGACACATATATTCTCTCAACTCGATCAAATACTTCAAATCAAGATTGTGTTTTTTATTCTATGTATAATTGGTTTTTTTATTAGACTTTCTATATAAAAATATAGAAACATATCCATTTGTATCTCATATCTGTATACAATTTTCTTTCAATGTAATAAATTCCTAATTTGATTTCTTCTATAAAAACTAACATAAAAATCAAAAAGATCAATAAAAAAAATAAAACCAAATTAATTTTAGTTTCTTAATGTGATGTTTTTCAATTTTTTCTCCTTTTTCTTTTCAACTGCCAATTAATACTAGTATTTAGCGTGTATGTATGAAGTTGCGGAATTTCTTATCGAATAAGCTATCTTAAACATTTTTCGTTACAATAAGGAAATACTATTTTTTTATGCTAAATCAATATGTAAAGAAAATGAACATTTTTAAATTTTAGCCGATTCTCCTTGTAGTCTCCTGATCTTTATTGGAGTTCAATCATAAACATTTCAGTATTAACTATGCCTCTTATTAAAATGAGATGTGAAAATATTGTCATGATTGAACACCACAAAGTTATTTAATTATGGCGAAAGACATAATTATTATTGAAATATAGAAAAACATAGTTATAATTAAGTCTTGCAAAGTTCAAGAGGCTAAAAGAGAATTAGCCAAGTCCAAGGTCAAATTATGTGTTAGGTAGACAGAAAAAAAGAAAAGACAATAAGAATAATTTAGAAAATAATAAAAATTATTAATAGCGTTTCCGTACGGACCATTGGAGCAATATTTAAATTCACTAATAATGTCTATTTAATTAATAATTAGACTTATATAATGCGTAAGATTTTACTTCAACACCAAAAAGAGAAAAAAAAAAATATTGGTTCGTTTTTTATTGCAAGAATAATTTACTCTACTTTTATCAATTAACATTAGATTATCTACGAACATGCAATTGTGCTCAACTGGATGTAATTAAATGAAACAATACCTGCAAACTAGAGAAGCGAGGATTCCTCATCAAAGTATGCATCAGGTTATCCTTGAAAAAACTAGGGTTTATTCTGTTCTTGAACCCTAAAATGGCGATGACATAGACACCGGATTCCGATTTCACAAACGCACTAGACCACGGACTTAAGGGTTCCTCTTCTTTTTCTGTCATTTTTAGATATTTACCTTCTACGCTTGTTCGAACGGGCTTAAGAGCCTGCATTTTGTTTCTAAAAAAATTTTCCATGAGACAATTCTATATACCTAACAGGCTTCTCTAGTAAGAATATGATGACTTCTTATTAGTTATCACTACTATATGTAGACATCAAAATAAACATGGTGGCTAGAATTTAGTGGTCTACGAATTGCCATGGAAGATGGAGAGAAAGGACAATTATATTTTGCACATGATAAATGAAAAGGAAGAAAACAAAACGGGAATTATTGACAACGCCCAATATCAACCATTCAAGATTGGTACCGCTCAACACCAACAATGCTACAATAAAAAATACATTTTGTAGTCTTCTTTAGTAAATTGGTTATAAAAAGCCATCACTACTTATTGTAACTAGGAGTGACCATATTCCAATTTTGGAACCGGAACCGGTTGGAATCGAAATTGGAACTGGAATCGGCTAGATTCGGAACTGGAACTAGAAGGTTGTGGTTCTATTCTGGTTCTAATTTTTTTAGAACCGTGAACAGACGGTTCTAAGAACCGGCCGGAATTGAAAGTTTTGCCAATTGATTAGAACCGCCAGTTCCAATACATTTTTTTATTTTTTCAAATTTTTCATTAAAATCACAAAATTAACTCTTCTAACAACAATAAACTACTATATGATATTTAGTTATGTTGAAGGTACTTTCATAAGTTAGATTTTTTTTTTTTTTTGTTTTTAAATTATGCAAACCACCAAAAAAAATTAGTTGGAGAACTGTCGATTTTGGAACTGTTAATGAATCGTAACCGTTAAGGAACCGGCACCAAAATCATAACCGGATGATAATCAGAATTGGAACTGTCAATTTTCGGTTCGGTTCCGGTTCCATATTATTTGAAATTGGAACCGTCATTTTTGTAACCAAAATCGGTGGTTCTTGAATCGTTGCCACCCCTAATTGTAATCCAAAAAACAACAAATTAGGTCAATGGTCAACTCAAGTCTTATGTGTTGGTCTTGCATGTTTTATATTTTGTTTACTAATTTTGACCAATTTAAAATTAGAACGCAATTTTGACAAAAATTTTCAATTGGGAGGCCTGGTGGATTAAGTTGGATATGGTGTACAATTTGTTAGTTTAAGGGTCAATTTTATCTTTAGATTTTGATAATTATACAAAATGACAGCTTGTTTCGCAAGTGTACGAATCGCTACAAGTAATATATGAATGAGTAAGATATCGTTTCCACGAGGATTGTAATCCAAGTACCAAAATTGTGTTATCTTGTTATTATTTAAACGATAATTAAGAGAATTGTTGTATAAGTGTAAAATAAACAAAAATCAAGTAAATAAAAATTGATTGAAAGAAATCAAGGAATTGAAACTACTAGGGGTTTTAATTTCACTTAATTCTATCCAATTTATTTTATTAATTCATTAATCAATTTTAATTATTCAAGTAGGGGAAACAACTCTAAATTCACTAACAAGCTCTTCCGATGTACTGCTAGCTATTTTAATTCCATTTAATTACCTATCTTCCAATAGCGCAATCAAATATGAATTAAATCATTAAGTTATGTAGTTGTTTATGAATTTACAATTTAAGGTTGATAAATCATAAAACCCCCCATGAGTCAAACCATATAGCTTCCGCATCAAGTTATTATTCTCATGTGTTTTATTAACCTTTTCATATCAAAGATCCTTCTTCCGATAGTGATAATTGAAGTAAATCAATCTAGGGAAAAATTCTGCCTAGAAGCATTAAGTTCATTAATAAATCATAACTTGAATAAGGAAAAATAAATCTAATTGCATAAATTGGAAAAGAAATTAAGCTACATCAAACCCCCTAGTATAAGAGTTTAGTTACACATAGTACTTAAATAAAACTCAACAATACTTGATAAATATTCCATAATCAATAAGGATAATGAAAGAAATAACAAGATTAAGAGTTTAGAAATGAGAAATAGTGATAAGTTGCTTGGATGACTTCCTTGAAACTTTGCACAACTCTTGAATACTTAACTTCTAACTATATACAAAACTATGAGAGAAAGAAAGAGTGGAGTGTAGTGTAATATGTGGGATGGGATATTTTGGAATGGCTTCTTCCCCTCTTTATATAGACTTCTTGGGGGAACAAGCCTTATGCTTTAATGAGTAAAGTCCAACTTTGTGAGGTGGAAAAGTTCTAAATCAAGCCATAAATTGCTCTCAATTATAGCTTTTCAAATGCATATGGTTGAACTTTGACTGGTATGTGAAGAGAGTATCCAAAGTATCCTGTGAAAATGGTAGGAATTAGTTGGCAACTTTTGACTTAAATTTAGGTTTTCTTGATTGGCATGGGTGTGCTGCCTGGCACGGTCTGGGGCGTGCTAGGCTCTGGAAGTCTAGGGCTCTCAGCACGGGCGTGCTTCAGCGGCATGGTCTGGGGAAGTTCTAGGGCACGGGTGTGCATACTAGCACGGCTGCGGGCATGCACTCCTCTGGAAGTCTGGAAGTTGTGTAGCACGGGCATGCTTCAGCTGCACGGGCCAAGTTTCTATCTCCAGTGCTCGCACAGGCGTGCTCCTTAGCACGGCCTGGGGGGTGCATCTCTTTGGAAGTCCGAGGCATTTGAGCACTGGCGTGCGCCTTAACATGGGCTGGGGCGTGCGCGCCTCTGGCTCTTTACTTTGATTTGCCTTGTGTTTGGCACGGTCGTGCGCCTTAGCACGGGCTGAAGCGTGCTAACTATGTTAAGCCTTATTTTTGTCCTTTTCTTGCAAAATCAAATGAGTTGTGTTTCAAGGAAGCTTTTAAGTGAAAACATAACAATATTACATTAAAACTAATTTAGATAAATTAAAAATGCTAGAAATCTTAGTGAAAATTATAATAAAAATACTATAAAAATTAACACTATCAAAATTCCCCAAACTTAAACTATTGCTTGTTCTCAAGCAAATAAAACTAAACTGCTAGCTCAAAATAGTCTGGAATAATTAATCTCAAATTTAATAAATATCCAATTATTAACATAAGAGTAAATTATATATTTCCTATGTCAATTATTTCTAGCCAAAATTCAAATTAATAGAACATATTCTTTTTATTAAACATGAGTTAAGAAAACTTTTGTCTCCTTTAGAATAGTAAGTACTTAGGACAAATTTAGCATATATATAATATTTCTCATCTCAAGGTATTTTTAGGTAACCTATTTCTATCACATAAATTGGTTGCATTTTATGGTCCATACCATTTCTCACCTTTTGCCTCTTTTGTGGTTGTATTTTATGCTCCATACCACTTATATATATATATATATATATATATATATATATATATATATATATATATATATATATATATATATAGGAATATAAGCAATAAGTAGTTGCATTTTATGCTCCATACCACTTTGTTTAGAACGGATTTCCGTTATTCCTTCAATCTTGCTTTTTCTCTCATAATACCTTCATCCTTTATTGATTTAAAACATACATGTAATATGGCTTTAGTGTCCCTTGTCTTTTTATTCAAGTTAGGATTCAAAATTTTCTAAACAACGGTTGCTGTTTATAACTTTAGAAACAAATGGTTAAATCAAAGAAGTATGTTAAAAATATAAATTTGGTTAAAAGCAATTAACTTTGGAAACACAATTAATTTATTCAATGGTTAATGAATTTAAGATAAATTTTAAATTTGATCATAATTATTCCATATTTATTTTATTAAAACAAAATAAAACAAAAATTTATTATAATTAATTTTATAGTTTAGATAAAACGTCTTCCCCCCAACTTAATTGAGCACATTATCCTCAATGAGCTAGATGCAATTCCCCAAACTTATGGAATTATGAAAGTTTTAATAAAGAATAGGAAGTGGAGAAAAGTACCATCGTTGATGTGAGACAATATAAGGTAGCCGGGTGGCGAAGTTCATCCAAGCTATGATGGAAGAAACATACTAAAAAGATAACCAAAATATTGAAATTGAAAAGCAATTAAAAGCCCAAAGATGTAACTGCAACTAACTGAAATCTAAAGTATTCAAACAAAACCAATGTGAAATGTTCGACACATAGAAAAATAAGAGAGAATAACCAAAACGATATGAAAAATATCAGGCCTCTGGTGGTGGAGGTGGAGGAGGCTGAAGCAAGTGAAGAATAGTCTGAAGTTGACCCTGTATAGTGTCAAGGCTAGAGTCGATGCTGCCCTGCGTGATCTCAAGCAACTGGAAACGATCAGCAATCATGGACTCCACGCCAGTAAGTCGAGTGTCGAACACATCCATGCAAGAGAGCATTCGGGCAAGCACCTCATCATTGGACACGGTGGAAGTGCCCTGAAATGAAGGCCTAGCTCCGGAGGTACCTGCACCAAAACTAAACCAGGGAAAGGAGGTGGAATATCCTCCTCTGTGTTAGCGCCACCGGCATCCTAAGGTGCCTCATGATTAGAACGGTTTACTGGAGCGCCCACTAAACGATAAGATTCGCCGGCCTTTTCCACTATCCTCATATGGATAATCATATCGATATCTAACCTGGTACCTCTGCCTCCACCAAGACTGTCATAAATAGGTCCAGTTGGGTTTCACACCCTCAACAATGCGTGTGACAAAACTACCTATCATGATGGCCCCCTTGTCTGCCTTGGCAACTCGAGCCCATTTTTGGCATAGCCAATAACCCACATTTAGCAAAACTCTGTGGTTAATGGCCCATAAAAAATAGAGCTCATTTCGACCTAAAACACCATCACTCTCACTTCTACCAAAAATGGTACTAACTAGAAATTTATGAAGATACCTCAAAGCAGGGCTTTTCAATTTCGATGCTTTAGAGACCCTAGGATTATAACGGTCTTCACCTGTCAATTCATGCCACCTATCTGAATCAAAAGAATCTGCAGGGATTTGTGTAATCGCATTTTCGATGGGGAAACCGAAAATGTGACTAACTTCATTTATCGTCAGTTCAAAATCTCTCCTAAGTAATCTAAATCGAATGAAATCCTGAATACATCCAGTTGGGAATCTAATAGTGGAGGAATAGGAACTTAAAAATTCTAATGTCAGAGGGGCATACACCGGATCTTTCATTTCAATAAAATTGCCCCACCCTACTTGCCTCAATGGCTCTATTACATTATCCCGAAGTCCAACTATTGACAAAGCATCCTCATCGATAAATTTATTCGGCAAAATAGGGCGTGAGGAGAGTCTGTGATACCTGTCTAGTTGCTCGGGAGAGCTCGTCTCGAATGGAGGCAATGGTGGACTGTCAGATGGTGGAGATACAGTGGAAGACCGAGATGAGCGACGTCCAACGGCTACAGATGAAGCAGGTCGGCTACGTTTGTACCTGGGAGGCATTATTATGAAAAATAGTGAAGAAAATGATAGAGAAAGGAGAGAAAATGAGAGAAAATGGAGAGAAAGGGCGATGGCGGCTAGGGCGTGCTAAGTTGAATTAGGGCGTGCTATTTAAATAGAATAGCGCGCACGATCGTTCGGTTCAACACGGTCTGGACCGTGTTTGCTCCTGGAAGTCTAGTTGATAGCTCGCACGGGCATGCGGGATGGCACGGGCTGAGGCGTGCAAGCCTCTGGAAGTCCTGATGCAAGCGGGCACGGGCGTGCGCCTTGGCACGGCCTGGGGCGTGCGCATCTCTCCTGCAGGATAAAGCTTAACTTACCTGGCACGGGCGTGCGGAGCTACACGGCTGGAGGCGTGCAAGCCTCTAGAAGTCCTAGTGACGATAGGCACGGCCGTGCTGTATGGCACGGTTCAGGGCGTGCGCGCATTTTTCCTGCACATTGAAAATTACTTACCTCGCACGGGCGTGCCAATGATTTTGCATTGGGCGTACTATGTGGCACGGGCGTGCTGCATGGCACGGTCCAGGGCGTGCGGCCCTCTGTTTCTCATTTTTCAATTTTTCTTTGAATTAAAAACTTAATTGACATACCTAGGGCATGCTCCCTTTTGAATTCTTTATTATTCCTGTAATTTGAATAAAATAAAAATAAACACATGAAACAAAATAATCAAAATGGGTTGTCTCCCATAAGCACTTTTGTTTAACGTCCTTAAGTTCGACGTACTGAACCTGATCCAAGCTAATCAAGACTGATAGCGATTTTAACGGGATCAAAATTTCCACCGTGGTAAACCTTTAAACGGTGAGCGTTAACCTTGAAACTTCGGTTACCATCCATTATCTCAACTGCTCCATGCGGGAAAATTTCTTTAATCGTGAATGGGCCGGACCATCTTGAGCGCAATTTTCCTAGGAAAAGGCAGAGTCTAGAGTTGTAGAGTAGTACCTGTTGGCCCACCCTTAGATTTCGCAGGATGATACGCTTATCATGCCACTGTTTTGTGCGATCTTTATAGATTTTAGCATTTTCATAAGCGTGGAGCCTCGTTTCATCCATCATGTTTAATTGAAGCATCCTCTTTTGACCAGCTTCCTTAGTATCAAAGTTGAGGAATTGGATTGCCCAATATGCCTTGTGCTCAAGCTCGACAGGGAGGTGACAAGCCTTACCGTATACCATTCGATATAGTGACATGCCAATTGGTGTTTTGGATGCAGTTCTATAGGCCCAAAGAGCATCATCGAGCTTCTTGGACCAGTCCTTCCTTAATTGGCCAACTGTTGTCTCCAAAATCTTTTTAATTTCCCGGTTTGTGACTTCTACTTGCCCACTCGTTTGAAGGTGATATGGGGTACCTACACGGTGAGTAACACCATATCTGGAAAGTAGAGAGTCAAGGTACTTGTTACAGAAGTGCTTACCTCCATCTATGATTATTGCTCTTGGAGTACCATGTCGTGTGAAAATATATTTCTTGATGAAGCTCATCACACTTTTAGCATCATTATTGGGAAGGGCAACAGCTTCTGCCCATTTTGACACATAGTCCACCGCCACTAGGATGTATTGGTTTGAGTATGATGATGGAAAAGGTCCCATGAAGTCCAGACCCCAAACATCGAAGATTTCGACTTCAAGAATGCTATTCAAGGGCATCTCATGTCTTTTCGAAATGTTACCTAACCTTTGACAACGATCACAAAGACGAACATAGTTAAAAGCATCTTTAAATAGATTAGGCCAATACAAACCACTTTCCAATATAAGTGCTGCTGTTTTGTTTGCTCCAAAATGCCCTACATATTCCATTGAATGGCAGAATTTAAGGACACTTTCCATTTCAACTTTCGGTATACACCGCCGAATAGCTGATCACTGCAATATTTGAACAAAAAGGGCTCCTCCCAATAGTAGTATTTGATATCATGGAAGAATTTTTTCTTTTATTGATAAGAAAAGTTGGGAGGAGTGATTTTGCAAATAAGATAGTTAACTATATCAGCATACCAGGGGGCTTGAGTATTTGCCATTAGCAAAAGCTGCTCATGGGGAAAGCTTTCATTGATTTGCAGCTGTTTGTATCCTCTTCCCCCAACTCTAACCTGGAAAGGTGGTCAGCTATAAGATTCTCGGTTCCCTTTTTGTCGCGAATTTCCAGATCAAATTCCTGCAATAAGAGAACCCAACAAATTAGTCTCGGTTTAGCATCTTTCTTTTCTAGCAAATATTTGATAGCTGAGTGATCTGTGTAAACTATTATTTTGGCTCCAATTAAATAGGCCTTGAATTTGTCAAAAGCAAAAATAATAGCTAACAATTCTTTTTCAGTAGTTGTATAATTCAATTGCGCATCATTCAATGTGCAACTATCATAATAGATAACGTGCAACTTCTTTTCCTTTCTTTGCCCAAGAACGGCTCCAACAGCATGATCACTAGCATCACACATGAGTTCAAAAGGAAGAGTCCAATCTGGTGTAGTGATGATAGGTGCTGAGATCAACTCCCTCTTTAACCTGTTGAAAGCATCTAAACACTCTTTGTTAAAATTAAAAGGTACATCTTTAGCTAATAAATTACAAAGAGGTTTTGTCATTTTCGAGAAATCTTTGATAAACCTTCTGTAGAACCCTGCATGACCAAGAAAACACCTTATCCCTTTCACTGAGTTAGGAGGAGGAAGTTTTTCAATTACCTCGATTTTGGCTTTATCTACTTCAATTCCCTTTTGAGAGATCTTATGCCCTAAGACAATACCTTCACTAACCATAAAGTGACATTTTTCCCAATTTAAAACAAGGTTAGTGTCTTCACATCGTTGCATTATTAAAGATAAATTATGAAGACATGCATCAAAAGAAGAACCAAATACAGAAAAATCATCCATAAATATCTCCATAGATTTCTCAACCATATTAGAAAATATAGACATCATGCATCTTTGGAAGGTTGCAGGAGCATTTCATAGTCCAAAAGGCATTCTCCTATAGGCAAAGGTGCCATAAGGACAAGTGAAAGTAGTTTTCTCTTGATCTTCAGGAGCAATAGGTATTTGAAAGTATCCTGAATAACCATCCAAGAAACAGTAGAAAGGATAACCTACAAGTCTTTCAAGCATTTGATCAATAAAGGGTAAGGGAAAGTGGTCTTTACGTGTTGCTTTATTCAATTTCCTGTAATCTCTGCACACACGCCAGCCTGTGACTGTTCTAGTGTGAATTAACTCATTGTTTTCATTAAAGATAACAGTCATACCTCCCTTCTTTGGCACAACTTGAATAGGACTTACCCAACTACTATCGGAGATTGGATAGATAATGCCAGCATCCAGAAGTTTTATGATTTCAGCCTTCACTACCTCCTTCATGTTTGGATTCAATCATCTTTGATGCTCGATTGAAGGCTTGTAGTCTTCTTCCATTAGGATCTTATGCATGTATACACTCGGGCTTATCCCTTGTAGATCAGAAATTGACCACCCTATTGCCTTCTTGTGCTTTCGAAGAACCTGCAATAATCCTTCCTCTTGATCAAGTGTTAAGTGAGAGGAAATAATAACAGGAAAAGAGTTGTTCTCACCTACAAATGCATGCTTCAAATGAGGAGGAAGCTGCTTCAGTTCTTGTTTGGGTGGTGTGTCTTCTTTTTCCTTTTCTTCTGTACTATTTTCATTATTATTTACGCTATGTAAAGTGTTCTCTACACATTTATCAATTACATCTATTCTCAAACAATCATTACTATCCATAGGAAATTTACAAGATTTTAACACATCAAAAACAGCTTCTTCCTGACCTACTCTCAATGTCAGTTTCCCATTATGTACATCAATTAGAGCTCTTGCAGTTGCAAGAAAAGGTCTTCCAAGGATCAATGATCCTTCTCTTCCTTCATCAATATCAAGGATGACAAAATCAACTGGAAAAAAGAATTTTCCTACCTTGACTAGTACGTCCTCTACAATTCCCTTGGGGTATTTGATCGATCGGTCGGCTAATTGTAGAGACATCCTTGTTGGCTTGAGTTTCCCCATACCTAGCATTTTAAAAATTTTATAAGACATTAGATTTATGCTAGCTCCTAGTTCAGCTAAAGCCTTTTCAAAATTTAAATTGCCAATATTACAAGGAATAGAAAAACTCCCTGGATCTTTAAGTTTAGGTGGCAATTTATTTTAAATGATTGCACTGCATTTCTCAGTCAGTTTTACCATGCCTTGATCATTAATCTTTCTTTTCTTCCTCAAGATTTCTTTTAAAAATTTTGCATAACTGGGCATTTGAGTAAGAGCTTCAACAAAAGGAATGTTGATTTGAAGCTTTTTGAAGACGTAAAGAAATTTCATGAAGCTTTGGTCATCCTGCGTCTTTTTCAATCTTTGTGGAAATGGAACGGGTGGAATATAAGGTTTCACTTCTTCCTTCTCCACCAGATCAATGATAGGTGCCTTTCTCTCTTCTTCTTTCTCTTTCTCCTTTCTGGGCTTGTCCTCCAATTCTTTACCACTCCTCAAGATTATGGCTTGTACCTGTTCTTTAGGATTTTTCTCAGTGTTACTAGGTAACGTACCTTGAGGTCTAGCTGCCCTCATGTTTGTGAACTGTCCCATTTGGATCTCCAGATTTCTTATTGCAGCTTGTTGGATTTTATTGTGTTCTCTTGTTTCATTCATGAAATCCATGTGCGATTTCGAAAGGGCAGTAAGGAGATCATCATGAGATTTTTTCTCAGGAGGCAAGAAATTTGGTGGTGCATTTAAAGTGTTGTTAGAATTACCATATGAAAGATTCGGATGATTTCTCAACCTGTTATCGTAAGGATTTGAATATGGGTAATTCCTCCGCTGTTGGTTCATCACATAGTTTACTTGCTCCAAAGTTTGTGGATTTGTAGAATCTAACATGCATTCTCCAATTCCATGTGTTTCATTACATCTGTCACAAGTTTGTATGATGGAGTCCACAGATTTAGTGGTTAGTAAGTCTAACTTTCTTACCATATTGTCTACCTTTGCATTTAGTGCTGTGATGGCATCAATTTCATAGATTCCTGCAGTTTTTCTTCTTTCAGAATTGCTTTGATAGTGGCTATTGCTTGCCATTTCTTCTATTAAATCATATGCCTCGTCGATCTCTTTTCTTTCGAAAGATCCTCCTGCAGCTGCATCCAAAGTAATTTTGATATAAGATGACAATGAATTATAAAAAGTTTGGACTTGTAACCATTTGGGCAAACTATGGTGAGGACATTTTCTCAGGAGATCTTTAAATCTTTCCCAAGCTTCATACAAGCTTTCTTGATCATGATGAACAAATGTCATAATTTCATTTCTTAACTTAGTTGTTTTAGAAGATGGAAAGAATTTAGCCAAAAATTTCTGGGCTAACTCTTCCCAAGTTGTAAAACTTCCGGCAGGATAAGATTGTAACCATGATCGTGCTTTGTCCCTTAGAGTGAAAGGAAAAAGTCTTAATCTAATGACATCTTCAGAAACACCATTTTGTTTAAAAGTGTCACAAATTTCCAGGAAATTAGTGATGTGAGCATTAGGATCTTCACTAGGGAGTCCTCCATATTGAATAGAAGTGGAAAGCAATTGAATAATTGCTGGTTTGATTTCAAAATTATTAGCTTCTACTCTTGGTCTGGTAATGCTAGAGGTAGCTCCATTAAGAGAAGGCGTGGTATAATCTCGCAAGGTGCGGATATTCTGTTGTTGTCTGATCTGAGGATTTACAGCAAGAGGTATGTTCGGAAGTTGAGGATTAATTTCGTCCATGTTTGATTGTTGTTCGGATCTATTTTATTGTGCTCTCCTTGCTACATTATTTCTTCTACAGGTTTTCTCAATTTCTAGATCAAAGATCAGGGGTTCTGTTCTTCCTGATCGTCTTTGCATAAAACCTGAGATGTTCTATAGAAAAATTAAATGAATAAAAACAAATGAATAAATAAATTTCTAAATTAATAACAAGATAATTCGTATTGATATTGGTATTGCCAATCCCCGGCAACGGCGCCAAAAACTTGACAGCTTGTTTCGCAAGTGTACGAATCGCTACAAGTAATATATGAATGAGTAAGATATCGTTTCCACAAGGATTGTAATCCAAGTACCAAAATTGTGTTATCTTGTTATTATTTAAACAATAATTAAGAGAATTGTTGTATAAGTGTAAAATAAACAAAAATCAAGTAAATAAAAATTGATTGAAAGAAATCAAGGAATTGAAACTACTAGGGGTTTTGATTTCACTTAATTCTATCCAATTTATTTTATTAGTTCATTAATCAATTTTAATTATTCAAGTAGGGGAAACAACTCTAAATTCACTAACAAGCTCTTCCGATGTATTGCTAGCTATTTTAATTCCATTTAATTATCTATCTTCCAATAGCTCAATCAAATATGAATTAAATCATTAAGTTATGTAGTTGTTTATGAATTTACAATTTAAGGTTGATAAATCATAAAAATCCCCCATGAGTCAAACCATATAGCTTCCGCATCAAGTTATTATTCTCATGTGTTTTATTAACCTTTTCATATCAAAGATCCTTCTTCCGATAGTGATAATTGAAATAAATCAATCTAGGGGAAAATTCTGCCTAGAAGCATTAAGTTCATTAATAAATCATAACTTGAATAAGGAAAAATAAATCTAATTGCATAAATTGGAAAAGAGATTAAGCTACATCAAACCCCCTAGTATAAGAGTTTAGTTACACATAGTACTTAAATAAAACTCAACAATACTTGATAAATATTCCATAGTCAATAAGGATAATGAAAGAAATAACAAGATTAAGAGTTTAGAAATGAGAACTAGTGATAAGTTGCTTGAATGACTTCCTTGAAACTTTGCACAACTCTTAAATACTTAACTTCTAACTACATACAAAACTATGAGAGAAAGAAAGAGTGGAGTGTAGTGTAATGTGTGGGATGGGATGCTTTTGGAATGGCTTCTTCCCCTCTTTATATAGACTTCTTGGGGGAACAAGCCTTATGCGTTAATAAGTAAAGTCCAACTTTGTGAGGTGGAAAAGTTCTAAATCAAGCCATAAATTGCTCTCAATTATGGCTTTTCAAATGCATATGGTTGAACTTTGACTGGTATGTGAAGAGAGTATCCAAAGTATCCTGTGAAAATGGTAGGAATTAGTAGGCAACTTTTGACTTAAATTTAGGTTTTCTTGATGGGCACGGGCGTGCTACCTAGCACGGTCTGGGGCGTGCCAGGCTCTGGAAGTCTGGGGCTCTCAGCACGGGCGTGCTTCAGCGGCATGGTCTGGGGAAGTTCCAGGGCACGGGCGTGCATACTGGCACGGCTGCGGGCGTGCACTCCTCTGGAAGTCTGGAAGTTGTGTAGCACGGGCGTGCTTCAGCTGCACGGGCCAAGTTTCTATCTCCAGTGCGCGCACGAGCGGCCTAGGGCGTGCATCTCTCTGGAAGTCCGAGGCATTTGTGGCACGGGCGTGCGCCTTAACATGGGCTGGGGCGTGCGCGCCTCTGGCTCTTTACTTTGATTTGCCTTGTGTTTGGCACGGCCGTGCGCCTTAGCACGAGCTGAAGTGTGCTAACTATGTTATGCCTTATTTTTATCCTTTTCTTGCAAAATCCTACACTTTTCCTCAAAATCAAGTGAGTTGTGTTTCAAGGAAGTTTTTAAGTGAAAACATAACGATATTACATTAAAACTAATTTAGATAAATTAAAAATGCTAGAAATCTTAGTGAAAATTATAATAAAAATACTATAAAAATTAGCACTATCACAAAACAAATAAATTTAATATTTTTATATGTGCTAATACTAATTTATGCAGAATTTTTTTATATAGAAATTGTTAAAGAAGGCAAGTTCTTAAAAATCCAAGATTCTTTGAAGACCATGAAGATTATTAAAGATTTCTTTTAGTGGTTAGTATCTTAAGATATTTTGTAGGCTAGAGAGAATATTCTTTTATAAGCACAAAAATATTTTTCTTCTCTCTCAAAATAATTTTCAGAAATTACCTTTAATTAATAATAAAAGTCAAATCTTGATCTTTTTAAATTTACTTACCTAAATGAAAAAGATTTTGGCTTAATTATTTTTGGTAATAGAATATTTGAAAAAGATTTACATATCTTTTATTTTCGGAAATTACTTTATAAAAAGAAAAGTCAAATATTTTCTTTATTCTACTTTCCTAAATGAAAAGATTTTGACTCAAATATTTTTGACAACAAATATATATATAAAGATTTTTCGTATCTGTTATTTTTGGAATATCGAAAGTATTCTTTAAACTAAAGATCATGTTTTCTAAACAGGATCTTCATCCCTCTATAAAAGAAGTTTTCCTTTAGTGAAAACGTGGTAGTTTTTTATTTTAAGAGAAAGAGTCCATTGAACAATAGTTTTTAAATCTCTCAAAGCTCTCTCTCAAAAACCCCTTATTTCTTTTCGTCTTTTTACTTCAAAAAATATTTTTAAGAGAAAAGAAAATTTAATAATAACATTTTCTGAAGAACAATTCTGATCTTTAAATTTGTTTTATGTTCTTCCTGTGCTTATAATTGCATTTCTTTCTGTGTATATAGATTTTATAATCTGTTGTAAACTAGCGGCTTTTTAAATGAAAAACTTTTGTGTAATGGCTTAGGTGAAAAACTATGATGTAATAGGTTATTAAGCGACCCTCTCCTTGTGTGAAATTCTAATGCCTTGATGTGAGTTTCTGTTCTCTGCAAAAACAGAAAGGGTTGAGTTGACTAGAGCCTTTGAAAAATCTAGTGGGACAAATGTTAGATCTAGGTGTTGATCTATTTCCTTGTAATGTTGATTTGTCTCTTATCCTTGAAAAGAGATAACATAGTGGAGGATCTTAAGATGAGTCTTGGGGAGTGAATGTAGGCGAGTTAGTGCCGAACCACTATAAATCTCTGTGTTTATCTTCTTATATTTTTCTGAAGTTCTGCTTGATTATATTCTATTTACACAACTGTTAATCTTTTTAGAGATGCAAAGTTGTTAACGAATTTCTGTTTCTAAACGTGAATAAGCTTTATCTTTGTGGAACATTAGAACTCTGGATTTTTGTATTGTGAATTTACCAAGTTCTAATCTGTCCTTCTACATTCAGTGTAAATCACAATATTGCATTATAATCAGTTTTCTAATCTTGCTTAAAGCTTTGTGAGCCAGTTCTAAAATGCAATATCTATTTTTAACAGAATCTTTCTAAATAGTGATAAGCTTTATGAAACAGTTCTAAACGTAATAGTTGTTCTTCACAAAGTCTTTCTAAACTTGCTTAAGCTTCGCGAAATAGTTCTAAATGCAATAACTATTCTTCACAGAATCTTTTCAAAATTGTTTGAACTTTGTGAAACAGTTCTAAATACAATAGCTCTTCTTCACAGAGTCTTTCTATTTTTACAACAAACTTTTTGTGAGGTAGTTCTAAACTTGATAACTAACTCTCACAAACGCTTTCTATTTCTGTTGCAACAGAATTCTGATTTTGATTTTTGAAAGTTAAATTTTTAGAAAATCCAATTCACCCTCTCTTGGTTTGTGCCATATATATACAGGACCCACACAATTGTCACATGAAACAAAGTTGGGGGTTTTCTAGATGTGAAATTGAACACCTAAAATTTTCTATTTCCACAAACTAAACATAAGTCATCGAATTATGATTTGATAATTATCTTTCTCTTGCTTAGATCTGTAATCCATTTTTGCGAATCAATAGTAACTCCCAATTGTAGTTTAGGACTTTCTCTTCTCCAATAAAAATCGATGTTTCTAGTCAATTTCAGTGATTTAAGTAAATAACTCTAATGGTCTGTTCGGCATGTAGTAATGTTTCAAATAGCTTTTAGTTTTTGACCAGAGTCAAAACATTGTCTCTGTTAATTACATCATTCAGTAACATAATATTTGCAATATATTTTAGTGGTTAAGGAATGTTTCATCGAACGTACTTTAACATTTAGCTTTTCAAATAAATAAATAAATATTTTTTACACTCATATCCAATATTCTTTTTCCCTTCCTCAAGCCCTAAAATTACAGAATCATGAGTTGTTCTTTTCTACTAGCTGCCGTCTATGTGAACTTTGATTGCAACCTTCTGCTATTTGATAACCAGATTAGTAAATATTTTAATTTTTCTATGATTGTTTATCGATTTTGTTGGTTGTTATGGATTTACTATTGCTAGATTTATGTAAATTGCTAAGTTTAATCCTTTTTTTTTCTTTTTCAAATTGTTTTGTTTTTTATGCACATTGCTAAATATTTTAATCTCTTTAGCATATTTTGGAATTGACCTTGTATTAACAACCAACTAATTAATAATAACAACCTAACACTCCAACGCTTTTTTAATGCTGATTTTTCAGTCACCTTGTATATGGAATAACACATGAATCATTATACAGTTATATTATTTGGGTCATATAAGAATGCATGAATAAGTCCAAAAACAAAAGGGGGGGGGGGGGGGGGAAGAAAAAAAAAACTATTTAAACAAAAGTAGTTTCATCATGGCAATAAATGATTATTTTGCAATTGACAAATGTAGCATCATGTGATTTGATTTGGGATTTTTATTAATTAATACTGTAGGAATTAATTAAGTAGATGCTTTTAAACTTGAAGGGTTTCAAAATTTTGAATTAGTTAACGTTATTTTTATCATTTTAATCTTAATACCTAATCTAATAATTATCTTTACTAAACACTTTTGGTTTTAACTGCTACATAAACAAGCTAACAAGTGCTAACATTTAATAGCTATTGACCAGTGAAACAGCTAAGGTTACAATCGGTGCCTAACCAAACTGAAAACTACTACGCACCTAACACATGTTTACAAGCCAAAACATTTAACAAAAAGAATTGTGAAAATTGACATCTCCACATAATTACATTTTAATAAATACATTTAATTATTTATTACACTATGAGATGTAACTAGTGGCGTTGGGTTGATTTATTCATGTCGGTGGATTTGAGTTCGACCCCATATAAATAAATTTTCATTTTTATTTTTATTTTTAGTTGGTCATTTAAAGAAAAGCAAAGCCTTTTTTTTTTTTAGTATTAAGAAAAGCAAAGCTTTTAATTTGACAACAATCAACTAGTAATTTTAGTTGTCATCGAATATTTTTATCATTAATTTTAATTTTAAATTTTTCATGTAATTTTTATTTTAGATTTGATTTCATTCTATAAATACAAAAAATTCATATAAATATTAAAATATACAATATTATTATAAATTTATAATTCAATCTTATTTATTATCAGTTATTTAGTCAAAACTTAACTACTTGAAAAAACTTTTAAATTCAAAGAGATGGATTTAATATTATAAATCATGATTCTATTTGCGTTCTTATTCTGCTAAGGAGGCTGAAGCTGTGGGAATTAAGGAGTTCTTGAGTTGGGTTAAGTCTAAAGGTAGAAAAAGGATGATTGTGGAGTCTGATGCCCTTGGAGTCAGACGAGCACTGAAAAATCCAGAATATTCAGATTATTCAACATTTGGTTTAATCATTGATGATTTTAAATCTTTGCTGCGGGAGATTCGATATGTTCAATTTAGTTGTGTGGGTCGATTTGCGAATATGGTGGCTCACTTCTTAGCCGGGGCTACTCGAACCTTGTCAGATGTGGTTGAATGCATTGGCCATCCCCATGATTTCATTTGGCAGCTTCGTACTCTGATTGTCGGTGATCAAATTACCTCATTTTCAATAAGAAAAATCATGATTCTCTGTCAACATTTTTAAAAATAATATGAAATTAAATTAATCAAATTTTAAATCTATTAAAAGTTGATTTTTTTTTTACTATAAATGATAGTGTATGATATATTTTCATAATTTCATTTGTTTTAGCAAATGTTTTAAAAATAGCATATTTCCATTTTAAAAATTAAATAATAGTTCTTTTAATAATAATTTAAATAAAATTATCAAACAAATTCTAATATACAATTAAAATTAATATTTTTAAAAATTATGTTATAGTATAACTTCACGTAGTTTTAATATTTTACGACAGACTACATATTTTCCATAATAATACATCAAAATCCAATAGTATATTTTTCAATATAGAACCACTCATTTTGAAGTAAATATTACAATTGCATGAAAGGCAATAAAAATAAAAGACATGAACTAACTCTACCTCTGATTAAAAAAATACTTTAATTTAATGGAAATCGAATTTTAAAATTACAATAACATATTTAACATTTTAAGCACCATTTGTTATTTTCATTGTAATTCTAATATGGAAATATTAGGAAGTCATTGTTTCTTTCCTATTATATGTTACTATTATTTAATATATCAAATATCTTTATTATTTTGTGGTTGTTAATTATTTACTATTTATATACTAGTTCAAAGTTTATGTTAAAATTAATTCTTCAAAAAACTTGATTTAAAGAAATTATATATCGTGTAGAATATTACAGATAATTATAAATGGATGTAGGGTACTTACTCCGATTTAGGGCACTTACTCCATTTCGATCTATTTAATAAATATATAGATAGTTATAAAAGAATTTAGGATGAGTACGTGATAGTAAAATTACTATCTGTAACGGATATAAATACAAATTTTTAAGTACTCCTCTTGTTAAGAATTTGGACCCTAGGAGTAAGTAGTCAAGTGGGCAACTTAACAAATTTCATATTTTTAAACTCAAGTTTGAAAAATGTCGGGAAATTTTTAAAAATCAGAGAATTTCATTTTTGGTAGAAGACTAAAACAAAAAATCCAAAATAACCTTAATGAATCCACATCACCCAAGCCCAATTAACAAATCGAATATAATCAAAATTATAAAATGAAATCTGTAAAATGAAAAAAAAATAAAACGAAATCTGTAAAATTAAAAAAAAAAAAAAAAAAAAAAAAAACAAAAACAGTTCATTTCCGTAATCGAAGAAACAAACAACGAAAAACTAGATTTTCTGATTCAACTATATATATATAAATTCAAATAGAATCGAGAAATGAAATTAAAATGAAACAATATCAGAATCAATCAGAACACAAGCATTAAAAACCTTTGATGAAATATAAAATCAAAACATTAATTTCTAATTATTTGTCAGTGCTACAAACAAATACCCAATCCTAACCCTAAATCTCTCTAGCTACCAAAACCATAGAGAATCCTATTTTGTCTCTTCAAGGCATAAACAATATCCATGATGATGACAATTTTCTGGCAAGGTGTTTCCTCATAAATTAACCCATTGATACGTTTTGCTCCTCCATGCTTAGCGAGTCACTGGATTGCGGGCTTAGTTAAGAATAAAATCAAAATTGTAGAAGATCAAAAAGAAGAAGAGAAACGCAGAGGTGATTGGCAAGGTGATGAAGAGGCATAGGAAACGACAATAGATCCGACAGGTAGACAAGAAACGAAAATGAAGCGAGAAAAGGAGAATACATGCAACAGAAAGAAAATGAAGCGATCTTATGGGGAAGATTTGGAAATTCATATAAAAGGGTAATTAGGTAAATCCATATTAAAACTGACATTATTGATACTACAATTTCCCTTAATCAAATTCATTAACAAATGATTAAATAATTTAAGCAATTTAAGCTTTATAATGAATTGGATTTACTTTTTGACATGATTGATTCACCTTCCTTATTATATGTTATTTTCCTTATTATATGTTATTTATTAAATTTATATTTATCCAAAGCGAGATTATTCACGTATTTCAATGCTTCCCCTTTATTGACAATTAGACTATTTGACAAGCATAGGATACCCTACAATGCCCCAAAACTTTTCTCACGCAAATTTGGGTTTCAAACTTTGATATCATGATAAGAATCTGGTTTTAGGAGTAATTAATCAAATCCATTACCAAAGTATTTAATAATTGGGTTTTATAATGAGTTGGATTTGTGGGTTTTATTAATAATAGATGAGTTGTGTTTACCTTCCTAATTATATGTCATTTATTCAATTTATGTTTATCTAATGTGGAATTACTCACGTACTTCAATAACCTATTACCCGTTATCCGTTATCTATTATATTAAACGAGTTTGGTCAGGAGTACTTCGTATACCTTATCCATTATTAATAAAAGTTTTTTATTTTAAATAAGTTCAAACTAGGATAATTTAATATTTGCAAATGCCCTATTCATTTAAAGTGTACTTTAAACGGGTCTTAAACGGATTTGGAACGAGTTTAAATAGTACAATTTTAAATGGGTTCAAATATAGATCCTTTTTTTATTTTTGAGAAAATCAAATTAGAATTCATTAATTGAAAACTGTATACATATATAAGATATAGATCAATATGTTTCTATATTTTTGTATAGGAAGCCTAAAAATAAACCACTTATATAAAAAAAAAAAAAAAAAACAATCTTAATTTGAAGTATCTTATCGAGTTGACATAGAATAATATTTATGTCATAGGAGATCACTTGCTCCACTTGGTGGCTATTTATAGTCATTGTTCGACTTCATAGTTTTTCTACAAGTCTGATCTAATTATAGCTTTTATAACATTAGCTGATAGTACATTTTTTTAGAATATTGATGCCTCAGTTTGGTATAAATTAATTCAAAATGTGAAATTCATTAAATTTATTTGCAAATATATTTTTATATTTATTATGATAAGTTTAAAATATAGAATACAAAGAAAAAATATAGATGACAATTGAATTACACATTGTTCTGTTTGGTATAAATTTAAAATTAATATAATTTTAAATATTGAATATCCGTTAGTATATTTGATAAAAAAATTATAGAGTACACAGTGATTTGCCCCAGCATAATTCATAAATGATTGAGATGATTTTTTTTTTTATTTTACCAATAAAATAAGTAAAAGAAATCTACCCTAATGAAGACCAAGTAAAATAAATGAATTAAAAAAAAGTAATATGAATCATTTTTCATTAATTGAACATCTAATATTTTCTTTTAAATTTATCAGTTTATGAAATTGATTAAATCTATAAATCTTTCTTCTCCAAAAAAAAAAATCTATAAATCTTGAAAAAAAAAAGTCTCAGTTACTTTTACAAGAAAAGGTTAAAAGCCATATTTTAAGTGATAAAAAAAAATCCAAATCCAATCAGCTTTTTAACATTAAAAAAAGGGAATTCGAAGGAATATGCTATGGTTCCATAAAAATATAAATTTTATTAAAATAAAAATATTTCTTATTATATATTGAAAAAAAAGGACCATTGACTTGATTTAGAGTAGTATTTTCATGATGAGAATAATAATAGCACACGTTTAATTTCTTTACTTTTCTTTCTTTTTTTTCTTCCGTTTTTCTTTTTCTTTTTCTTTTTTTGCATGGAGATGCTTTTTTTATATATAATTGTGAGGAGATGTAATATTGATGGTAGGTGCTTGCATTAATTGATGGTGGTAATTGGTAGGTGCTGCTATTTATTATGCTCTTCAAATGATGGGTTATTTTCCTCGAACTACTATACTACTCTAACATTGCAAATAGGGTTGTAAGCGGGATGAATATTCTGTGAATTTTGAGCCACATATATCCATTTTTATTTAGAAATTTACTGTCTCTTATCTTGAACCCGTTTAAATACTCATTTAAATATCTACAGCCGAGTAAGATTGGATTAAAATTGAGTCAAAGTCTCTTTTTCTGAAAATTTAAAACCTCTCTTCTCTTCTTTTACGGGCGACTACCGATGAGTTCTCACCGGCGTCACCCCTTTTCTTGTCTTTTTTGCTTTTTTGTGAATAATCTTCAAATCTGTAAACAGATATGAGTTATTGTCACTCATATACCGGAATTTATTGTTGCCCATATATTGAAATTTTGTGCTCAAATCTATTATGAGTTATTGTTATCATTATTATGGTGATTTTATTTAACGTATTTTATTATTGGATAGCTACGCAAAAAGAAGTGCAAATCTCCTCTCTAATAAATAATTATTTATGAGTTTCTACAGTAAGCTTTCACCTTTTTTTTTTCCCTAGTGTATGAGATAGGTGAAAGCGTCTGCAGCAATAAATATATTTAGAGGAGAGAAGTAGATAATTAAGACTAGCCCTCGAATAGAGATATACACCAGCTCTTACAAACAAAAATGCAAGGTCTCAAACCCATTAGAGTAAGAAAAGAAGAAGAAGAAGAGAAGAAAGAAGAAGGAGAACCGTTGAGTCCGGTGGCTCGCATATTTCATGAGTCTCATTCCAATGCCTACATAACTGTGTTCATGGGATTTAAGACTCCTGTCAACCTTACTATCTTTAAAGCCAACATAACAAAAACATTGCTTAAACATCCTCGTTTAAGCAGTTTGCAGGTAAATTCATTTGTTTATATTAATTATTGTTTCATAAGTATATATTTATTGTTAAACCATTCTTCTAAAAAGCTTATTCTAACATTTTTATAACCTATTAGGGACTCTAACTCTGATATCTAAGTTTCAGGTTGTCTTAGATTTCCAGAACCCATTATTTTTCTTTTTCTTTTTTTTTTCCGATTTTCATGCTTTTTATTTCCATAAGAAAAGAAAATCTGCTTTTTTTTTTTCCCCGTAATCATTATTGTTTATTATCGTTTTCCTTTAGGTTTCATGCTTTAAGTGTGTGATCGGAAATCGGAATAATTAGTTGAATGGATGATGTTTCATAAAAGCTCTCTGACAAGCCATAAATGATTTTTGTCAGAGTATTGTTTGGAGAGTTCTGAATATCAAAACGAGACCGTGAAGTTTGAGGGTAGGTACTATGTAGTAACTAGGTTTTACTTAATTTTCAAAATTGATACTATGTAATCATTGCATTATAATTCCGTTACATTATAAGGTTTAATCCTTAGTTTTTTTATTACACTATAAGGTTTAATTATTAGTTTTTTCTTTAAGTGACTGGGGAAAAATTAAAAGCACCGTCCTAAAGATAATAAAAAGTTGGTTTAATCATTAATTTGGTGAGTATCCGTGTATACCTTATCCATTATTAGTAAAAAGTTGTATTTTAAATAAGTTCAAACTTTTATAGTTGAATATTTACGGATACTTTACCCATTTAAAAGATATTTAAACGGATTTGGGACGAGTATAAATAATAAAATTTTAAAAAAAATTTTATCTCGACGGAGTCCATGGCCCATTCATGGATCCAACCAATGAGAATAAGGTTTTTTATAGCAATGAAAATATTTCTGACCATACATTAGGGAAAAAAAAAAAAATTAGAACATGTTCTAAAAAGTCCTTACTGTGATTGGTTTGGTCCATAAGCGTGTTACGGACCGGCCTAGGCAAGTAATTTCTAAAATCTCAAAATGGATTTGAATATAGATATTTAGTGAGTATTTAAACAAGTTTGAGACAGATATAGCAATTATAATTCTAAACAAATATGAACATGGGTGGCTCAAAATTCACAGAATATCCACCGCTCCTTCATCCCTACTTGCAATTAGAGTAGTATAGTAGTATGAGGAAAACCATCCTTTGAAGAACATAATAAATAGCAGCACCTACCAATTATCACCATCAAGTAATGCAAGCACCTACCATCAATATTACATCTCCTCACAATTATTTAAAAAAAAAACCAAACAAACAAACAAACATCTCCAAGATTTCAAATAAAAAAAAAAAAAAGAAAGAAAGAAATTAATGGTGGGGCTGTTATTATTCTTATCATAAAAATATTAGTCTAGAGTCTATAGCTCCACTAGGGATAGAAGCAGTGCAGGTATTTTAGGAGACTAGTCCTGTTTCGATCCATTTAAAGAGAGTGTGGATAGTTATAAATGGGTTTAGGAAGAATACGGATAGTGACTATCCGTAATGGATATGGGCATTGGTTTTTAGGTACCTGCTACCAATAATTACCCGTTATATTAAACAAGTTTGACAATGAGTTTCTATACGTATTAATAAAAATTTATATTTTAAATAAGTTCGAATTTGGATAGTTTAAGATTTGCGAATCCTCTATCCGTATAACGTATTTAAACGGGTTTTAGATGGATACAGGCAATAAAAATTTAAACAAGTGTAGACACAGATATTTAAATGGATATTTAAACAGATTTGGAATATAGATATAGATAGTAAACTTTTAAATGGAACATATACAGATAGCTTAAAATTCATAGGTACCCGCCCCGCTTCCATCTTTAAGCCCCACCTAAGGACCACACTAATAAAAATAAGAATTATTTAAAAATTATTCTTATTTATTTATTTTATTGTAGTGTAAGGTGATAAATATCCTTATTTTAATAAAATTTATATTTTCATTGCACCATATCGTATTCCTTCAAATTCCCATTTTTTTTTTTTTTAATGTTAAAAGCTGATTGGATTTGGATCTTTTTTTATCACTTCAAGAAATCGATTTTAACCTTTTGGTGTAAAAGTAACTAAGATTTTTTTTAAAAGAATATATCATTTTTCTCCCTGTGTTTTTACTTCGTTACACTATTAGATTTTTTTTGTTCAATTTTTATATCTTTTCCATTAAGAAGCACAGACGTCAAATGAGAGATACTAAAATTCTATACCATAAAACTTATGGTATGGTCCATATGATTTGAAAAATATAACTAGTTTGTAATTGTATTGTTAAAAATATACAAAAACTAAGAAGAAATAAGAGGTGTATTTTCGTCATTTCATAAAGCATTTAACCGAAAGAATATAAGATTGGACAAAAGGATCTTATTGTTTGATGGAAGTAAATTATAAGAAAATTTTAGTCTATTTTCTGAAATACAAAGACTGACTAGTTTTATTTTCTAAATCTCAGGAAACATACTGTAATTTTTCTATTTAAAATTATATTAATTTTAAATTTATAGTGAACATATATGTTGCATGAAAACGGAAATGTGAAAACGGACACAGGAAAACAATGTTTTTACAAATATAGGAAATGGAAATGTGGGAAAACGTGTAAATATGAAAAATATAAGGTTATATTTCTAAATACAAAAAAAAATTATTATAAATCATTAAATATATTCAACAACAAGTCAAGTCCAATCAATATTTAATCATATCCAAAAGAATGATAAGTTTCACTCTAAAAAAAAGAAATACATGTTTCATGAATTTGTATTTATATTAATTAGAGAAATGATTTTTTGAATTTACGGAAACAACATATTTAGAGAGGAGAGATGTGTTTTCAAATTATTCAATTTATGGAAATGGCCCAAAACATTTCTGAGGAGTTTCCAAGCTCCTCCATGCAGGAAACGTTTCCAAAATGCTGAAATGACTGTCAAAGGAAGTTTCCGTGTAATATAAATCAACGTAACAAATATGTAACTCAACTGTATTCTATATTTTAAACTTATCATAATAAATATGTAAATATTTTTGCAAATAAATTCTATCTCGAATTCATTTCAAATAAATTTCACATTTCAAATTTATATCAAACTTAGCTTTAGCCAAAAAAAAATCAATATTTTAAGAAAATGTAGTATTAGCTAACGGTATAAAAGCAAATAGGTGAGAGCGTTTGTAATAAATAAGCATTCAGAGGAGAGGAGTATATAATTGAGACTAGCCCCCGCATAGAGATACACACCAGCTATTACAATTAAAAAATGGAAGGTCTCAAACCCATTAGAGTAAGAAAAGAAGGAGAGAAGAAAGAAGCAGGAGAACCATTGAGCCCGGTGGCTCGCATATTTCATGAGTCTCATTCCAATGCCTACATAACTGTGTTCATGGGATTTAAGACATCAATAAACCTTCCTATCTTTATAGCCAACATGAAAAAAACATTCCTTAAACATCCTCGTTTAACCAGTTTGCAGGTAAATTCATTTGCTTATCTTAATTATTTTTTCGTAAGTTTATATTTATTCTTAAAACCATTCTTCTAGAAAGCTTATTCTAATCTTTTTATAACCTATTAGCTACTCTTAACTTTGACACCTAAGTTTAAGGTTGTCTTGAGTTTCCAGCAAATATGATATCAAGCTATTTAACTGATCTAGATCTTAATTTGAGTGTATTGGGGAAGCATATTAGCTTGTGTTAGATTCGTGAATTAATTAAACTATTTCTTAGTTTTCTCTTATCTAATAATATTAAGAAATTTATTTGCTGATTAAAAAAAAATATGATATCAAAGTTCAACCCCAAAACTTTCTTATAATCCATTAATCTCTCTAGCTTTGAGACCTAGATTTAAGATTGGGTTTAGATTTTGGCTGAATACATAATTTAAACCCTGAAGTTTAACAAAAAAAAAAAAAAAAATTATGACATCCTGAATTTTAAAATTGAACTTCTCTTTCTGTAATATTCTCACATCTCGTCATACTAGAACAATAAATTTTTAAATTTTTTAGTTTATATATGCAAAATATTGATTTGATATGAGTTAGTATAACTTTTGAAATAATAATTTTCATATTTTTTAACGATTCAGTAAATGTTTAATCAATCTAAATTTATAAGTTGAGGTGTTCAATAGGTCAATTAAAATGTTTAATAAGTATAATTTTATAAGTTGAAGTGTTCAATAGGTCAAAGTGAAAGTTGAGGGTGCTATAAGATTTTTCGTGAAAAATACGGGTCAATTTATGTATCATCAACTTCAGTTTCCGGCACCCATTATTTTTCTTTTTTAATTTTCCAAGTTTCATGCTCTTTCTTTCTTTTTTTTTACTTAATTATTATTGTTTATTACTATTTCTGTTTTATAATACTTATCACATTTGAAATTTCACGTCTCTTAAAAAACATTAAATTTGTCTAGGTTACAATAAATTATTAAGTAAATCGACTATAATACCCTTAATTTAATACCCCATCTATCACAAAATATAAGTCGTTTTGAGTATTTTAAGGAGTAATAAATAATATTTTTCCAATGTTACTCTTATTTACATATACTTTTATAAATAACTATTGATTTTGAGATAAATGATAATTTAGTTGATTTTACCCTTAGTTTTGTTCTAATTTAAGAGAATTAATTACTTTTTTAATTTCAAACGACTTATATTTTAGGATAGAGGGAGTATATCCAAACACGAAATTAAATTTAGACTCTTCAATTCTCATATTTTGTCCAATTACAGTGGTAGAGAGATTTTGAAAACACATACAAAAGATAGATATGAAAACAAAATTTATTATTTCTTAAAATCATAAATATTATAAATATTTTTAAACAAATTATTTTCTCTGATAAGTAACAGGGCACGTTAGGTTTCATGTTTTAGGTGTGAGTGAAAACTTACGTATGCGTGGAAAAATGAGCTTAGGTTTCATGCTTTAAGTGTGTGATGGGTATAATTAACTGAGTGGTTGATGTTTCATAAAAGCTCTCTAACAACCCATAAATGATTTTTGTCAGTGTATTGTTGGCAGAACTTAAATATTAAAATAAGATCTTAATGTTTGGGAGTAATTACTATGCAGTCCCTGGGTTTTACTCAAATATACTAATAAGAACCTTGGTCTTGAAAATTTACATTATGCAATCCTTGCACTATAATTTCGCTATACTGTAAGGTTTAATAGTTAGTTTTTTCATTAAGTGACCGTGAAAAGGTAAAAAACACTCCTAAAGATAATTACTATTCCCTTCGTCCCATTTTATTTGCTTATTATTTCTTTTTTTGATATCCCAAAATATTTGCAAGATTTCTAAATTTAGATATATTTTTCTATAATAACATTTATAATTGTTCATTGAATGAAGGACTTTTAGTATATTAATGAATTATTAAGGGTAAAGAATAGCAAAATAACTTTTATTGACTAAATTCTTAATATGTATGTTTTGTCAAACTATACAAACAAAATGAGAAGAAGGAGTATATAGTTCTCACTGTTTTGTGCAATACAACTAATAAGGACTTTAATTTTCATAATTTGACAATATTTACTCCTATATATATATATATATTAATTATCCTTAAAAGTATTTTTGACGTTTCACAATCATTTAACGGAAAAATTAACTGTTGAACCTTAGGAACTAAATATACAGTGTAATTTTTGAAAATAAAGGTTTTTAATATATAATGTATTTGACAAAAATTTAGAGAATATAGTAATTATCCCTAAAGTTTATTACAACGTATAGGAGTAATTTTAAAATAATTTAGTTCTTTGATATTAAAACAAGATTAATACGTGCACTTACTAATGAATTTTAGGATGAATCACTCAGTATACTTCTCCCAAGGATTTCGTCCCGATTTATTTACAAACAATCGCTGGGAGCTTTATCTCTTAGTAAGCCAACCCGAGGCTCAAGCAGGATGTACCTTATAGGATACATGTAGTTAATACCAAAATATATAACAGAGGTACGCCTACATAATAGGTGTTTCCAAATACTTAATAATATCATTATTACCAGGAGGAAAGCACGTTGAAGATAGAAGGGTTAATAACTCAATATACTTCTTCTTTAATCGTTTGTCTTCTTAATTTAGATATTCAAACGTTTTATTCTCCTCAATTTAAATTATATCTAACTTAATCAATCACTTCAATTAATAAAAAAAAAAAAAAAAAAAAAAGAAAAAACTACCTTACAATATATAACTAATTATTTAGTGCATTAAACTTGATGATGAACAGGTTATGGATGAGAAAAGAGGTGGAGAGATGAAATGGGTTAAAACAGAAATTAACTTAGACGATCATATTATAGTCCCAGTCATTGATCATCAAAACATAGACTGTCCTGACAAGTTCGTCGAAGATTATGCCTCCAACCTAAGCAAAACCCAGATTAGCAAATCAAAACCTATGTGGGATTTTCATTTTCTCAATATTAAGACCTCTGAAGCAGAATCAACTGTGATTTTCCGCGTCCACCATTCAATCGGCGATGGAATCTCTCTCATGTCTCTTCTGATATCGTTCTCTCGAAAAGCATCGGATCTTGAGTCACTTCCAACAATTCCAACTGTAAAGAAAAGATATGAAAAGAATTCTGGTGGTGGGTTTAGGCAATTCTTGGAAAGGTTATGGAGGTTTTTGGTGCTGTGTTGGAATACTTTTGTTGGTCTTGTTATGATTATCGCTACGGTTTTGTTTTTAGAGGATACAGAAACGCCAATTAAAGGTTCAGGAGATGGATCAGTTCCTCGAAGATTTGTTCACAGAACAATCAGTTTGGATGATGTGAAGTCGGTGAAGAATGCTATGGGCACTGTGAGTATTCCAGTTTATTTATTATTTTCAATTATTTAGTTTAAAATTAAGACTTCCATTGGGTGTTCATTTTAAATTATTTGATAATGGTTAACTACTTGCCGCTTAATAATTATTATTTAAAAATCTCAATTAAGTTGAAATTTAATTAAAATTTTAATTTAGCTTTGTCGGCACTAATTTTTAGTTAGTTTTTAACGTTTTCACCGTTTTCACCATATCATAACTCTATCTTTATTATAACTTAACTTTATAATTATCTCTATTTTTATTATAATTGAACTTTATAATAACTTTTAAAAGTTGAAGAAACTTTTTATAAAACATTAAAGTGCATTTTACAGAGAATAGTTAAATTTTTATATTAACGCTTACCCTTGTTATAATTTATTAATAACAAAGTTATATATTTTTAGATCAACATTTTATGATTATAAAAAATTATTAAACATAATAAATCATTATTAATATTTTAATTGATGTTAGCAAATTATATTATTATTATTATTTCTAAGCCAAAATAAAATTATTTAAATAAGTATTTAAAATTAATTATAATTTATTAATAACAAAGTTATACAATGTGTTTTCAGACTGTGAATGATGTGATGGTTGGAATTACACAAGCGGGCTTGTCACAATATCTCAATAGAAGATATGCAAAGCTTCTAAATGTAAAGGATACATATGGTAAGACTTGCATGATTACCATGGGTCTAATGGATAAATATGTCGTTGTATTTTCCAAGATTATCTTTATAGACCTTTGAATTTGCAGAACTTGTCATATGATCTTATATTTTCATATTTCAATAATAATTATACATCTCATTAAACTGTAATGTGAAAGTGTATAATCATATGTAACTGAACTCATGCAAAAATATTTCAATTTGATGTGGAATATAATTATTATTGAAATATGATAATGCGGATTCATGATTGAACTCTGTAAAGTTCACAGGGCAATAAGGATAATCTATGAAAGTTAAATAGAAAACACGCAATGCAATACACACAAAAGTTAGAAACACGACACATACATTCCCTAAACATTGGCTTTTACTGTATAATCTCTTTGGCTGTGGCAGCAGAAGAGGATAAGAAAGAAGGTGAAGCAACAAAAAGCAAAAGCTATCTTCCCAAGAATATTCGCATGAGAGCATCTTTTATCGTAAACTTAAGAAAAGATTCAGGCATCCAAGTGAGTCCTTACATATTTAATTAATTAAGTTTCATTTGTTTATCTTTATATTTATTTAATTAATTAAACAGGCCTTAGATGAGATGATGAGAAAGGGTACAAAAGCCAAGTGGGGAAACAAGGTTGGTTATGTTCTCTATCCTTTTACCATTAAATTAAGAGACGACCCATTAGATTATGTACGTGATGCGAAGGTTGTCGGAGAGAGGAAGAAAGCTAGTCTTGAAGCTTTATATGCATATTTAGGGAACAGGTTTCTTCTTAGATTTTTTGGGATTAAGGTACGTAAATTCCATCCTTTTTATACTTCTTTTGTATAATATATACTAAATAGAAAATATTATATTCATCTTTAAAAAATTATTCAAAAAAATCTATTAAAAAACAGTATGATTCTTGATGATACATAAAAATAATTAGATGTTGTTATTATTATTATGGAGCAGAAGTTTGGGCTTCCAAGTCAAACCACATTGTGTTTCTCAAGTGTACCTGGTCCTCAAGAGGAAATCTCTTTCTATGAACACCCAATGTCCTATATAGCTCCAACTTGTTATGGCCAACCCAATGTAAGTTTAACTTCTTCAAATTTACACATTACAAGCATATATATAATACATTTCCTGCAAGTTGGTCTTGAGTTTCAACGCTCACGTTATCTTTTGAGCAGTATATTCGGCAAAATTAGTTGTTTTGATAATTAACTGTTTGAATAGATTTTCATAAAATACTAAAAGTTAAACATTACATGAGTTAACATTTTGTAAAACATTACTTCTAAAAGTTAGTTTAAATGTATGTTATTGAATATTATAAAAAATAATTTTTAGTGTTTTTAACTGGTCAAAATACTAATAGTTACTTCAAATTTATTGCTAAATACAGCCTAAGTCCTTACGAAGAAAAATAAGGAGACAACTTAGACTATGATTACCATTTTTTTTTCTTAATTGAGAAAAATATTGTTCCTCAATAAATTAAAAATTCATGAATTGAGGTCATTATGGTGGTTTTTAAACTTAATTTAACGTGCAATCTTGCTAATTATAAGGAGATAAATCTAGCACTAATAAATTTTTATCTAATAATTTTGCAGGCCTTGTTGATACACGTGGTAAGTTACGTAAACAAAATGAAAATCGTCTTATCAGTTGACGAAAATATAATTCCCGACCCTCATCAACTTTGTGATGATATTCAAAATTCTCTGAAGCTCATCAAGAATTCTCTCATAGCTAAAGGGTTGTTGGCTGATAGCTAATTAAGTCCCTTTTGGGATTTCGATTTGAAGGCCAAATTATTGGTTAAAGGTTCAACCAGATGAATAATGAAAGTATAAGTTTTATTTCTATTTGTAATTCCAAAAAAAAAAAAAAAAAAAAAAAAGAATCAGCTTGAATATTGAATGTGAACGTTCAGATACTGAGTATATTAATTAAATATGTGATTTTAAAAACTATAGTTCTTATAATATTTCTTTTTGCAATTTTTTGTATTGAAAGTTATTCAAAATGCTTGGTTTATGGATTTGGCAGAATATTTATAGGACTATGTAATTAATTGACCAGACATGTATAACAAGACAATGAGTTTGTTGTAACTGATGAAATTAATCAAGTAATTAGTTATGAAATGAACTTGTATTGCAATTATAGTTGATAAAAAATTATTATAACTAATTAATTACTTGTTATTGAACCACTAAGGGATGAGATGAGATGAACAACGCATAGGATTTATTTGACAAAATTAGCTATTTTGGTAGTTGTTAGTTATTTTAATAGCGTTTACGTTTAAATAGCTTTTTGTAAAATACTAAAAACTAAATGTTACATGAATTAACTTTTTATAAAACATTACATTAACTTTTAAGAACAAGTTCAAACACTATATTAACCGAACTTTATAAAAAAATAGCGTTTAACGTTTTAATTGGTTAAAATGCTAAAATCTACTCCAAATGTTATTGCAGTGAGTGTAAAACAACTTAGCAATAAATGCAGATTTAATCAACCTTTTTTCTAAACCCAAAAAGGGCAAAAAAAAAAAAGGTGGAGGGATAGGAATAGGATAGTTTTTAAATGCAAGATCATACCTGCTATAATTATTACACATATCAACCCCTTTTGACTCTCAAAAACAAAACTGTTGTTTCCTTACTTTCAAGTGCAGAGCACAAGTGACAAAATGCCAAGGGCATTAAAGATTCCCCACTTTCCAATGAACCAAATTAAGTTTTTGCATGTGGACTGAGTCAGCGTCTACTCCCATCATCTTCAAGACTCAAGAGGGCTGAAGTAGTTGTACCTCATAATTATTCTTTAAAATGGCAGTATAATAACTGCCCAACTGTATTTACTAAACGTAATTATTGTATTGTAAAGATGTCAACTGGCAGTATAATGATTTTTCTATGTGTCATCTATATATATATATATATAAACTGGAATCTTTTTCTATAAATTACCAAGTGAAATTGCTAGGCAATGCCATGTAAGATTAGAAAAGTAGCAATAGCATGTAGGATTAGAAAAGTTAAATTATGCCATGTAAGATTTAAAAATGCTTTAATTTGTAAATAAATGCAAAACATAAATGTTAAGACATAATAATCAATGATATAGTAAGAAATACTAATCATTTAATTTAATAAAGATTAAATAAATAATTAGCACAAAAATAGTCATTTTAAAATTATAAATTTTTATTTGACTATATAAATAAATAGAATTAAATAGAATATTTTATTTTCTAACATTATTATTATTATTATTATTATTATTATTATTATTATTATATATTTTCAAAAAATGGTTTAGTATCATAATTACAATTCTTAAAATTTTTAACTATATTTATTAAATTAAATTTAAAAATTGCAAATTCAAAAATTATTTATCTTGAATCAATTTAATAAAAATTCAGATATAAAAATTTTAATTAAATATTAAAAATCAATATTTATTAAATTATCTATGCATAGCACAAATATATAACCATAGAACCAAATAAGATTGCATCTTTTAATTTTCTATAGTTGTAATTAATTTACATAAATAATTATGATAATCATTATACAATAAATGATTATTTATTATTAATATATTTATCATCATTTGAAATTATTAATAATAAAAAATAATAATAATAATTTGATTAAACAAAGACTAAATGTTTTGATTTCAATTCAAGTCATTTAAAATTAATTTAAATAAATACTTTACATAATAAACTGCTTAGTAAATGTGATGAATGATATGATATATATACAAAATTTTAAATATAGTTTTTAAATAACTATAGCTAGAATATATTTTTCACAATGAGACTTTTATAATACATTTTATTTTATTTTAAATTTTTAAATTGCAATTCACTAAATAGTTTTAAAATTGAAACATCTATTATATAGTTTAGATTAGTTCAATTTATTTACATTTTTAAAAAAGATTAGTTGAATTTCACTATGATTTGAATAATGTATTAAAAAATTTCAAATATAGCTTTCAAATAAATATAGTTGGAAAAGGCGTATCACAATTAGTGTTTTGTACTAAAAATGCATATAATATTTGTTTTAAATATGCTTTAACGAGAAAGAAAGAAAAACAGAGAAAGATACATATTCTAGACAAATAGAGCAATAAATTCGAATAAAATTACACAATATATTACAATAATAAGAAATCGTTAATAATATTATAATTGAGAAAATTTAAAATTAATACAAAATTAAGATATTAAAACCATGCAAAGCATGGGTATTATCACTAGTATATATATAAAGCAAGCATTTTTTCCCTAGAAAACTGATATGTAGCACATCCACTTGGTATTTTAATTTGACATATAGCATATTCCTCCAATTAGACTTCTACTTGACATGATTTAATTTGATTATTTAATATATTAACATATTGGTTTGGTTCGGTTTGGTTTGAATTTATTTTGAATTAGTATTTTTAGTTTGGTTGGATTTGATTATTCAATGTATTAATATATTGGTTTGGTTTGAATTTCTTTTGACTTAATTAGTGTTTTTGGTTTAGTTTGATTTGGTTATTTAATGTGGCTTTAAGTAATTACTATTAATTATTAGTTTTTTAAAAATAATAAAGTTTAATAACAATGAATTATTCAATTAATGTATTAATATATTATACTTTGTAATAAATGTTTACTTTCAAATTTGTAAAGTAACAAATGTTTCATCCAACAATCGTTTCCTATCTTTAATGTATCTTTAACGTTTCCTATCTAAACGTTTCCATTTTTTTTTAAATGATGTAGTAATGCACCTTTTTTTTTTAATCTTAAATTGTTTAATCTCAAGAAATACTATATATAAGTTGTATCACTGTATTCTTCTGCAAAAGGTGTCTTGGCCCCTACTTTTAAATATACCATTCAGTTTTTCTCAAAAGTTCAAAATTTTCTACATTTTAACTATTTCTACTAATGTGGTTAGTAGTTCTTACTCAAACTTTTTTTTTTGTCTCCTTTTTTAAAAATTATTTACCATATTTTTGCAGTCCTAAACTATCAAATCAAATATATATATATATATATATATATATATATATATAAAACAAGCAGAATTTTCCTTGGTGTTGCCATGTAGGATTCCAAATTAATGACATGTATATAACTTAATTATTTACTTTTATATTTATTTAAAAATAAAATAATTTATAATTGAATTAAACCATCTTAAATGTAATTGATTACTATAACATTAGAGAATTAATAGCGTGTTAAGTAACAATTTATATAGCTTTTACTGGTATAAATAAATTACATAATTTATAAATTTTAATGATATGGGCAATTATTATTTTATATTAAGAAATTAAAAAAAATTATTAGATTAAATTATATTAAATATAATTGATTAATTATAGTATTAATAAGTTGAAGATTTATATAACTTTTAATTATTTAAAATAAATTATTTATTCATGGATTTTAATGAAATAGCGAGTTAATTATTTTTTATATTAATTTTAAAATAAATCAAAACAATGAATTTTACCACCTTTCATTTTACTTTTTTTTTATTTATCTCTATAAATTTCAATATTTTTAATTCATATTCCTGAACATGTGTCTATCTATTAATTTTTACTTTAATAATAAAAAATTATGCTATATTTTTTTTTCTATTGATATATCTTTATGATATTTTTTAATAGTATAATAAAAGAAATGTCATTCAAGAATCTAGAAATTTCATTTATGATATATATAGCCTGATCATGTCATCCAAAAAGACACTTATAGCCTTGGGTGATTTTGGGGGATAAATTTGTGGGAAAGTGGATGAGTTTTGGAGGGAAGTAAAGTCATCATTATTAATGCTATAAAAAAAAATAATGCTGGTGGCTCATCATTAATGCATTAAATGTTTTTGTCAAAGCCAATAATCAGCAACTAAGTTGTCTACCAAACCAATTCAACATCATGCATGTCATTGTATTGAGCCAATAAACCAATTCTTAAAGATGGAGAATATTGTATTAGAAAAGATTATGAAGTCTTAGGACTAACCTCTATATGCAAGTCAAGGGAGTTGCACTTATGCCATCCAAGCTAAGAGAACTCATCCATTTATTCAAACCCAAACAATTAATATATAACATTCGATGTGGGTATTGATGAACCCTAGTTAGAATAGCACATTTGTATTATTTGTCATACAAAATTAAAATGTATAAAAATATATTATGAAAGGAACATGACACCATTTTTTTTATTGAAATCATTCAAACTATATGAGTAGTAGGTTGTGCTATTAAATCATTTGTCCATTTAACAAAATTTTCAAAAATCTACTACAATCTTCAATTACATTAATTTGGTAAGTGTACTGTATAGACAACTTAAATTATGCTATCGAACAAATTATCGTAGAACAATTGAATTAGTCTTTTCAATTTCTATGTCACACTATCTATATTGCTACCATAATTGGCTTTACAACGACTTATATATATTATACTTTCAATCTTTTCAATTAACTGATCGATTTAGGTGGTTAATACAAGTTAATCTGTCGTTTGAATCCTCCATGAGATAGAGCGAGCATATACTTGTTTTGTAAGCTCACATTATCTATTTCACTCAAAAACCAATAAAATTGTATAATGCTATCAATAGACTAATGTTTAGTTGAATAAATGTACATTCACATCATTTGATCACTATTTAAATTAAAAATTTCATCAAATTTAAAAAAAAAATGACACAAGGAGAATTGATCATGGGAGCAATCCCTGTCACTAGTTCGAGCAACCTGCACACATGCCATTCAAACTAAGAGCAGTTATCCATTCATTTTGACCTAAACAATTAATATATAACATTCGCTGTGGGTATTGATGAACCCTAACACAATTGTATTATTTGTCATACAAAATTAAAATATATAAAAATATATTATGAAAGGAATATGATACTATTATTTGTATCTAAATCATTCAAATTATATGAGTAGTCGATTATGCTATTAAATCATTTGTCCATTTAACAAAATTTTCAAAAATCTACTACAATATTCCATTATATAAGTTTGGTGAGCATACTATATATGCAAATTATTGTAAAGCAATTGAATTAGCCTCTTCAATTTTTATGTCACACTATCTACATTGCTACTGTAATTGTCTCTAATACGACTTGTACATATTATAATTTCAACATTTTCAATTAATTAATCAAATTAGAGCGAGTATATACTTGTTTTATAAGCTCACATTATTTATTTTACTCAAAAATAAATAAATTTTATAATACTAACAATTGACTAATGTTTAGTTGGATAAATATGTATTCACGTCATTTGATCTCTATTTAAATTAATAATTTTGTCAAATTTAAAAAAAAATGACACATGGAGGAATTAATCCTAGGATCAATCCTTTGAAACCCAAATTAAGTAGCCTCCACATATACCATCCAAGCTAAAAGCCCTCGTCCATTCAATTTGACCCAAACAACTAATCTATAACATTTGCAGTGGGTATTGATGAACCTTAATTGGAATAACATATTTGTATTATTTGTCATACAAAATTAAAATATATAAAAACATATTATGAAAGGAACATGACATTAATATATATATTAAATAAAAATAAATACAATAAAAGGAAAACAATTAATAATAGTAAAATAAAAGCCTAGCATGTGCATTGGTGAATGTAACCCAATTGCTACTTTGTCTAGGGTTATTTAATGAAGAGAGATACAGATTTGAAATTCAAATTTCCAATCCGTTTAAACCCTGTCAATTTTTAGTGGGGCATAAATGACATTTTACATGAGTAGATGAGGATAAAATAATTATTTTATGCTCAACGATCCTGGATTAACTTGAGCCAACAACCATTATATATATATATATATATATATATATATATATATATATATATATATATATATATATATATATATATCATGTGAGAATAAATGTATTGTGGAATTCAAATACACCATACATCTCACAATATTTTCTATAATGGTAATTAAATATGGAAAAAATTATCATACCTATATAAAAGAGAGAATATATAAAGCTGAAGAATAAAAAAAATTCTCACGGCTTCGCAAAGTAGCCTCTTCAAATTCACACTCTTGCACTAATAATATACAAACCTTATGACATATTTATAATAATTTATAAAAGAGTTTGAGTGTTCTTGATTACAAGTGTTTTCACTAATTTGGTGAATTATCTTTTATTGTGTATAACCCACAGTGTTTTCAAAAGCCAAAAAAATTTTAAAAATCATTAAAAATTTTTTATTAAACTTCAAAGAGTTAAATTATGATTTGCTAGTTAATACTCGTTTAATAAAATAAATGGACAACTCAAAATGTGACCATTCTTCAGGTGTACAAAACATATGTTAACAGTTACAACCACCAAGGCTACTGGCAGTGCTTTTCTAGTTAATGAGGATGTCTTTATCTAGAATTGAAATTCCGTTTTCCGATGTTTTATCTCTGGTTAGATTTTTCTAGTTGGTTTTTCTTATATTTTTAAATAAAATATTAAAAAATGATAATATATTTTTTTATTGGTTTAATTTATGGGAGCATATGCACCAACTCTATCTAAATTTTTCCCGTTAATGTTACTATATGTGGGTCTATTATTCTTTGTCAATACATATATACAACTTGTAATTTCATTAAATGATGAATTAACTTTAAAATCTATTTTACCCGACAATGACAACAAAACTGAATTAGAACTTAAAAATTTTATTAAGACAGCAAAAACATTAATTATTACATATTTTCCTTTGTTAGAAAATAACAAAGAAATATCTTGTCTCAAAAAAAACAAAAAAAAAAAAAAAAAAGAACGGGAAAAAACTCAACTGCTTATAATAATCTTATTAATGGAAGCAGCCACAACTGAAACATCATGCACCGCTATGTTGATCTCCGAAATGGGCGACTTTCCGACGCGGGAAAATCCTTCTTCACAAGACATAGCCTCAGCTGCAGCATCAGAAGCTCCTTCATAAGCAAAATTATAGTTACCTGTCCTTAAAGCTTCGATAGACTGAGGAACATCTCCTCTAATAATAACACTATAACGATCAGCACAAACTCTCAATTCTTGTCGCTCTTCTAGGCTAATTAAGCTGCTACTTTGATCAAGAAGGTTGTTAATACGTTCAAGAGCATTTGTGGCCTTAGCATCAATTGTGTAAATCATTATTTTAGCTAATCCAATTAGATCAGTACTAAAGCTATGAGGATTTGATACGAGAGACCATACGCAGAGTTTATAGTAAGGTGTTTGTTTGCATGTTTGTTCTATTAGGTTACTGCCTATTATGCTTGGAATTGTTGCATGAACAGGAAGAATGAATATTAAGAGTAGAAAAAGATTTTTCATTTTCTTTTCTTTCTTTTTTTTATTGTTTTTATTTTTTTATTTTTTTATTTTTGGTGATGGGTTTTTAGGGAAAAAGTATAAAGGATTCGCAAAGTAATGAATTCTTATGGGTTTTAGTTATTTTTGGATTTGGAAGTATTTTTATAGGACAAAATTAATAATGTTGCTTCTAATACTCCAATATTTGAGGAGACAGTTATATTCCTTGTGAATGAGGTGTAAGAATGTTTCAAAAGTATGTGATTGGATTGACCCTTGAGGTTCGCCTTTGGGCAAGGATCATATAACAACTTCAGGCAAAACCTTTTTGTTTTAGTAAGTTTGAATCTTAAATTTTCATTTGGTATTTTATTTGATCTAAAATTAAAAGGACATAAATTGGTTAAGTTAACCCAAGTTTAACTGTGAATCTTATTTTTATATTATTTTTATCAAAATTTTAATCTTAATTTGCTTTTATAAGTTGGAAATATCTTAATTAGCTTTTAAGTTGTAATTGTGAGTTTTTAAGTTGCAACTAGTCATGTGCCGTGCGATACATAAACCCTGTAATTTTATGTTCTTTAAAATTAAATTGAATTTAATTTTTTACTTATTTATTTTTAATTAAAAAATTAAAAGTAAAGTTATAAGTTTTTTTAAAAAAAATTTTCAAGTATCGAACTGAAATATTAATTAGTACCATTAATTATTGTAATTCAACTGATATAGTTAATTAATTATTTTTTTCTCTTTAAAATTATCATATACTCAAGTTAGATGAGGTATAAGAATATTTAATTTTAATGAAATAAAATTCTAGTGAATTGCAATTGATATTTTAATTCTATTTGTTTATGTAATTATATTGTTTAATTCATTTTTATTAATTACGAGTCTATTATAACTCCATTAGGGTTTTTTTTTTAAATAATAACTATTAAATAAAAACCTCAATATTTATTAAATGTAAAAAATATTAATTATAATGAAATCATCCATTAAATTTATTAATTTGGAACTCCATTATTTCATTAAAAAAATTATTTTTTATTAATAATGAAAAAATAAAATATCACATCTCAACTTAATATTCTAATATATTACCATATAAGCATTTAAACTTTAGAAATTATATATCTATATATAGATAGATTGTTAACATGTCAATAAGTTTTTACTACTCGGCGTATAAAGATAAATTTAATTTAATATGAAATTCCAATTGCTCAAAAGTTCATGATGAAATTTACGATTAAGCCTAAATTGATTTAATATTGATTTTATATCAAATTAAATATCTAATAAAAATTTAAGGCTCAAATTATATATTTTATCTATATTACGACATCGTTACTGGACATAAAATAATTAAACTTCATCTAACTAGTCTAATGCAGTAACCGGCAAACTAAAAAAATTTCACAAAATTTTATGACCTTCATTTAAAATTTAATATTTTCATGTAAAAAAAAAAAAATACCACCCCTAATTTTTATTACTTTATTCAATATGATCTTACAATTATTTTAAAAAAAACCCAAGAAAACATCATTCATTAAACAGAGGACTATAGATATATTGTAAATCACCATGTTCTTATTCATGAGATTCAAGAAACCTGCAAGAACTTCTCAAAAAAAAAAAAAAAAAAAAAAAAAAAAAAAAAAAAAAAAAAAAAGAGAGAAAGAAACCTGCAAGAAAAATCAGCCTCCACTAATGGGAGGTATAATTGCCAATTCATCTTTGTCTTTAACAACTGCTGACTCTGTTGTGTACTCCTCATTTAGAGCAACCACTATGCAATTGCGGATTTCTTGCAAACCTGGGAATTTTGATACAAGCTTATCCAAACAGTCACTTGTAGTAGCACCAGATGAAACCTCTAATGGCACCTCTGTTAAACCGGTTAGATCTCGAGCTCTAGCGAAGAACAATACCTTAATTTTAACAGATGAATCCTCATTGCCCACAGGTCTGGTATTGACATTATTGGTCTTGATTTTTATAGCATCCATAGCGGAACGAGGAAAGCATCAATCAAAGTGAAACATATATCTGCAATGGTGACACTCAGTATTGAAAAATGTCGAAACACAAAATATTCACAACAGCAAAAGGAAAACACTAAGGCTATGTTTGGTGGAGCATAATGTAATGCAATGAAATCAAGGTTCAAATGGAATGAAATATGTAACAAAATGGAATGTAATTAACATTCTATTATTATGTTTAATTGCAATTAAAAAAAATAATTGTAAAAATAAGTTCCAGAACATAGCATCGAATCAATTATAAATGTTATATTTGCTTGAATCCTTCAATAGACAGTGAAACACAGAGATGATTAAACTTTATCAACTTCAATTAATTCAAGAAATGAAAAAAATAATATATTGGCCAAATTGGAAGAGCTTACTGAATAACTTTTGGACGCTTGTGCCTAGACTTTGGAGCCTTGCAAACACTTCAAAATTCAATCTTTTGTCAATTTAAGTTGCGTTTCAAATTTAAACTGACAGGCAACTGAAGGGTAAATTTGTCATCACAGCTCCATAATTGACTGCTAAAACATAAAGTATCAAATATGAATCTACATATTTAGATATAGCAATTTGAAATAAGTTAGTAATTTCAAATAAGAGAGTTGTTGAGCACATAGTCGTATTATGCAGCTATTGTATTACTTACTGGTCACTTGAGCCAGCTCATAGGTTAAGTGAAATAATATTCAATCAAAATAGAGCTGATTCTCAGCTTTCTAATTGGGTAAAATAAATTACCTATCTGCTACTCACTACATTAAGCAAAATAATACAAACTTTCACATGTCGGAGTTAAATATGGTATATTCTAATGAATGCCCCAAACAAATAATCAAACAGAGACATGTGATCGTGTCCAATTACAGCAGCCGTGAAATTTAGAGGAGCATGTTATGTTTGATATTTAGCATCAGCAAGATAACTACTGAGTAACAGGTCCACTTCATGTGCCGCATCGGCTATAGATATTCTTGTTTGATTAAACCATCACAGCAACTACAACCCCAACTCAAGACTATATTACCAATGCAAAACAGATACCAGAGGAAATAAACATCAGGCACCTGATGACATGAAGTGTTTCAAAATCCAAAGACTAACTTCATATCTTACCAATCATCAGATAATTTGGAATAATCAACAATCACAACCATCAATCTTACATTTTTCAAACAGCATCAAAAACCAGATAGCCACAACATCAACACTCTGGACATCTACCCCATAAGAATCTTTCCGGAACATAATTATAAAACCCAATAAATTATTTGTGGCAAATAAACACACAAAAAATAAACATACAGTTCGAAAACAAGATTCCGGAATTTCAAAATTAAAAACTGAAAAGACAAAAAAGAGTAGAAGCAATACAGGAAGAAAACATAAACATATCCACAACTCAATATCTTTTAGGTGGTAGAACAGAAAACCCACAAACTACAAGGTCCATACATACCAAACTGACTCGGTCAAATCAGGACTGGCTAAGGTTTAACATGTAAATATTTAGGCATCAAAATAAACTTATTCAACTGAGCTTTCTATTTCAGTTTCAAAATTCTAGATACAATTAGGCCTTTTACCTACAACTACATACTGAGTTTTTGGATTTAATATTGGAGATGACTCAATAAACAATCATACTTTACCAGTAATGTAATACTAAGGCTACACTTAATAAAGAATTCTCAACAAATCATATTAAGCCTTGATAATGAATTTTCTTAATAAACAATTAGGTTATAATTGAGTTGGGTACCAAACCAAAAGTTAAGATCTCAAAGCAAATTCTGAGAATTGCTTCTACAAGTTAAAAAATAAAATAACTCAATTAGCTAACCTTAAAGAAGTGCATTCTAGTTTCAACATAACCAAATTGGATCTAAATTCTAAAACACCAAGAGTTAAATATTTTTCTTTCAGACATACAAGTTGCCAGTTTTCAAGGTAACCAAAGGCTTTCTTGGTTCAGATAGATATAATTGACTTACAGAAACAGCATCACCGAGCATAGTGATTACCAAATCAGTCCTATCCTCTGGATCTCTAACAACAAGCAATGAGCATTTGGAGTTAGCTAACAGGTCTGCAGAAAGCAAATTTTGTAAGGCATAGCGCTGTTAGAGACAAAAATATGATAAACTAAATATATCTAAGATCAATGAACTTTTTCAAATTTTTATTCCTTCCAAAGATAAAATCACAAAATTGCAGAGTGTCCCTTCGGCAAATCACTTGGTTCTTGTTTCAGGTCTGCATTCGAGCAATGCCAATACCAAATGCAAAAGCCACAATCTCTGGAACACCCAGAAGATCCCAACCTCCAAATCACACCAAAAACCAATGAACACACCCAAAAGTGGAACTCACAATAAAACTAACTACTAAACAAGATGAAACTTCAAACCAAGAAAAATGTAGTCTTCCAGTTACCTGATAGCAATCAAGAATATGGGTGACAAATTTCAGCCACAGTAAGAAGAAGAAGAAAACGTGAAAATGGAGCAAAGGAGAAATCCGATGGCCAACTAAGTTGATGGAAGAGGCAATGGTGGAGGCAGTGTGGTGGAGGTAAATAAAAGTTGGTCGTCAGTGGTGGTGGAGGAGGTGGTGCTAGGTGACTTTTGAACGATAGAGTTTTGATTGTGCGGTTACAGATTGTTTGGATGAGGTTATTTGATAGGTTTGGAGAGTAAAGTAAGGTAGAGGGGGATTATTTAGTCGTTTGGGAAGAGAGTTTGAGAGAGAGTATGGTTTTTTGAAAGTTATTTGAGAGGTTGAAAACCCATCTACACGGCCCAATCTTCAACACCCCGAACTGGGTGTAAGCATGGTTAAAAAATTTAATTTTCAAAATTATCCATAATTATATTTATTAATCTTCCATGATAAGAGTATTTTCATAATATTTATATTTCACAGTACCTTCCTCTACCATCAAACCAAACAAAACAATGTTATTAAACCCTCATTTACCATACATTTCCCACAAACACAAAAAACACATTTACCATACTTTCTCGTATTATACTTTATTATACCTTACTTTAATATCCCTCTCTCCCTTCATCCAAACAAAGTGTTAGGGTTTAAACGAGCATAGCTTTGAGGATTTCAAATTGTAATTTAATTGATAACACATGTGTTTTTTATATAATGGATATGATTACATAATTAGGATTACAATAAGAATCTTCATTACATTACAATATAAAAAAATTAAAAAAAATTAAAAAAAAAAACTCACCCAAATTCCATAATCCACCCCATATAATGTAATCATTCCATTATATAAATGATTACATCTAACCAAACATAGTCTAAAAGAAAGGACATTGATATACTGTTTTACCCTGAACCTCAAAAATTCTTTGCAATTATTCCCATTTGGTCAAAATTAGACTATATTTTGCAATTAAAGAGACATCGATGGAAGTTATGATAGAGTTGAAATGAAGTGAATAATTTGTAAAAAAAATGATGAGTATAATAGACCACATTCCATTTCAACTTTGACCAAATCATACCTTTTGAAAGACTTGGATACAAGAAAAGGGTTGGATTTTGTTAGTCATCAAGCCCACCAAAATGGACAACGGCACATTGTTACACCCCCTAGCCCAGCTAGGTCTTTGGTGGATGAGAAACAAAAAGAAAGAGAGGGAAAATACAAGAAAATTAGAGGAGAAAAATAATTTTTAGAGAGATTTCTTGTTCATTGTAATAATGCTTAAATGAAAATATATCTCTTACATATTTATATGGACCAATTAACAACTACTAACACTAGTAAAATGTCTGATAGAGCTGTGGATCATGGCCCAAGACCCTATAAGGTGTACTCAAGGAGAATTAAAAAAACAGGGGATAATAATGGAAATAGCACTATGAAGATTGGAGATCAAGGCAGGCTATCAGGTTAGCGTAGTTAGTTATGGAAAGAGATTATGTAGAGGCTGCTGGCAAGAGTGGGAGGGCATCTCTTGGAATCTTCAATATATTGCATAGTAATCAAAGGCAAAAGGCGCACTAAGGCGCAAGGGGCTGCTGGAGCCTAGGCTCTAGCCTCCAGGAAAAGGCGCACACCTGAGTGAAGTGAGGCGCATAAAAAAAAAAGAATAAAATACATAAATCTGAAAAAATATAGTTTAAGATATCAATCAAAAAAAAAGGGAAAAAAGTAGAAAACACAGAAAGAAACACGCATAAATCAGAACAAAAATGGCAACATGACAAGTTATATTTTAAGATATGAAAGTTAAGGCAGAAAAGAGTATAATCAAAAAAATGGAAAAAAGAAAAGAAACAGAAAGCAAATATTGGAAAAAATTGAAAGAGTTATATCTAGATGGAATGGGGCTAAAGACTGGATTGCAAGAGGTGAGTGCTAGACAAAGGAGTGGAAGTTGGATCACAAAGCACATCACCAGTTTGTGTTGCATTTTATTTATTTTTTATTTATTTATTTATTTTGTGTAAATTGATGTTGGCTAGATAGCTTTATATTGAAAAAAACCCTGGGTGACTTGTTCTAGAAAACAAAAAATAGAAAGGTGCACCTTTCTCGAGCCTTAGGTGCAAAAAAGGCTCAAAAAGGCGCACGCCTCTACCCAAAGGCGATGGCCTGAGTGAAATCGCCCTCCTCAGGGTAGTTGAGGCGCAAGCCCTTGAGGCGCACCTTTAATAACTATGGTATATTGCAGCAGGGTATTATGCTACGGGCTTGTTCCTGGGGGCTGCTTGCAACCATTATCCTTTCTTTAATTGTTTGGCTCTTTTGTTCTTTTGTTCCTTGCTCTTTGTGTCTTCAATTCAAATACCAGATACAGAAATTGTAATCACAGACATATAATCAATACAAGTCCCTCCTATTCTTCTTCTATTTGTTCTTATTCATTTTATAGCTCTTTCTGCCATTGGATTGCTGCATTCTTAACTCCAACATTGTCTAACACTTAAGTAAACTAATTGTTCCAGCAAATTATTAATTCATAGATCCCATACTCTTCTTCTCATTGGCGCAGCCATAACACACATACGCATAGAGAAAAGTTAGGAGAATGCGACACCACAGAATGTGGAAACAAAACACCATTGGAGTGACTGTCTAAAAATACTTGCAAAAACAAGTGCTACATCAATAATTCTCAATTAAAACATGAAGATTTCTTTCTTGAACAAAAATCCATTTTTTGATGTATTTCATCTATTCCATGATTGGAACAATAAAACCATAAATTGCCTTCCAAGTAGAAAATTCAACCTCATTCATGTTTTAACAGTAAATGTGGGTATTACCTTTTCACTTTCCCGTTTTAACAGCTTACCAACACCTCACTCGGCCGTGATGCCAGGAGCATCACCTAATGGTCCTACTTCAAGTTTTAGCATAAGCAACTAAGCAAACAACAGAACGAGCCAACTACCGTAACCTGGTTTGCATTCAGCTAGTCTCGTTTGCCTACAAACTCCACTTGTTATAATTTTCCTAACATTGTCTATTTTGTACAGCAGGAAGTGCTAAATGGTGTTAGCTCTCACTCCTGCAATATTCCCCAGTATTGGCATACTGGTCGACCTCTCTCATATCCACTCTTAAAAACCTTGCACACCCCCATTAAGACAATTAGCAGCAACTCCAGTTGTTCTAGATTCAAACTCAGATTGTGGCACTTCACCACCTATAACCAAAAGCAAATACAGATTTTCTGAATGTTAATAGCATCACATGTCAATCCATATTATGCTCGACCTAGAAGCTAATTCCAGGGCACCAATAAACTTCAACAACAAAGCTAATCGAACAATAATTCCATATATCCAAAACTAATACATCATAGTACCACCAGCCCATGGTACATATAGACTATAAGGATCTCTATTCCAATTGACCAATAGCACCATAAGCAATGCAATCATTCTTTCAAACCTCTCATGAATTCATACCTTAACATCTAGATAGTCTGCCAGAGTATGGCTTAGACAGTGATGAAGAGTTATTTACATTATTGATAACCTACAGATGCAAAATCAACACTTTGATATCATAACCATCATCAACCAAATATTTTACTTTCTTAACTAGTATCATTTAAGGACAATATATCCTCATTCATTGTCCATCAATTTCTCACAAAATTTTAGAGTAGAAATTACAATGAATGGTTGCAACAGTTGGAAAACTTTTTGCAATTGCTTCAAGCACAAAATATTAGTCAGACATTTGAGTAGACCCCAAAAAAAAAAATAATAAAAAAAAAGAAAAAGAAAAAGAAAGGCACTTGCCACCTAACGTAATTTTTCATGCTATGCATACAACACAAGAGCCTGAGGAGTGAAAACTATTTTCTGAAGCTGCAAAGCTCGAGTCAGAAAATAAATTGTATCACTAGACACGAAATACATAAAATCTCATCCTCAAATGATCAAGAATAGAAATAAAGATGAAAAAGTACAGGCTATTAATTATTACATTCCATATTCCTGAGATTGGAACCTAGCTGAAAAAACCTGTTTCATATTACTAATGTAGATTATAACTTTACAAAACATTACAATTTTGTGCTTCTCAGAATGGCCTAATCTCTAATATCGCACATTCACACTCTGGTAGGATTCAAAAGTGCGTGTTTATAGGCGCTTTGCATTTCCATTACTAGCAGATGTCAAATCGCAAAAAGACTACATAAATTAAAATGAATGGTGCTTAAAATAGAAAAGCATGAAAAACATAACCTAAAAACCTTACTCTCTCATCCATCAGCCTAAGGTAAGCCAACATACAAAGCTAGTCAATATTAATAGAATGAAGATGTGCAGGCTGCTTTTAAGTATCAGTTTAAAAAGGCTAGTATTTACTTCTTCTCTATGAAAAGTGAACACCCTGATTTAAGAAAGTGATTTGAGATGGCATCTAATCTGCCTTAAATTTCAAATAAGAAAAAGGGATGAAAAGGTTGGAGGGTAGAAAGAGAACTAGCAATACTTGGGCATTTGATTCAAAAATTAGGTGCTCAATACAAAGCTGTTAGTCAATATGAACTTATGAATATTAGTAACTCAGAATATTCATCTAAAGCATGCCCGTGGGAAAAAAAAAAAAAAAAGAAAAAGAAAAAGCAATACCAAAACTCCTGTTTACTCTTTTGCAACTTCCCCGCTACTTGTTCCCGTAATAATCTATGATTTCCCACACACGTTAGCAATTTATATGATTTGTGGGAAAAAAAAAAGATAAAAATGTAGTCTCTTTGAAAATTAGAATGATCGAAGACAGATTACCTTCCAAATGAACAAAAGTCACAGAATTACCAACCAAACAACCAGTTAACAAGCACCGATGTATAAACAATGAAAACAACCAGACTAAGCTACAACCCTTGATTAGTTAATTTAGGGATGAACTGAATTACCAATTACCAAACCAAGAATGTGAGACCTTCCACAAAATTCAGACCCATATAGCTCAACTGAATTCAACCAGTCAAACCTTCTATTGGTTAGAGACCATTATGGGAAAATTGGTATATCTGATTATATTGTTTCTATGAGCTATAATCAATCAAACACATGTGGGTCTTCCATGGATGAATAATAAATAAATATACACACTGCAAAATCCTTCGCATACAAATGAAAACAGCCATAAAACGGAAAACCAATTGAGTAAATCAAACAAACAGATAAAAAATTAGAATAGAAAGATACCGTAAATGATGACAGAAGGAAGGATAAGAGGATCTTCAAGCTACTGTCACCGCTCGCTGAACAGGAGCCTCGAAGAGGTATTCAAACTGAAAGATGTTGCTTATTTACCACCATATCCATGTGATTGTGGACTAAAGCACTAAACAAAATAGACTGACGGCGGTATAAAAATATTGATTATTTAATTTGCTGCTAATAGTATAATAATAAAATAATGATAATAATAATAAAAGCTTTTGTATTTTTGAAAAAATAAATTAATATCTAAATACGAAACAATACTAAAATTGATTCTATTGTAGGTAAGTCAAACTCTTTAATTTAACCAAATTTTTACATAAAAATAATAAAAACCAATGTTTCTTATCTCTACACCCAAAACGATAGTTCATCTTTCATTTTAATTTTGTCTCAAAATATAGTTCACTTTTCTTTCTTGCATCGTAGTTAATCTTTAAATTGTCTACTATATCCTTATTAATTTATCTTATTTTCAATAAAACTCATTAATTATTATTTATTATTTTAATATAATAATTGCTCATGAGTTATTTATAATAGACATAATATAAAAATTATATATATAAAATTGTCATTTAACCATAATAACTGTAATCTGTATAAAAATAGAGAGTGAAATATCTTTTTTAAAAAGGAGACAGTATAATTTTTTTAAATACTCGTGGCCTAACCTATGAGAAGCAGAACCAGCTGGCCCTATCCACGTATATTGAGTTGAACTGAATTATTTATCAATGATTTTCATATAAAATTGTAGTTATTGTGTTTGAGTAGTGCTTTTTTTTTTTTTTTTTAATTCTTATAAATCACTTTGAATGTCATTTATTACTCCCGTTTCACTTTAATAATAATAAATTATTATTTTATTTTCATTTTAAATATTCATTTAGGATTTTGAGAATATGTTAATAATTTTATTTTTATTTATTATGAGATAAAATTAGCATTGATTTTATAGTAAAATTAAACGGTGAATTTTTAATTTTAAGATAATAAGATTAATTTAGACATTTTACTATATATTTTTAGAAAATCAACATATTCTGATCATTTTTTTTTAATTCTTATAGATAAAATGAAATTTTGCTATTAAAATGAAATGAATGGAATATTATTTTATCTTTTAAATCAAATCGAGCTGCTATAATTATAGGGAAGCTAATATTTGTAATATCTTTATAGTTTGACAAGTGAAGTAATTGAACTCGTTTTAAATTTTAATCCAATTTTATAAAATTATAAAAATAATGAACCATTAAAACCAAATCAAATTATATAATTTAAAATTGAACCGAACCGAACCAAACCATTACCTCACATTTTCTTGCAATTGTACATATTCATAAAATTTTGCATTTTGAAATCAAAAGATCATCATTAGTTATGTGAGGACGAAGTTTATAAGGATCTTAAAAGGAAAGACGTAATTTAGAAAATACTAATAAAATTAGGGATTGTTTATTTAGGCCGAATGATGATGCCGAATTTAAATCAACAGCTTACTGCTGAATGGTTATACAAATTTAACTTATTATTTAACTATTATCATAATACGACTGTAACAAATGAATGTATACTATTCGTATGCAATATAAATTTAATTTAATGATGAATATTATAAATTAATTATGTAAAAGTTAAAAATACTTCATAATAACTAAAAAAATTCAGTACAAAATATAAAATTAAAATTCATCATCTATAATTAAATTATACCTACCACTTCTTGAAGCATATAGTCCAACAAGTAAAATATAAAGTTAAATTATATCTAATATAGAGTCTCTTTTACAGAGTAGGATATAATTTGTAATTCTAATATATAATTTGTAATTTTAAATATTAGGTGAAAATATTTGTCTTCTCGTAAAAAATAAACTATACAACTTACCATAAAAGTCAAGAAAACTTAGCTTTTAATGCTCCGGTTATTTCTGCAAAATAATTTGCAGGAAAATAATTTTTTGAAAAATATTTTTTATGAAAATATTTTCTTTAAAAAATATCTTTCAAATGACTTATTTTTCGTTATTTGGTTGTAATATTTAAAATTCGTTAAAAATATTAAAGTATCTCATAAGACCATAAAAAATATTAACAATAATATACATTTTATAATTTAAAAATTTTTAGATATAGGAAGAATGCAAAAAAAAAAAAAAAATATAAACTATGAAAGCCGTCGATGACCAACGGTGAAGGCGGTAAATAATGACTGGAGTTAGTGACGATGATAATTAATAAATTAAAAAAATATGAATTTTTAAGATTTGTCGACGTCCGAAAAATATTTTACTAAAAAACTATTTTCCTTACAAAATGACTTAATTTTTCTTTCACTAGAAAAATATTTTCTAATTGACTTATTTTCCTGAAGGCCTCAAATAACAGAAAATTGTAAAAAATATTTTCTTACAAATTATTTTACGGAAACAAACGGAATTTAAATAAAATAATTTTTTGTCATTCAAATTAAGCTGCTTATTTGATAGACAAAACAAACAAACTTTTTTTTTTTTTTTTTCTGAATCAATAAGACAAGCGACTAACAAGCTATAACAGTCTTCCTCGTTGAAAGAGCAAGAAAACAACAAATTGTTACATTCCTCTCTTTCTGCCTTCCTTTTCTTCCCCACCACTATCAATTTTATTCATTTGATTGACTATCGAAACCCTAAACCTTGCAAAGAGGCAGTGGAGACCCACACAGGCAATCATTTCCTACAAATGCACTAACAGGAAATTTTGTTGGTGGAATTTGTCCACAAAGATGATTATAACTCACGTTCAATCTTGTCAATCCAGAAACTGTCTTTGGTACTTTTCCATAAACCAAATTTCTTGACAAATCCAAATACTTCAATGTATTAACAATTCTCAAAGAACCCATATCAAATTTCAACTTGTTTTTGGAAGCCCAAAACCCAACTAAATAATCTGTCTTGTTCAATAACCAAATTGGACTACCTGAAATTTCATTTTCAGATAAATCAATGTAATCATAGAAATAAGTCTCCTTTGGCTTCCAAGCGTTTAAGCTCATTTTAATCCCACATTTTGCAAGTTTCAGAGAAAAAATAATGGGAGAGGAAGTGACCCAAGTGGGTATTTGTTTAAGATGGAATTGGTTATGAGACAAATCAAGAGACTCTATTCCTTTAACATTCATCACAGGAAATGGGTCTACAAGAAAATTATGAGAAAGATCAAGATTGAAGATTTTCGTGAGGTTCCCAAAAGATTTTGGTACCGTCCCTGTAAAGTTATTCCATGAAAGATCTAATGTGTCTAATGCTGTAAAAGATCCAAGAAAATCAGGTATTTGTCCGTACAATTTATTGTGCCCTAACTCGAGGTAGGCTAATTTTGGTGCCAATGATGATATCGAAATTGGGATTTTCCCTGAAAATTTATTGTGGGAAAGTTCAAGAATTCTGAGATTTGTAAGTGATGAGATATCAGGAATTGAACCTGAAAGTTGGTTTTGTTTGAGACTAAGGTAAGTTAAGCTTTTAAGTTTGCTAATTCCTACAGGGATATTACCAGTGAGGAGATTGCCACCGAGTTTGAGCTGAGTCAGCTCAGTTAACTGGGATATTGAACTCGGTATTGGTCCAGCAAACCGATTCCCAGCCAAACTCAGTGCACCCAGTTGGGTTAATTTACCTATATTGCTAGGTATTTGACCCGAAAGCTTGCTATTTTCTATGTATACAAATTGGAGTTTGGGTAAACTGAACAAAAGATCCGGAAATTTGCCCGTAATATTTTTCAAGTTTTGAAAGTAAATCCCATCAAGATTTTCGACTTTTACTAGAGATGGTGATATTGTACCGGATAAGAAGCTAGTCGGTTTTTCCGGCTGCCCAACGAGAGAAATGGCAGTGACCCGGTTGTTGACGAGGCAAGTGATACCCGCCCAACTGCAGCAATCGGTGCCGGATTTCCAGGAGCTGAGCATGCCCGAAGGATCGTGGGTGATACCGGATTTGAAAGCCAAAAGACCCGACTCATCATTCACGTGGCAGGCAGCTGAAGTGAGTTTGAGCGATTGAAGAATAAGAAAAGAGAGGAAGAGAATAAAGAGCAGGTTCATGTTTGGGGAAATTGAGGAAAAATGAAAATTTTGTTGGGTAAGGGAGAGCTTGCCAAAGTGTAAAAATGGAGATTTATAGAGTACAAAATTCAATTGTTTGTTTGTTAGTGGAGAGTCAAAAGTCAATATCCATGTGCTTGTAGCTTTTTATCCAATTCATCTGTTCATTAATGGCTTCTTTATTAATGCTATTTTGCCGGTTGTTATGATAATTACCTTCTCAAACTTTTCATTGAGATTATTAGTAGCCAATCCTCCGACAATGACATCAAGGGTTTGAATCTCTCACTTCACAACCATTTACTTTCTCATTTGCATATACCAATTCAATCATATTTTTATCTTAATTTTTAATTTTTTTTATTTTGATAATTATTGATCTTCGTTTTCACTTCTTATCCGTCATAACCTTGATGTCATGCACATAGAAAAAAATGTGTTTGAAAATCTGTTCAACACTGTCATGAACATTGAAGGGAAAACCAAGGATAATGCAAAAGCGAGAGCAGACATGAAGGAAATTTGTCGTCGACCAGAACTCGAGCAATCTGTACTTACTGGTAAGTTTCCGAAGGCATGTTATTGTTTAGATAAAGCCCAAAGGCAATTATTGTGCGAATGGTTACGATCATTAAGGTTTCCAGATGGCTATTGTTCAAATATGGGTAGATGTGTGGACATGAGGAAGTACAGATTGTTTGGCATGAAAAGCCATGACTGCCATGTTTTCATGCAAAGATTGATCCCTGTGGCATTCCGGGAATTATTACCAGGAAAAATTTAGGAAGCAATGACAGAATTGAGTCTCTTTTTCAAGGAATTGACGATGACTGTTATCCGATGCGATGATATGTACCAATTAGCGCGAGAAATCCCAGTAGTGATGTGCAAGTTGGAGCGAATTTTTCCACCCGGCTTCTTTGATTCTATGGAACATCTGCCGGTTCATTTGCCCTATGAATGTCGTTTAGCAGGACCGGTACAATATCGATGGATGTATCCATTTGAGAGGTGATTCACTAACATCTCATTCTAATGATTACATCATTTTTTTTAACTTATACTTACATATTGGCATTGTACAATCACAGACACTTACAGAAAATTAAAAAGAATGTGCGCAATAAGGCAAAGGTCGAGGGATCCATTTGCAATGCATATTTGGTGGAAGAAGCTTCCACATTTTGTTCACACTACTTTGACCAACATGTTTTCACCAAGCATCGGAGAGTGCCACGTAACGATGACGGAGGAGATCGTGTTCAATCTGAGTTTGAAGGAAATCTAAAAATTTTCACCTACCCTGGGCGTATGATTGGTAAATAAAAAAAAAGACGATTGACTGATGTAGAGATACAAGCGGCTCAAACCTATATTTTATTGAATTGCGAAGAGATCACACCATATGTACAGTAAGTATAAATAATGTAAACATTCTAAACTTGACGTGGGCCGTTGTTAAATCATACTTATGCTAATATGGTTCGTTGATAAATAGGAAATATATCAATCTTCTGCTGCTTCAAAATCTCAATTTGACTGATACTGCAGTTGATGCAAAGCTGGACACGGAATTTGCAGAATGGTTCAAATATTATGTAAGTTACTTTCAATGTACTGTTCACACGGAATGTACATTTATTAAATCTGACTCATGTCATTACTATTTTCCATAGGCTCGAAGCTCGGAAAGCGATATTCGTAACAGATTTATTACGGATCTGGCAAAGGGGCCATTACCGGTTGCTAATGCCTACTCTGGCTACTTTGTAAACGGTTACAAGTTTCACACTGAGGGTTATGGGAGAAGCAGAAAGACAATGAACAGCGGTGTGTGCATAAAGGGATCAAACTACAGTGACGTGTCAAACGATTTTTATGGGAAATTGGTTGAGGTTTTGGAGATAGAATATCCAGGCCTACCAATGAAGTGCACAACCTTATTCAAATGTGAATGGTTTGATCCTACGCCAAACATTGGCACGAAGGTTCATCCTAAGTATAATCTGGTTGATATTAATCAAAGAAGAAGATATACAAAGTATGAACCTTTTGTTTTGGCAATGCAAGCTGCACAGGTGTACTATGTCCCATATCCATCGTTTAAACGAGATAGATGCGATTGGATGGCAGTGTGTAAAATCAAGGCTAGATCCGTTGTTCATGCACTTGAAACGAAACAATCTTCTTCACTCGCAGTATCGGAGGCATTTCAAGAAGTTAGGGTTGAAACGCAACCGATGCAAGTTGTTGAAGATTTAACAGATAGATTGGATGATGAAAGCCGATCTTATGTTGAAATAGGAGCATCAGATGATGAAGATGAAGAAGATCAAATCATCATGGGTACCTCAGAAGACGAATATGAAGAAGAGGAAGCTGATGAAGAGGAGGAGGAAGCAGATGAAATTGAAGACACTTAAAACTTAGAGCAATTTTACTGTTACAAATTGATAAATGTATATGTAATTAATATTATTAATGAAGAATTTTAATGGTATTCACATTGTTTACTCGTATTTACCACATGTTCTACAATTCATATAATTGTATAAATTCATTTTATCTAGGTTCTGATATCTGCAGTACAGATGGCTAGAGGCAGAGCGTTTGATTCTGACGCATCTGGTAGTGGTTCGCGTGGGGGTCGTGGCCCTGGACGCAGTGCCCGTGGACGAGGAGGGTCGATCCCTCGTCCTTCGTCAGGTACGTCTGGGGCTTCGTCATCTGCTCAGCGACCAGTACTGCCACCATCACATCCTTCTTCAGGTACGTCTGGGGCTTCATCCTCTGCTCAGCGTCCAGTACTGCCGCCATCACATCCTTCTTCAGGTACGTCTGGGGCTTCATCCTATGCTCAGCGTCTAGTACTGCCGCCATCACATCCTTCTTCAGGTACGTCTGGGGCTTCATCCTCTGCTCAGCGTCCAGTACTGCCGCCATCACAGCCTTCTGCTCCTTCCTCTTCTGCTCCATCCTCTTCTGCTCCTTCCTCTTCTGCTCCCGTTTCTGGACCAGTACAGACTCCACCAGCTGCACAGTCACCTACTGTGCAAGGTAATCATAAATGTCATAACTGTCATTTTAATTATATATTAATTATCTAGAAATTTATAATCTTTGTATTTCTTTTGCAGTTTCATCAGATCCACGTATCACCCTTAGTTTGGTAGCGGGACAGTAAGTACTTATTCAAATTTTCTGCAGGCATATTTTGTATATATATTTTGTACTTATTCATAACTGTGATGCTTTCGTGTAATTATATTTTACTTCTGTTTTTTTTTTTTAGCATATATCCATCTTCTCGAGCAGCGAGGCAAATTTTGAAGATAATCAAGCTACAGCTGCATAAAGAAGGATACACATGGGATGCCGTACCACAAGAGGCGAGAGACTTTTATTGGGAGGAGTTCCAGGTATTCTTTGGTTTAAGTTATATCATCATTCAATGTTTACAATTCAAGATACAAATCGACAATGTTTAAACGCTATATTTCATTTTTTTGCAGAAACATTTCATATGGGACGAGGCCATTACGGCTATGCTGAAAGTAGCCTGGGAGAAGATATGCGCCGATCGATACGCTGACTTCACCTATAGGATGAGAAGAAGCGGTAAGAAGCAACAGTGCGTGTCTCGGGAGATATGGGAGAGCTGGCAAAAGGCTTGGGAGGATCCTGCATTCAAGAGAAAGCGGGAGATATTTGCACAAAACAGGCGCAGTGAGACTGGCGGTGATGGAGCAGGACCTTCGCGACACACAGGCAGATCTATATCTGCTATAGAGACAGCTCGATTATTAGTAAGTGAATTAGTCCATTTACAAGAAACTGATGTTTAATGAAAGGACACTATATATATTAATATATCATGCATATAAATTCATTACAGGCTATAGAATTAGGTCGTGAGCCCACACCGATGGATGTGTTTACATACACTCACACGAAGGACCACGATCGTAATACCTTTGTCGACAGACGTGCGCTGAGCGTCAATGTAAGTAACAATGAATAATATTTACATTTACCCTCTAATCATTGCGAAGATGTACAAAGTTCAATATAACAAAGCTCGCAATTGCATTGATTTATTAATTTTTTGTTTTCAGGAGAACTATACTACAGCTCGGGAGCGTATTGTTACTTCTCAGACCGATGAATCCGAAGCTGAGTCAAGAATTGACGAGGTAGCACTTTATCTCGAGGCTGTAGGGGGCGAGAAGAAGAGGAAGGTATACGGCATCGGGTCTCAGGCATCACAGTTTTACACTGGCTCAGCAGCTCACGCTTCTACAGCCAGCGCAGCACCACAGCCGGAGCACACTGACTCGCACTATGATGATGATATACGGGCTCAGCTTGCTGATCAGCAGAGACAGATTGCAGAGCTTAGAGCGCATGTGATGCGGCTGTCCGGTGAGCACGGTGCTGGTACTTCTTCCCCTGATCCTGCGCCTGCTACAGACCGACATGTTTCGACGTCTCAACAGCAGCCACTATCGGCTCCTGATCCCGATGCTGCAGACGATACCTTGGTCACCCCTCCTGGCGCTACATCACATCCAGCAGGTACTCCTCCCGGCGATCCGACATCGGATCCTGCAGATGAGCAGCAGCATATATAGATTTGATTTTGGACCTTTTCATTTGTATTTTCATATTTTAATTTGTTCAGAATAATAAAAATTACATTTTTATACTGTTCTTGAATTGCGTGTGTGATATATATGCATTTATGTCAATTTTCACAGGTGCAGAAAAATTTTGGTTTCAAAATAATATTTAATTTTTTTTATTTTTTTTCATTTTTGCGACCGATTTGCGACCGATTTGATACCAAAAGTAAACATTTTGAATTTACAATTTGCGACCAATTTGCGACCGATTTCAAAACATTGCGACCGACTTTCTGCGACCAAATTTGCGACTGATTTTCCAATTAAACCGCGACCAAAAATTGCGACCGCTTATTCACGTTTGCGACCGATTTTATCGGTCTCTAATTTGCGACCGACACTTGTCGGTCGCAAATCGGTCGCTAAAGTAAATTAGTGACCGATTTTTGCCATTTTGCGACCGATTTGGCGTTTTTTTTGTAGTGTACGTTATTGATCTTCGTTTTCACTATTATTTGATAATATTTTTTTTATTATAGTTGTTCTTTAATAATTATTTGTAGGCTACTGTTTGATGTGTTTTATAAGTGTACTGGTTTTTGCCCGTCATTCTTTTTTTCTGAGCTTTTTTTTTCTTTGTAAATTTTTAACAAATATATCTTTAACTCATCTTTCTTGCGTCGGAGGCATTGTAACGTGAGCATCATGGCAGAAAGAAACCAAGCCGTGAGAGCCCAAAATCAACAACATGCTTCAGCAACTGAAGCTTCCGTCCCGCCTCTCAAAGTCTCTGCCACTTCGCTTATTGTCATCTACCCTCGAAGATATTGCGTCCTCTCACCCAACTAAAAGTCAGTATTATTTGTCTTCCTTTTTTGTATTTAATTTTAACATGTTCTTCAGATTTCTAATATTGGGTTTCTCTCTAAAATAATAATAATAATAATAATTTAACTGAGCATTTGGTTTTATGGCTGTTTAACTAATTATAGATGACTTTTGTATTTTGTATTTTGTATTTTGCATTTTCTACTTGCCTTTTTTCTTTATTATTGTTGCTTATTAATATTTGATAGTTGAATAATAAAAATTATTTGTATTTTTTTATGAATCTATATCTAACTCAAACTCTAATATAGTTATAGTGTTTAAATATGACTCTAATATATTCTATTAATTAAATTCTAATCAATACTCCTAAAACATAAAATTAAATTCAAAATATCGTGGAAATAAATTAATTTAATTTGGATTTTTATTAAAAAGTTAACAAAAAATATTTTTAAAATGTTTAATAGTTTATTGATGTTTTATTTATTTATGTATATTAATTATGTTAATAATAATAAATCTTAAATATCATGTGAGTAGTAAAGAATTATTAATTAAAATAATGAGACAATACATAATAAATATATAAATAAAAATAAAAATTTTTATAGTGAAAATTTATATAAAAACATTAAATAAAAATAATTCAAGAATTCTTTTTTTATTTTATATTTTTTAAAATTTCAAATAATCAATTATATTTTTTTAATTTTAAATATATTTAATTATAAAATATGGAATAATAATAATCATTCAACTAAAATATAAATAAAAATAAAATTCTAGATGTTCTCTCCTTTCATCTTTCTATTTTTTTTAGAAATTTTTAAAATTTTATTTTATATTTCTACAATTTGATTGGATCTTAAATATATTTGAAAATTTTATTTTTTAATTGATATATAGATTATTATGAATTTGAAAATTTTAAATTATTTTATTTTTTTAATATTTGTAAGCTAATTACATTTAGATAATGTAAGTAACGGCGCGAGAAGCACGGAACTAATTTTGTTATAATTTGAGGAATTAATTGATTATTTAATCTCGTGCAAAAACATTAAATAATTTACATTTTAGGACAGATGGAATATCATTTTAGTTTTATTTACTTATTTTTACCATTTTTTGTGAATCTTTTAATATATTCAATAAGCACTTATATTTTCTAAACAAATTGATGCAGTTATTTATAGGAAAATTACTAATATTGAAAATAAAATTATTATGATATATAATAAGATAATTTTAAAACAACTTCAATTGTGAAAATAATATAATTCTAATTTATAGTAAATAAGCATTTGTGTTCCTAAACAAATTGATGTAATTATTTATAAGAAAATTAGTAATCTAGAAAATAAAATTATTATAATAAGTAATAAATAAAATAATTTTAAAATAACTTCAATAGTGAAAATAATATAATTCTAATTTACAGTAAATAATTTACACATAATTGAGCCTGCATAATTGGGAGAATAAATTTTCTTTTCTTTTTTAACTTGATAACATTTTTTTTTGAGAAGAAACTAAATCGAAATTTCGGAGGAAACTGTATATAGATATAGGATACGTATCAATATATTTTTGTTTTTTTTATAGAAAACCTAATAATAAATCACTTATACAAATAATGAAACAATACAATCTTGATTTAAAGTGTCTGATCAAGTTGATGGAGCATAATATTTGTGTCATCAGCAATCGTTTACTCCACTTGATGGCTATTCATGACCACTGTTCGACCTTGTGATCTTTTTATAAGTTTGATATGATTACCTTCAAATTTTTTTAGAGATTTGCACTTCTCTCTGCATGAGTAACCAAATAAAAAAAAAAAGGATAAAATTACCATAATGGTAACAATAATAACTCAGAATTAAATCTGAGAATAAAATCTCAAGATATGTGCAATAATAAATCTCAATAATTGAGTGACAATAACTTAAATATGAAGATTATTTATAAAAAATGTTGTGTGGTGCCCACTTAAGTGGGACCCACATGCTTTGAAAAAAAAAAATAGAAGAAGAACAACACAAAAGAGAAGATCCTGTGTTTGAGAGAGTGATTCAAGAGTCCTAAAATTAGAGGAGAGAAAAATAGTGAGGGAATTATTTTTGGGAAACACTTTTGAGTGCCATTATTTTTTATATTACTCTCTTTGTGTACCTACTATTTTTTTTAATAATGGAAGAATTATTCGGAGTTTGTTCCATAGACGTAGCCCTAAACAGTTAAGGGTGAACCACGTAAATTTCTGTATGTCACAATTTTAATTATTCCACTGCGTAATTATTCTCATAATTTTATTGCCAGGCCCTGACAAGTGGTATCAGAGCTGAAGGTTTTGACAGTCTAGCCGATCAGATAGTGGTACCGGATCCGTAGATATATTTCAAAAATAAATATACCACGATGAAGAAAAAAATACGACGAGTCCATTGGTGCTATTCGCTGGAAAGAAATTGCAGAATCGACTTAGTGATGAATAGTAAAATAATAACTCAAAGTTGGTGGTGAACAGTACTATTGGCATTACTGGAACTGAGCCTGTTTCAAGTAAGCCCAACACTATTCACACACAGTACTATTCACGCATACAGTTACTATTCACATATACAGTTACTATTCATGGTCACTATTCACGTATACGATTTTTATTGGTGATAATTTTTTGCACAAGTCAAAATGGACGCGTTACACAGTGATATGATGAAGGTTTCTGTAGCACCTTCAGAAATGGTCAGTGGAAGCTCATAATGGTTCATTTGTAGTAGCTAAAGGAATGACAACTTTGTCAAGAAAGAACGTAGTACCTAGATTGGATAAAGTTCACCTAGGCAAGTGATAGGTGTTAATTTTATAGTGTTTTTAATATAGTTTTTATTAGAATTTGAGTAAGTTTTTATTACTTTAAATCACTTTTAGTATAATTGTGTTCAAAAGCTTCCTTGATCTTTAATCCGCTTGATCTAAGAGAAAATTGCAGGAATTTGGCGCAGAAAAGAACTTTATAATACAAGGCACTTAGCTTCTAGCACGCCCGGGCCGTGCTAAAAGGCACAACCGTGCTAAAAGCCAAGGAAACCAAAGGAGAGACAAAAGAGAGCACGGCCAGGGTGTGTCAAAAGGCACGACCGTGTTACAATGGGACCAGGGCGTGTCAAGCATAGCACGCCCATGGCATCTCTAGGCAAACTTCCAGAGAAAAGCACGCCCTGCCTGTGCTTTGTAGCACGCCCTGCCTGTGCTTTGTAGCACGCTCGTGCCTCAATGCTTAACTAGCCCGTGCTACCTAGCACACCCCGTGCTTCACTAGCCAGACTTCCAGACTAAAGCACACCCAGCCCGTGCCATGAAGCACGCCCGTGCTGCGCAGGCGGAACCAACGTGAATTTAATACGCAAATCAAGCTTTTTCTCACATGGGCCGACTTCAGGGAGTTTCCTAAACACACTAAACAAGATCTGGACCTATTCTTGGAGAAAAAGGAGTCCTAATCAAGAAGAAATCAAGAGCCTAAACAGTCATGATCTCCTATAAAGGATTTTGCACTAAATAAGGATTCTATTTCCTAAAAGGAGTCAGACTTGCCTTCAGGAACTCTATATAAAGAGAGGAACTTCTCCTAACAAGGGATCTCGTTTTTTATGCAATTTCTTTACATAATTCTTTCTCTCTCTCAAAGATTCCAAGCATCAAATAATTGTGCCAAGATTCAAGGAAGCCATCAACATAGTTGTGATACAGTTTTTATTCTAAACTCTTCATCTTGTTTCTTTCTTTATTGCCTGTCTTTAAATATGATGAATGATTCAAGTATGATTGAGTTTAATTTAATTACTAGGTCTAGCTAAACTCTTATACTAGGGATTTGATGTAATTTAATTCGATTCCAGTTTATAATATTAGATTTATTTTTCTTTGTTCTTGTTATAACTTATTATTGTGCTTAAGGCTTCCAGGCAGAAAATTTCCCCTGGATTGAATTATTTCAATAATTACATTCGGGAGAAGGGTTATTGATATGAAAAAGATAATAATTTACTTGAGAATAATAACTTGATGCGGAAGCTATATGGTTTGACTCAAGAGGGGTTTTCATAAGTTAATAAATTATTAAGTTGTGAACTCACAAAACAACCATAAAACCTAATAATCTGATCTATGTTTAATTTCACTATTAAAGATAGGTAATTAAACTGGATTAGAATAGCTAACAATAAATCGGGAGAGCTTGTTAGTAACTTTAGGGTTGTTTCTCCTACTTGAACAATTAAAGTTGATTAATGAACTAATAGAATAAGCTGGATAGAATTAAGTGAAATCAAATTCCCTAGTAGATCAATCCTCTGATTTCTTTTCACCTAAATTTTGTGTTTGATCTCTTCTATTTTTACTTTAAATTTTATTTACATTACAGCGAATCTCTCTTATCATCGTCTAAATAATAATAGGTTAACATAATTTTGGTAATTGATAAACAATCCCTGTGGATACGATACTCTCTTACTCTATATTACTTGTTGCGATTTCGTACACTTGCGAAAAGCGCTGTCAGCAAGTGTCCTGATTGTATGGCGAGAAAGCAAAATAGAGTAGCTTTCAAGATTACCCCTCCTTCTAGAATGAAGAATTTATTAGATCTGATTCATTCAGATTTGTGTGGACCATTGACGATGTCATATGGTGGAAATCGATATTTTGTGACATTTATCGATGACCATTCTAGGAAGACCTGGGTATACGCATTGAAGTGCATCAGGGCAGATAATGGTCGAGAATACATTGGGCCATTTGATGCTTTTTGTAAAGAGCATGACATTCGACATCAAACAACACCTCCCAAGACACTGCAACTGAATGGTTTTGCTGAGAGGATGAATAAAACTTTGATGGAGAGAGTCAGATGTTTACTCTCACATGCAAAGTTGTCTAAAAGATTTTGGAGTGAAGCTTTACTCGCAGCAGTTTATGTTCACCCTGTGTTCCTCTACAGTATGATACTCTAGAAAGAGTATGGTCAGGAAACAATGTTTCCTATGATCATTTATGGGTGTTTGGTTGCAAAACCTTCGTACATGTCCCGAAGGATGAACGGTCCAAGCTTAATGTCAAGACTAGATAGTGTGTATTCATTGGCTATGGCCAAGACCAATTTGGCTATAAGTTTTATAACCCAATCCAGAAGACGATTATAAGAAGTCGTGATGCTGTATTTATTGAAGATCAGACTATTAAAGATATTGAAAAGACTCTAAAGCAGAGTGCTAATAGATCCGATGAAGACTCAACAGACATACAAATAGTCCCTCCAATAAAATGCAGACAAATTGGAGATGAGAAAAATGTTCTATAAGAACAAGTGCCAAAGTTAGAAAATCCAGAAGTTCCTTATCAGAATGAACCAGAAGATGATTTTGATGGTGTTCATGTTCAGCCACCAGCACCGGAAGGTTCTCAAACATTAAGAAGATCAAGTAGAGTTAGACAACCATCTACTAGATATTCAACCAATGAGTATGTACTGATGACTGACGGGGGAAAACCTGAAAGCTTTGAAGAAGCTATGGAAAATGAACACAAAAGGAACTAGATTGAAGCCATGCAAGATGAAATGAAGTCCTTGCATGAGAATAAAACATTTGAGCCGGTGAAGTTGCCTAAAGGCAAGAAAGCTTTGAAGAACAAGTGGGTGTTCAGGATTAAGCAGGAAGAACACAGCTCCCAACCATGATTCAAAGCTAGACTGGTTGTGCAAGGATTCAATCAAAGAAAGAGTACTATTTTTTATGAGATCTTTTCCCCAGTTGTGAAAATGACATCCATTCGAACAGTGCTCGGAATGACCGTTAGATTTGATCTGGAAATCAAGCAAATGGATGTAAAGACTGTCTTCCTACATGGAGATTTGGAAGAAGAAATATACATGGAGCAGCCAGAGGGTTTCTTAGAAAAAGGAAAAGAGGATTGTGTTTGTAAACTGAAGAAGAGCCTGTATGACTTGAAGCAGGCACCGAGATAGTGGTACAAGAAGTCTGAGTCTGTTATAGGGGAGCAAGGCTATAGAAAGACTACTTCAGATCACTGTGTTTTTCATTAAGAAATTCTCTGATGATGACTACATTGTTCTTTTGCTCTATGTGGATGATATGTTGATTGTTGGTCAGAATTCTGTAAGAATTAATAGCTTGAAGAAACAGCTAAGTAAGTCTTTTGCCATGAAAGACTTAGGACCAGCAAAACAGATTCTTGGTATGAAAATTTTGAGGAATCAAAGTACCAAGAAATTATGGTTGTCACAGGAGAAGTACATTGAGAAAGTACTTCAAAGGTTTAAAAATGAAGAACGCTAAAGCGGTTAGTTGTCCTCTTGCTAATCACTTTAAATTGAGTTCAAAATAGTGCCTTTCTATTGATGGAGAGAAGAAAGAGATGGATAAGGTTCCATATGCTTCAGCAGTTGGAAGCTTGATGTATGCCATGGTTTGTACACGGTTAGATATTGCACACTCAGTTCGAGTAGTGAGTCGGTTTCTTTCAAATCTTGGAAAGAAACATTAGGCTGCAGTGAAATGGATTTTAGGTATCTTTCGAGGTACAACCAAAATATGTTTATGTTTTGCAGATGATAAGCCAGTATTAGTCGGTTATACCGATGCAGATATGGCTGGGGATGTTGACTCAAGAAAGTCTACGTCAGAATATCTAATCACTTTTACAGTGGGAGCCGTGTCGTGACAGTCAAAATTACAGAAATGTGTTGCTCTGTCAGCAACTGAGGCAAAAGGAGTTGCTGTGGATAAAGAAATTCTTGAATGAACTGGGAATTCATCAAGAAATGTATCAGATATTTTGCGACAGTCAAAACGCAATTCACCTTGGAAAGAATTCCTCCTTCCGTTCAAGATGAAAACACATTGATATTAGGGATGTGTTGGAAATGAAGCTGTTACAACTTGAGAAGATCCACACAGAAGAAAATGGATCAGACATATTGACGAAGATTCTTTCAAAGGAGAAGTTCGAATACTGTCGGTTAGCTGCAGGGATGATGATAGCTAATGTTCCCACTTAAGTGTGCAAGGGGAGAATTATTGTGCGGTGCCCACTTAAGTGGGACCCACATGCTTTGAAAAAAAAAAAAAAGAAATGAGAAGAAGAACAATACAGAAGAGAAGATCCTGTGTTTGAGAGAGTGATTCAATTTTAGGAAGGGTCTTAAATTTAGAGGAGAGAAAAATAGTGAGAAAATTACTTTTGTGTGTTTTTGAAAAACACTTTTGAGTCACATTGCTTTTTGTATTACTCTCTTTGTGTACCTATTATTTTTTTTTAATAGTGGAAGAATTATTCGGAGTTTGTCCCGTGGATATAGCTCTAAACAGTTAAGGGTGAACCACATAAATTTCTGTGTGTCACAATTTTAATTATTCTACTGCGTAATTATTCTCATAATTTTATTACTAGGGCCCTAATAAAAATAAAAAAATAAAAAAAAGAAAAAGAGGTGAGCTGAGAGCTCACTAACGTCCGCGTGGAAGAAAAAAATATAGAACTTCTAAGTTTTAGATTTAGAGAGATAGCAACTATCTGACGAGAATTTTTTTTATAATATTGAAAAATACTGTGCTTGAGAACATTACTAGTTATGTATTACTATTGCTTACAATAAGTAATTTGAGATCTTTTGGCACAAAGTTATTAAAAAAAAAAAAATCAAACTGCATGATGTTATGTTAGTGAAGGAGTGTTAGCCAAGTGGCTGAAACGATTGGACGGTCCACTAAGACCAATACGGATAAAGTGACTTTATCATGACATATGCTGGTTCAAGTAACAGAACCAGTGGTCAAACCCGTCGGCTAGACCAACTAAAGTCAAATCCAAAAACAATGGAAGCTAAAACTGTATAAATAATTAATACATCACACTGTGCGGTTATTAATTTTATTATTAATTTCTTTTTGAACCACAATGGCACAGCGGATTAATTTAGATTTAAATTCTACAATAACTCGTCATCGAAGCAACCCTCTCAATCCAATTTTCTCTGTTCACAGCATTATGATTCGAACTCTGGATGCTGCTTCAATGATTTATTGGATTATTTCATTAAATCAATTGGTAGTTGATAATTTTATTATTAATTATTGAAAAACTAAAAAAAAAATTATTACTTTAAAAGAATACTAATAGTGTTATTAATTCTCTTAATTATTGAAAAAAATACATCACTAATATCATTAATGATATTAAAAAAGTCAGATTACAAAATAATCAAAAAAATATTAAAAAATAACATAATGCTGCCTCAGCAAAAATGTTGATATAGGTGTGGAAATTGAAATGAAATAGCCACATCAACAACTTCAGGAATATCAACGAGTAAAACTGTTCGTTTGCTTGAAATGCAAAGGAATTTCTTCTAGCCAATAATTTTTTACGGATGAATTTTTTGGGCATGCAACTGATTCCTGGATTGTTTCAATTTTGAGGTTTCTAGCATCTACGTTGCTAGACTTTTTTTTTTTTTTTAATTTTTTATTATAGGATTAGAATTGAAGTTAGAGACAATTTATAAGCATGAGTACGTTTATTAAAAAAGAAAAGAAAAAATAGAAAGTAAATCTTGTGAATTTAGCATCTCCATTTTTGAAAATTCTAGTACTTTTAAACACTGTATTCCTAATCCCATTTCTTAACATGTTTGTTCTACTTTTAATTGCCAAATGTTGAATGTTAAACTCTAGTGGTTTATCGATTAAAATAGATTAATTGCTACAATATAGATTATTAATAACCTTTTAACAAAATAGATTAAACACTCTGCTATGTACACATGTTTAGTGATGCTTGTGCTGTTATAAATGTATAATTTGAGTTAGGATTGTGAAGCTTATTGTTAGGGCCCCGACAATAAAATTACGAGAATAATTTTACAGCGGAATAATCAAAATTGTGACGCATAGTAATTTACGTAGTTCACCCTTAACTATTTAGGACTACATCCACGAGACAAACTCCGAATAATTCTTCTACTATTAAAAAATAGTAGGTACACAAAAAGAGTAATACAAAAAATAGTGGCACTCAAAGTGTTTCCAAAAAACACCTTAAAATAATTTCCTTACTGTTTTCTCTCCCCTAGTTTTAGGAAACCCTTCCTAAAATTAGATCACACACTCTCTCTACATTTTTTTTTTCTTTCTGTTGTGTGTTTTGTGAGCTGCAACTGTCTCTGTTTATAGAGAATGAGAGACGCATAATTAACGCGCCCAACGCCTAATGGGTTCGCGTCCACTTTTTCTTTTCTTTTTCAAAGAAAACGTGTATACACGTATTTTTTTTTTTTCAAAGCATGTGGATCCTATTTAAGTGGGCACCGCACAACAGTTTTGTATTTCCCTTGATTTGGTTCGAAAGCTGTAGTTTGAGTTGGAGCTATCATCCTAGTTGTAATGGAAATCATTTTCAATTAATGAATTGGCCTTTTCTATTATTGATAAACCCGATTCAGTTTATGAATTTTTTTTTTTAATAATCAATTAAGATATAACATTTATTGTTGAACTTTACATTAAAGTATTTTACTTTGTACTCGATCTTGAATCTCAAACACCAAAATGTTAATAATATATATCTACGCAAACGTATATATTGAAAAGTAATATGTTTTGTCCTTTTAACATGCCCTATGTATATCCAAATGAGCAAAATTCTAATATCAGTTGTCGTATGAACTATATATCCTATCTTTCACTAAACAATCAGCTATACGATTGATTGTTGCATCCCCTGAAACAAAAGGCCGCAATATAACTTGTTTGTCCCAAATTCTTTTCAGAATTTCTATCTGAAATTCCATAATTCATCTTAGCTAATACCCTGAAACAAAAAGTCCTAAAATTTTTAAAAAGTGTTGCTGCTGAAAAAGTAATTACTATGATGATTAGTCTTGGCTTGCAAAAGGAGGCAAGCTGAGTTGATTAACAAATTCCACAAAATAAATGAATGAATTCCATAAAATTTTGTGGAATTGATTTACAAATTCAATTTTTATATTTGGTATGAAAAGAAAAATGAAAAATTCAATTATAAGGATTTGAATATAACTAAACCAAATTCTTAAAAAAAAAAAAAAAAAAACAAAGGCCAACTACAAACGCTTTATGCTGAATCATTCTAGAAGGAATTGGTATTGTTGGTAAATAAGTTTTGTTTTTTCTTCAGCAAAGATCTTCTAAAAGAAATAATCCAAAATTTTCAAATGAATTCCACGAACTTAAACAACTTAAAGCTTTATTATAAAATTATTCATCCTCTCAATCTTTTAAATTTATTATTGGAGGAAACTTTAGACAATCAAGTCCATATCTTGGATGAAACTTTGGACTCAAAGAAATTGTGTCTAATTCTTCTACTTTTGGTAGACCAATTGAACGACGTCGACAAAATAACTCCTCATCAGAATATAGTAGACGTACTCCACAATTGATCACTTCGCAATACTGTAAAGGATTGCCATCCATATCTTCAGGGTAGAATTCAACTACTAACTCTCTATATTTACTGAAATGATCATCTTTTGTAGCGTCCACACATGGATCATACCCGAAGAACATAGGATATTGTCTCCCAAACTCTTTGTCATGATAAGTACGGAGAGTTCTTTTACCGTACCAACCACCAAAATAAGAATGGAGATCACTGCACTCTCTGTACTCATTTTTGAAGTGATATTGACACCTAATCTGGAAACCATTGTTGCACCCAAAATAAAAGCCGTCGAATTTAATAACAACACACAGAGTGAAACCCAGGAACTTGATGTTAGCCCACTGTGAAGGTAGCTGCATTGTCGTAGAAAATCCTTTACTTTGATGGCCAAACCACCTTGGGATTGTACGTCCACTAATGCAAAAACTAGATTCTCCTGCTAGTATAGAAGGAATCTGCAACACGAGAATCATGACCATTAACATTGGAATTATCAGTTAAAAAGAATCAGAGGATGAATGGGGAAAGAGACCTGGTTGTTCAGTCTTTTTGCATAGCGCATAAATTTTGTGAGGGCATATTCCAATATGTTGTGCCTTGTATCGGAGCCCAACTTGTCACAGTTAGTGAAAAAGAATTCAAAAATATTTCCTTTTACTCCAGTTGAATCAAATGATACTTTAATCAGTGAAATGCACTTGTGTGCATCTAATGTTGTCAGTTGCGGTGGAAGATCTGGTAATGATACTAACTTCCGGCAATTTCTTAAACCAAGATATTGCAGCTCAATTAGCTTATTGATACTTTCAGGTATATTCCTAAAATTGTTTCCACTTAGATCTAATGCTTCAAGTGAGAATAAGCAACCAATGCTATAAGGCACGTTCAACAAACTGCAGCTGGTTAGACATAGCTTCCGTAAATATTGAATATCTACTCCTCTGTCAGGCATGTTGATAGAATAGTCAATACCTGAGATCATCTCTGGCAATATGGAAAGATTTTTGCAGTTTCTCACTTCCAAGCTCGATAAGCCCTTTAGATTTTCAATAGGTGAGGGTAGCTTTGTAATGGCTGTTCCATCTAAATAAAGATACCTCAATGATCCCATAACCTCTGAAACTTCTGGAAAACACTGAAACATGGAACAACCTGACAGATTAAGCTTTTGCAAAGATTTCAACTTGCAAATACTTCTAGGAAGAATTCGAAAACTTCTGCACTGTTGCATACTCAATTCCTCAAGTTCACATAAATACTGAACTGATGAGGGAATTTCCTCTATTGCTGTCTTGTCCAAAATTAATTTCTTTATAGTCCTTGAAACATCTGGAAACTGGGTGATGTTTGAGCATCCAGAGAGAATAAGATTTTCAAGAGATGCCAAATTAGAAATTTTACAAGGAATCTTCTTAAGCCTTTTGCAGTTCTTTAAATCCAAACAAAAGAGTTTGGTGAGACGGCCAATTGAAAACGGAAGTTCTTCTATTGCAGTTTCACTTAAGTACAAGTATTTTATATCCATTGACATATCTGGAAGCCTAGTGATGTTTGAGCAGCCTGAGAGATCAATAATCAAAAGAGATTTTAACCTTTGCACACTTTCTGGAAGATTCATAAGTTGTTTACAGTCCTTGAGATTCAATGTAATGAGTCCACTGAGATTCCCAATTGATTTGGGAAGTTCTTCTATGGCAGTCTCATTCAAATTTAAATACTTTATGTTCTCTGCAAACTCTGGACATTCCCTAAAATTGGAGCAACCAGAAAGGTTGATTGTCTTGAGAGATCTCATGTTAGTGCCAATTGGGAGATGCATAAGGCTTCTGCAGCATTTCATATTCAAATCAACAAGATTGTCTAAAAACTGAATGGATGACGACACTTCTACCAAGCGAGGACAGTTTCCAAAATTAATTCTTTCAATATTCTTGGCCTGTGACAGGTCTGGGAAAGTAGTCAAGTGCTCAGAGTAGCTAAGATTGATGTCTTTCAAGCTCACAAGATTCTGCAGAAATAATACAAGAAATTAATGTTTACTCAACCCACAACGTTTTTTTAAAGAAAAAAAAGGGGGTAGTAAAAATGAAGCATGAAGATAGATCTTATAGCAAACCTGCACTCCTGTCCATAGTTGTTTAACGTTGCTGTATGCTAGGTTCAGTTCAACAAGTTTCTCTGCTTGAAAATTAGATGGCATAGACCTTAATGGGTAACCATCCCAGTGGAGATACCTCAGCTCATCAGAAAGAAACTCAAGGCCATGATGAAGGTGCAATTTTCTGTTATTTCCAATTCTAGCATTGTAAATTTTAAGCAGTCTAAGATTATCCATGTTCGCAAAAGCTCTGGAACATAAGTTCACTTCTCCTATTGTTGATGCATCCAAAAATATCCCTTCAACATTTTCAGTTCCCTAGATATCACATCAACGAATAAATAGTGCATAAGTTACGTAAATATATAAAGTTTCCAACTTACTTTCGTATATGAGTGTGTGTGTGTGTGTGTATGAAGGACACATAGTACACACCCCAAAAGGATATATACACATCATGCTTATGGCTCTCACCAGATTTTTGGTCAACACTTGAAGGATATCAATAGGATTCCACAGTCTACTGCGCTTGCCCAGCTTAGCAACAGATTCCTGCCGAACAATTTCATGAGCCATTTCAAGCAACAAGTCATGTATCCCTAGTTTGTTTTCAAGGACAGTAATGAGGCATCTATCAACTAGAACACTGATTCCAATATCAGCTGAGAAACCACAACCTTCAAGGATTCTCTTAACGAAATCAATTTGGTGCCCCTTAAAAAAGCAAGCAACATCAAGAAATACACTTTTCTCTTCATCATCTAGCGTATCAAAGCTTATTCTTAATACATTACAGATTTGAGAATGTGGACCTCTTCCAAGTTTATTCAGTGCACTTTCCCAATCTCGTTTCCTTCTGTCAAATAGATATGAACCCAAAACTTTAAGCGCCAATGGGTTTCCCTGAGCATAATTCACTACCTTATTTGATAAGTCTAACCTATCTTTCGGGGGATAGTTTTTCTTAAAAGCATACAAACTGAACAATTGAAGAGCTTCATCATCATTTAATCCCTCAACTTCTTATACATCATCAACTATATTCTTAAGAACCTGCCTATCTCTAGATGTCACAATAACTCTACTTCCCAAACCAAGATTCGATCTTCTAATTAGGGAGTCTAATTGATCTACATCATCCACATCATCAAGAAGAAGAAAAACCTTTGTGCATTGGAGCCTGTCCTCATTGGAAATGGACCCCATGTTGGGACTTAGAGTATGTAGATTTTCTTCCTCTAATATTTCAAATAATAGTTTTTGTTTTAAAAAATCTAGCCCACAACTTTTTGACTCTTCCTTAATATTTTTGAGAAAGCAGCAACCTTCATATTCACTTGAAACGCTATTGAAAATTGCTTCAGCAATAGTCGTCTTACCTATCCCACCCATGCCCCAAATTCCAACAATCCGAACATCTGGTGACCCAAAGCACAACAACTTTCTAATTTGTTCAATGTGAGAGTCTATCCCAACCAGGCCTTTTGAATCTCTAAAGGATGCATGATTCAACTTCCTCAAAATATGTTTCATAATATCATTCACAAGCTTGGCCTCAGGTCTGCAAAATATGAAGAACAAGTAGTAGTGACATGTGAGAAGGAAACAAAGGAATTGATAAGAGTTTTGTCAAGTCATCATTTTCTTTTTGATTACTGTCTGCAACAATGGAACGAAGCCCGCAAGAAGTTAGATTAACACAAATGATCTAATTTTTCTTCCATAGTTAGAATTTGTGCTAAGCATATAAAATTTTTACATACTAATAAAGTTTCCACTAGACATGCTAACCAGAGGAAAGAAGGCCTGCAAAGGAGTGAGTGGATTAGAGTGTAGAGCTATCATCTTGCAGCCTACAAATCTCAACATGTTATTAGATAACTTGTGAAATTGGTGTGGTTGGTATTGAACTAAGAGGATAAGCATCCAGAATTTGTACAAAATCTAGAGAGCGCTACAAAATAAGTTGTTTTATTGCATTTTCAAACAAGACGAGAAAATTCACAAAGGAGAAAAAGCACAACTCTTTGTCTCAACCTTCCAACTCAGGTACGTGATTTATACTGTTTTCATCTTGTTATATATTTCAAAGATTTGAAAATATAAGCAGATTATCAATTTACACATACCTAATCACCTGAGAATCCCATCCAGATATACTAGCCGCTTTCATCAAGTCGACCCTCCACCTTGGCACTTTTTCCATTTTCTCCTTAAAGTTCTTATCAACATGAGTAAATGCATCCGCAAAACTCCCGCTTTGTTCTTGTAAAAGAGATGGATCTATATGATAGAAAACTGGCAAAACTATCTGTCCATAAGTATCTTTGCATTCAATAATTTTGGACATTTCATCCAAGCACCATGGAGAAGATGCATAGTTTTTGGAGAAAATGATTACAGAAATCATCGATTCTTCAATCGTTCTCAAAAGGGCTGGAGTTATTTCTTCCCCTCTTTCAAGGTCATTGTCTATGAAGGTCTTGACTTTTTTACGACACAAAGCATCATAGAGATGACTAGTAAAATTGTCACGAGTATCCTCACCTCTGAAGCTAAGAAACACATCATACTTGCGTTTACGACCAGTGGAAGAAGATGCCATAATGGATAGTTACAATATCTTATGCGACACTGTTTTCCTGGAAAATGAAAATCGAGAAATAACCATTACTGACAAGTGTTGTGCCACAGAAATAATAATGGAATCCAATAAAAGGACTCTACAACTTCAAGACCATCAAACATTAAAAACTTAAAAAATCTTCTAATGGGATCACAAAAAAATAAATAAATAGAAGAAATACTGTAACAATTATCCATGCCTTTTTACTAAATCCTTTAGCGCATATTAAACTATTAACCAAAAAAAAAAAAAAAAGGAACAACAAGCTTATATTTCTGATATCACCAGAAAGGAGAACGAAGCTCAAACAGGATTGATTATCAGACTCAACTTAGGTTGGAAGAGGACTCGATAAATATAAACAATCAGAGAGAAAGGAACCTAATTTACATATTCATCAGAAAGACAGAAAGCAAATTGAAATGAATACCACAAGGAATAGAGTTTTGACTTACTCTGGAAATAAATACAGAGTTTCACTACCACTAGCAACAATTTTTTGCTTCGATTAGCTAATACCACAAGGGAGAGAAATATCATCCATCCATTGCCTTTGATCATCTTATCTGTTATACTGTAACAGAGAGACTAACAGTTTTGACTAAAAGACCAAGGTCCTTGCTAGCTTGCCTTCAAGGAAATTTAAGGAAAATTTCTTTACTTTCTCCTTTTGAGTTAAAAAAAAAAAAAAAAGAAAAGAAAAAGGAAAAAAAAACTTTTATAAAATATTAGAAATTCTTATAAAATATTGAAATTTAGATATATTGTTTTGTAATTCAGCAATTTAAAAAAAAATTTCTTTTACAAATATATTAAAAATATTACAAAATATTAATAAGCAAAATCTAATAAATTATAAAAAATAAACACAACATTTGATAAACTAAAAAAAGTTAAATATCTGATCATTTATATTTAAAATTCTATACTTATCATTTAAATTTAAGTTGTATTATTTAATTAAATTATAGAGAATTTTACAGAATAATTTTATTTTAAAAATTAGTTTCACATATTATTCATGTTTATTTCTATTTTTTCTCTTCCTTCTTTTGGTTCTCTTCTCCTACTCTACAATATCACTTGCAACTATTAATTTAATATTCACAAATTAATATGTAATTTCATTGAAAAAATTAATCAAGTTATATATTTAAATAACAACTTAAATGAGAAGGGAGTCGCTAGAAACCCTAGTTGTCTCTCTTGGACTCTCTTTTTTGTATTCTTTTAAATTTTATTTTTAAACCGTCACCAATTGGCTTTTTTGGTCGGCTTTTTTGGTGGGCGGTGATTTCTTTTTATCTCTCTCTATCATTTTTTTTTATTTTGTTTAGTTTTCTTTTTAATAATTTTCAAATCTATAATCGTTTGGAATAAAATTTGTATTTAGTTTCTCAGATGTATAGATCTTAGTGGGGTTATTAATTTCTTTCCTGTTATGAGGTTATTCCTCATTATTGGAGGGTTTTTATGTAGATCTTTTATTTCTCAGGTAGTTCGAATGACAAGTTTCTTTTATCAATGAAGCTTGGTACTACGGTCTGTTTCTCTATTACAGTTTGATATATTAAACTCTTCTATGAGCGTTAGTTGTAACAAATTTTTGAAAAGACAATATTTGAGACAATATTGTGGAAGGTTTCTTTTATTGTCTTATTTAAAAAATGGACCAATTTTTACCAGGAAGATTAATCTCTTCTGCCAAGATCGAACATCTCCAAACAGAAGATTTTAATTTTCTATATTTATATTTCTTATTCCTATCGGAATATTATGATATACTCAACTTATATTTATTATTAATACACTATTAAGTTTTCAAAAAAAAAAAAAAAAAATGAGAAGAGACTTTTTCACGTCTTGAGAAACCACCACCTCTCTCTCATTTAAAATTTTCTTCCATTTTCTCCATTCAAACACAAAATCAAGCATGTAGATACGAGAAAAGCTGATTATTGTCTCTTGTGACAGTCCCTCCTTATATTTTTAGTTTTATTGCTAATTTTTATGTTTTTTGTTAGATAAATTACATATCTATATCTATTCAGGCACAAATTTATATTGTTTATGTTTGTGCTATTTTTTATCTTTATGTTTCTGTTATTTTTTATGGTTTATCTCCATCTTGTATAGAGTTTATAATCTCTCCATTTTATGTAGAGCATTTATTTTGTTTTTTTGCATTTGTTTAGTTTTATTGGACAGATGTGCAATTTATAAAGAATTATTCAACTACATGATGATCTTTGTTTTTTAAAGTTCGGTAGTGCAACTTGTTTTTTCATTGGATTTAGTGGTTTAAATCCTCTATGTTCGTCATAAGTAATTAGTTCATTGATAATTAGCCCATGTATAGAAGATTCAGGGAGTTTATCTAACCAGCTACTTTTAAAGATCTATCAGTTTTTTTCAAGTTTACCTTCTAATTTTTATTAGGATTTTTTTTATTAGATCAGCGAACAATAATTATTTTGTTTTATGTCTGATCTTTAGGAGAGGGTCATGTCCTCTTTATATTATTTGTATTGATTTGAAGTTTTTAATGAAATTTTAGTATATTATATTAAAAAAATTTTAAATGAGAAGGGTATTTTATAGTCTTTATATATAATATTACTTACAAATACTTTTCAAACTAAATAAGAAAATATTACCCTACAAAATTGGAAAAAGAAAAATACTATTATTAAATTACTTTTAGCATATCTTACCCTACAAAGTTGAAAAGAGAGCATTTTTAGGAAATGACAGAGTCACAGAGCAACTCGACTAGACAACGAAGCAAAGAATTTGTCATGGTTCTGGTTTCAAAATGTAGGATCTATGGTTAGATTAGTTATTGACTTATTGTTCTGTTTAGAACTGTATAATAATTTAATGGTTTCAAAAAGCACAACTCTTTGTCTCGACCGTCCAACTCAAGTACGTGATTTATACTGTTTTTATATATTTCAAAGATTAGAAAATATAAGCAGATTATCAATTTACACATACCTAATCACCTGAGAATCCCATCCAGATATACTAGCCGCTTTCATCAAGTCGACCCTCCACCTTAGCACTTTTTCCATTTTCTCCTTAAAGTTCTTCTCAGCGTCGATAAATACATCTATCAAACTCCCACTTTGTTCTTGTATAAGAGATGGATCTATATGATAGAAAACTGGTAGAACTACCTGTCCATAAGTGTCTTTGCATTCAATAATTTTGGACATTTCTGTTGAAGCAATGTATCTGCTAAATTAATGAGAGTTTCAGCAGAAACAAATTTAAAAGATTAAAAAATATGAGAGGAAGAAGATATATTTTACTTCAATGTAATTGAGAATTTATACAAGTTGAAATAACAGATTCTCCTCAAATAATGAAATCCAAATAACACAAAATAATAAACTGAGATTCTAAGGCTGGAAATTAGGAACTCCAGAAGTGTTATTGAAAACTGATAAAACAGAAAAATATTTGATGAAACAGAATGCCAGCACTTCAACACTCCTCCATGGCATTTTGATGACAAACACCAATATTTTTCCTCAGAGCTTCAAATCTTTCTTTTGGTAAGGATTTTGTGAAAATGTCAGATAATTGTTCTTCAGATGAGCAGGTAACAAGTAACACTTCATTAGATTGTTGAACTTCTCTAATAAAATGAAACTTAATCTTGATGTGCTTGGTTCGCCCATGAAAAACAGGATTCTTTGCCATCGAAATAGCAGAGATATTATCACACATAATTCTGGTTGCTTCAGCTTGTTCATACCCCAAATCTTTCAGCAACTTTCTTAACCAGATGGCATGATTTACAGTAGAGGCAGCAATAATGTACTCTGCTTCTGCCGTCGATTGAGCTGTAGTTTCTTGTTTCTTTGAACTCCAAGTGAAATACCCAGACCCTAAAGAAAATAGATACCCTGAGGTACTTCTTGAATCATCAACACAACCTCCCCAATCGCTATCGGAATAACCGATCAACTTCAAACTTTCATTAGCAGACTTAGGAAAAAAAATGTCAAGATTAACAGTACCTTTAATGTACCTCAACACCCTTTTAGCAGCTGAGAAATGGGTTTCTTTAGGAGAGTTCGTGAATCTAGAAAGCACATTCACAGCAAATAATATATCAGGTCTGCTTGCTGTAAGATACAAAAGACTACCCACCAAGCTTCTGTACATGCTTCCATCCACTTTATTAGCACCATCATCTTTGCACATATGATGAGTGCACCCACTATCAATAAGCCACAAATCACCTGCACCATCAATAGAAAAACAAAAGGCAACAACAGCTCGCTCTTCATGTACCTCCGGTTCATCGTTGGAAAGACAGAAAGCCATAAAAGCTTGCTCCTCCTGCACATCTACATCATCTGCCACTTGTGCTTGTTGGGTTTGAATATCTTTCTTTGATTTGCAGACCTTGGCAACATGTCCAAGTTGTTTGCATTTGCCACATACTCCATCTGGTCTCCACCAACAGAATTTTTCAAGATGAGTAGTTTTTTTACAATGAGAACAAGGTTGATATTTTTTCTGTTTGGACCCTTCTTTATTGCCTTCGTTCTTTTGGTTAGAACTCTTCTTGCTTTTTTCAGCATGCTGTTTATGCATAGAAAATGCCCCTTCTATGGTGTTGTCTTGCCTTAAAAGTCTTCGCTGCTCCTGTGCTTGAAGAGCACTCATCAATTCAGCCAAAGAAATGTTGTTAAGATCATTGGACTCTTCTAGAGAAGAGATTTTTGACTCAAACCTCTCAGGAAGGGTCACAAGTACCTTTTCAACAATTCGACTGTCGGGGAAATCTTCACCAAGTAGCCTAATATTGTTGACAATCAAAGAAATTCTATCAGTATACTTGGCAAGAGTTTCATCTTCTTGCATGGTTAAGGCCTCGAAACTCCTCTTTAAATTCAACACTTGCATCTGTTTTGTTCTATCGCTGCCTTAATATTCTTGTTTCAGTCTATCCCAAGCTTCTTTTGCAGTTTTACAAGCCATAATTCTGTAAAAAACAGCTTCACCAACAGAATTTTGGATAAGTGTTTTCGCCTTCGATCGCTTGGCTTTTTCATCTGAATTGTGCTTAATTTGGGTTAGAGTTGGATCTCTGGGTAAAGGAGGAATTGGTTTGTCTTCAGTAACGATTTCCCAAAGATCAAAGGCTTCCAAATAGCATTGCATCTTTACTGACCAAATTTGGTAGCTTTCACCTGTGAAAATTTCAGGAGGGTTGATAGAAAGGTTACTGGAGGCCATAGTTTTGTCTGGCTGGTTTTGGTTTTAAAAGGTTGAGAGAAGAGGGATTGAGAGACGGTTTAAAAAAATTGGTTTAAAAGGTTTAAATGTTTAAAGGCAGGTCCCGAAAGACCATGTGGCTCTGATACCGCTGTTGAAGCAATGTATCTGTTAAATTAATGAGAGTTTCAGCAGAAACAAATTTAAAAGATTAAAAAATATGATAGGAAGAAGATATATTTTACTTCAATGTAATTGAGAATTTATACAAGTTGAAATAACAGATTCTCCTCAAATAATGGAATCCAAATAACACAAAATAATAAACTGAGATTCTAAGGCTGGAAATTAGGAACTCCAGCAGTGTTATTGAAAACTGATAAAACAGAAAAATATTTGATGAAACAGAATGCCAGCACTTCAACAATTTCATCCAAGCGCCATGGAGAAGATGCATAGTTTTTGGAGAAAATGATTACAGAAATCATCGATTCTTCAATCGTTCTCAATGTTGAAGTGCTGGAATTCTGTTTCATCAAATATTTTTCTGTTTTATCAGTTTTCAATAACACTGCTGGAATTCCTAATTTCCAGCCTTAGAATCTCAGTTTATTATTTTGTGTTATTTGGATTCCATTATTTGAGGAGAATATGTTATTTCAACTTGTATAAATTCTCAATTACATTGAAGTAAAAGAGATCTTCTTCCTCTCATATTTTTTAATCTTTTAAATTTGTTTCTGCTGAAACCCTCATTATTTTAGCAGATACATTGTTTCAACAGTGGTATCAGAGCCACATGGTCTTTCGGGACCTGCCTTTTAAACATTTAAACCTTTTAAACCAATTTTTTAAACCGTCTCTCAATCCCTCTTCTCTCAACCTTTTAAAACCAAAACCAGCCACACAAAAATATGTCCTCCAGTAACCTTTCTATCAACCCTCCTGAAATTTTCACAGGTGAAAACTACCAAATTTGGTCAGTAAAGATGCAATGCTATTTGGAAGCCTTTGATCTTTGGGAAATCGTTACTGAAGACAAACCAATTCCTCCTTTACCCAGAGATCCAACTCTAACTCAAATTAAGTATAATTCAGATGAAAAAGCCAAGCGATCGAAGGCGAAAACACTTATCCAAAATTCTGTTGGTGAAGCTGTTTTTTACAGAATTATGGCTTGTAAAACTGCAAAAGAAGCTTGGGATAGACTGAAACAAGAATATCAAGGCAGTGATAGAACAAAACAAATGCAAGTGTTGAATTTAAAGAGGAGTTTCGAGGCCTTAACCATGCAAGAAGATGAAACTCTTGCCAAGTATACTGATAGAATTTCTTTAATTGTCAACAATATTAGGTTACTTGGTGAAGATTTCCCCGACAGTCGAATTTTCGAAAAGGTACTTGTGACCCTTCCTGAGAGGTTTGAGTCAAAAATCTCTTCTCTAGAAGAGTCCAAGGATCTTAATAACATTTCATTGGCTGAATTGATGAGTGCTCTTCAAGCACAGGAGCAGCGAAGACTTTTAAGGCAAGACAACACCATAGAAGGGGCATTTTCTATGCATAAACAGCATGCTGAAAAAAGCAAGAAGAGTTCTAACCAAAAGAACAAAGGCAATAAAGAAGGGTCCAAACAGAAAAAATTTCAACCTTGTTCTCATTGTAAAAAAACTACTCATCTTGAAAAATTCTGTTGGTGGAGACCAGATGCAGTATGTGGCAAATGCAAACAACTTGGACATGTTGCCAAGGTCTGCAAATCAAAGAAAGATGTTCAAACCCAACAAGCACAAGTGGCGGATGATGTAGATGTGCAGGAGGAGCAAGCTTTTATGGCTTTCTGTCTTTCCAACGATGAACCGGAGGTACATGAAGAGCGAGCTGCTGTTGCTTCTTGTTTTTCTATTGATGGTGCAGGTGATTTGTGGCTTATTGATAGTGGGTGCACTCATCATATGTGCAAAGATGATTCTGTATTCAGCACTCTTGATGAAACTTATAAATCTAAAGTGAAGGTGGGTAACGACCAATATATTAAAGTTGAAGGCAGTGGTTCAGTTACTATCCAAACTCAATCAGGTATAAAAACAATTTCTGATGTTTTATATATACCTAAAATTAGCCAAAATCTCTTGAATATTGGACATATGCTGGAAAAAGATTATGCTTTTGAATTTAGAAAGCGAAAGTGCACAGTTTTTAATCCTGCAGGAGAAAAAATGTTCTCTGTAACAATGAAAAAAAGGAGTTTCTTTATCAATTGGGAGGAAACTGATGAGCATGCATTTACTGGCACCACCTTCAGTAAATCAGACTTGTGGCACAAAAGGTTTGGGCATTTCAATCAGAGAAGTTTGTTGGAGATGAAACAAAAAGATTTAATCATAGACATGCCTACAATTAATCTCGTTGATCAAATTTGTGAGACATGCCAATTTGGAAAACAAGCGAGGATGCCGTTTCCAAAAAAACAAGCTTTAAGAGCCACTCAAAAACTTCATCTCATTCACACTGATGTGTGCGGACCCATGAAAATTGCTTCCCTCAATGGTAACAATTACTTTATTCTTTTTATTGATGATTATACCAGGATGTGTTGGGTATATTTTATCAAATTTAAGAGTGAAGTTTTTACTGTTTTTAAAGAGTTTAAAGCTCTTGTGGAAAATCAATGTAATCTCACAATTAAAATCTTGAGATCAGATAATGGGGCTGAATACAGTTCAAGCCAATTTATTGATTTTTGCAAAGCAGCTGGTATTGAACATCAATTCACTGTTCCATACACACCTCAGCAGAACGGTGTCTCTGAAAGGAAGAATAGGACTGTGATGGAGATGGCTAGATGTCTTTTAATGGAGAAAGAAATGCCAATGAAGTTTTGGGCAGAGGCTGTTAACACCTCGGTTTATTTGCTCAACCGACTTCTCACAAGAGCATTAGTGAACTTGACACCATATGAAGCTTGGTTTGGAGTTAAACCTTCTGTTGCCCATATTCGCATATTTGGCAGCATTTGTTTTTATCAAGTGCCAAAGACTAAAAGGAGCAAGCTGGATGTTAAAGCTCAAAAGGGTATTTTCATTGGTTATGGGACATCAACAAAAGGTTATCGAATTTTTTGTCTGCAAACAGAAAAAATTATTGTATCTAGGGATGTGAAATTTGATGAAGCAGCAATTTTTGATTGGAAAAATCTAAACCCATTGCACCATGATTTTTCCTTGAAAAATTCCTCAGATAAAAAGTCCCATAATGATGATTTTACTGCTGATTTTTTTTTCTAATGATCTTGTGGATGATGTTCCTATAAGAGGTGTCAGGTCCTTAGAAGACATTTATCAAAAATGTAATACAGCAGTTCTCATTGAACCTAATAGCTATGAAGAAGCTCATGAGTCTCAAGCATGGAGGAGTGCAATGGAAGAAGAGCTTCGGATGATTAACAAAAATGAAACATGGCAATTGGTGGAAAGACCAAAAGATCGCAAAGTTATCGGAGTCAAATGGGTTTTTAAGACAAAACTCAATCCTGATGGTTCAATATGTAAACATAAAGCCAGATTGGTGGTGAAGGGTTATGCCCAACAATATGGTGTGGACTACCAGGAAACATTTGCTCCAGTGGCAAGGTATGACACAATCAGACTCCTTATTGCTCTTGCGGCACATAATTCATGGCAGATACATCAACTTGATGTTAAATCTGCTTTTTTGAATGGATTTCTTGCTGAAGAAATTTTCATAGAACAACCTGATGGGTATTTAGTACCTGGTAAAGAAGGTCATGTTTATCTTTTAAAGAAGGCTTTATATGGCCTCAAACAAGCCCCTCGAGCATGGTACGACAGGATGGACAGTCATCTCCTCCAACTTGATTTTTGCAGAAGTCAAAGTGAAGCAACCTTGTAAGTGAAAACATGTGGTGGTCATTCTTTAATTGTTTCAATTTATGTCGACGACATGCTTATAACAGGAAGTCAATTTGAACTAATTCAACAATTCAAAGATGAAATGAAACGTTATTTTGAGATGACTGATCTTGGCATCATGAAGTACTTTCTCGGTATGGAAGTGACACAGTCTAGTTGTGATTTTTTCATATGTCAGCGAAAATTTGCTTCTGATGTACTAAAAAGATTCAAGATGGAGGAGTGTAAGCTCGTTGGAACACCTATGGCAACTAATTTGAAACTTAGCAAAGATGATGGTGCTAATAAAGTGGATGGAAGCATGTACAGAAGCTTGGTGGGTAGTCTTTTGTATCTTACAGCAAGCAGACCTGATATATTGTTTGCTGTGAATGTGCTTTCTAGATTCATGAACTCTCCTAAAGAAACCCATTTCTCAGCTGCTAAAAGGGTGTTGAGGTACATTAAAGGTACTGTTAATCTTGGCATTTTTTCACTAAGTCTGCTAATGAAAGTTTGAAGTTGATCGGTTATTCCAATAGCGATTGGGGAGGTTGTGTTGATGATTCGAGAAGTACCTCAGGGTATCTATTTTCTTTAGGGTCTGGGTATTTCACTTGGAGTTCAAGAAAACAAGAAACTACAGCTCAATCGACGGCAGAAGCAGAGTACATTGCTGCTGCCTCTGCTGTAAATCATGCCATCTGGTTAAGAAAGTTGCTGAAAGATTTGGGGTATGAACAGGCTGAAGCAACCAGAATTATGTGTGATAATATCTCTGCTGTTTCGATGGCAAAGAATCCTGTTTTTCATGGGCGAACCAAGCACATCAAGATTAAGTTTCATTTTATTAGAGAAGTTCAACAATCTAATGAAGTGTTACTTGTTACCTGCTCATCTGAAGAACAATTATTTGACATTTTCACAAAATCCTTACCAAAAGAAAGATTTGAAGCTCTGAGGAAAAATATTGGTGTTTGTCATCAAAATGCCATGGAGGAGTGTTGAAGTGCTGGCATTCTGTTTCATCAAATATTTTTCTGTTTTATCAGTTTTCAATAACACTGCTGGAGTTCCTAATTTCCAGCCTTAGAATCTCAGTTTATTATTTTGTGTTATTTGAATTCCATTATTTGAGAAGAATCTGTTATTTCAACTTGTATAAATTCTCAATTACATTGAAGTAAAAGAGATCTTCTTCCTCTCATATTTTTTAATCTTTTAAATTTGTTTCTGCTGAAACTCTCATTATTTTAGCAGATACATTGTTTCAACACTCAAAAGGGCAGGAGTTATTTCTTCCCCTCTTTCAAGGTCATTGTCTATGAAGGTCTTGACTTTTTTACGACACAAAGCATCATAGAGATGACTAGTAAAATTATCACGAGTATCCTCACCTCTGAAGCTAAGAAACACATCATACTTGCGTTTACGACTAATGGAAGAAGATGCCATAATGGATAGTTACAATATCTTATGCGACACCGTTTTCGTGGAAAATGAAAATCGAGAAATAACCATTACTGACAAGTGTTGTGCCACAGAAATAATAATGGAATCCAATAAAAGGACTCTACAACTTCAAGACCATCAAACATTAAAAACTTTAAAAATCTTCTAATGGCATCACAAAAAAATAAATAAATAGAAGAAATACTGTAACAATTATCCATGCCTTTTTACTAAATCCTTTAGCGCATATTAAACTATTAACCAAAAAAAAAAAAAAAAAAAAAGGAACAACAAGCTTATATTTCTGATATCACCAGAAAGGAGAACGAAGCTCAAACAGGATTGATTATCAAACTCAACTTAGGTTGGAAGAGGACAGAAAGGAAAAAAAAAAACCTAATTTACATATTCATCAGAAAGACAGAAAGCAAGTTGAAATGAATACCACAAGGAATAGAGTTTTGACTTACACTGAAAATAAAAACAGAGTTTTCACTTCCACGACCAACAATTGTTTGGCTCGATTAGCTAATACCACAAGGGAGAGAAATATCGTCCATCCATTGCCTTTGATCGTCTTATCTGTTATATTATAACAGAGAGACTACAGTTTTGACTAAAAGACCAAGGTCCTTGCTAGCTTGCCTTCAAGGAAATTTAAGGAAAATTTCTTTACTTTCTCCTTTTGAGTTAAAAAAAAAAAAAGAAAAGAAAAAGGAAAAAAAAATACTTTTATAAAATATTAGAAATTCTTACAAAGTATTGAAATTTAGATTTATTGTTTTGTAATTCAGCAATTAAAAAAAAATGACTTTACAAAATATATTAAAAATATTACAAAATATTAATAAGGAAAATCTAATAAATTATAAAAAATAAATACAACATTTGATAAACTAAAAAAAAAGTTAAATATCTGATCATTTATATTTAAAATGCTATACTTATCATTTAAATTTAAGTTGTATTATTTAATTAAATTATAGAGAATTCTACAGATTATAATTTTATTTTAAAAATTAGTTTCACTTATTATTCATGTTTTTTTCGATTTTTCTCTTCCTTCTTTTGGGTCTCTTCTCCCACTCTACAATATCACTATGCAACTATTAGTTTAATATTCACAAATTAATATGTAATTTCATTGAAAAAATTAATCAAGTTATGTATATAAATAACAACTTAAATGAGAAGGAAGTCGCTAGAAACCCTACCTGTCTCTCTTCGACTTTCTCTTTCTTGTGTTTTTTTAGATTTTATTTCTAAACCACCGTCGATCGTCTTTTTTGTCAGCGGTGGTTTCTTTTCATTCTTCTCTATCATTTTTCTTTATTTTATTTAGTTTCTTTTTAACAATTTCCAAATCTATAATCATTTGAAACAAAATTTAGATTTAGTCTCTCAGATTTGAATATTTTAAGTGTTTTTTCTACCTTCTTAGTGGCGTTATTAATTTCTTTCCGTTCATAGGGTTATTCCTCATTAATGAGGAGTTTTTATGTTGATATTTTATTTCTCCAGGTAGTTTGAAAGATAAGATAGATTGTTGGTTGCTTGTGGTTGGAGAATTCAGACCTTCAAGTTCGGGTAAGTTTCTTTTACTAATGGAGCCTGGTAGTGCGGCATGTTCCTCAGTTTGATATATGAAACTCTTCTACAAGCATCAGTTGTAACAAGTTTTGGAAAAAATAATATTCGGGATAATATTGTAGAAAGTTTCTTTTGTCATCCTATTTAAAAAATGGATCGATTTTTACCTGGAAGATTAACCTTTTCTGCCAAGATCAAGAACATTTCTAAGCAGAAGATTTCAATTTTCTATATTTGTATTTCTTGTGGTTGGAGAATCCAGATCTTCAAGTTCGAGTAAGTTTCTTTTACCACTGGAGTTTGATAGTGCGGCATGTTCTTCTATTACAGTTTGATATATTAAACTCTTCTGCGAGCGTCAATTATAACAAATTTTTGAAAAAATAATATTCGGGACAATATTGTGGAAGATTTCTTTTGTCGTCATATTTAAAAATGGACTAGGTTTTACCTGAAAGATTAACTATTTCGCCAAGATCAAGAACATTACTAAAATAGAAGATTTCAATTTTCTACATTTGTATTTCTTATTCCTATCAGAATGTTATAATTTGCTCAACTTATATTTATTATTAATGAATTATTAATTTTTCAAAAAAAAAAAAAACTTAAATGAGAAGGGACTTTTTCACGTCTTTAGAAACCGTCGCCTCTCTCTCTTTTAAAACTTTCTTTCCTTTTCTCCATTCAAACACAAAATCAAGCATGTAGATACAACGATGACTCATTATTGTCTCTTGTGACGGTCCCTACTCATATTTTTAGTTTTATTGCTAATTTTTATGTTTTTTGTTAGATAAATAACATATCTATGTCTATTCCGCATATATTTATATTGTATATGTTTTTGCTATTTTTTATGGTTTATCTCCATTTTGTGTGGAGTTTATGATCTATCCATTTTATATAGAGTTTATCTAACCAGAAACTTTTGAATATCTATCAATTTTTGTCAAATTCATCTTCTAATTTTTATTAAGATTTCTTATTAGATCAGCGAACAATAATTATTTTGTTTTATGTCTACTCTTTAGGAGAGGGTTATGTTCTCCCTGTATTATTTGTATTGATTTGAAGTTTTTAATGAAATTTTAATATATTATATTAAAAAATTTTAAATGAGAAGGGTATTTTATAGTCTTTATATGTAATATTAGTTACAAATACTTTTCAAACTAAATAAGAAAATATTACCCTACAAAATTGGAAAAAGAAAACTACTATTATTAAATTACTTTTAACATATCTTACCCTACATAGTTGAAAAGAGAGCATTTTTAGGAAATGACAGAGTCACAGAGCAAATCGACCAGACAACGAAGCAAAGAATTTGTCATGGTTCTTGTTTCAAAATGCAGGATCCATGGTTAGATTAGTTATTGACTTAATGTTTTTATCCTTTTCAGTAAAAAGTAGTAATCAGCTTCCACTAATATTCTGGAGATTCATGTTTTTTTTTTTTTTTTTTTTTTTTTTAAAGATAAACTCCAGATATAATTAAATCTTTAAAGACTATATTCAAAGTGGTAGTCACTAGAGATAGGCAAATGGTTTGGCCAATTTAATTTCAATGAATTGGTAATCAGTATTTAAATTTATTCAATGAGTAGTTATAGTTCAGTTAAAATTGAATCTAACCATATTAATCAAATTAATTGAGGAATAAAATGAGATTTTTTCAACATTTATTTAGAATTAGGAATGTTAATTTTGTTAAAATGTTAAGGTTAATTCAGTTAAAATCGATTAATGAGATATTTCAGTAAATATCAATCAGTTAATTCAGTTTTTATTTTCTTTTCTTTTGTTACGGTTAATGAAAAATTAATTCGCTTGGTTTAATATAGTTGAATTCGCTTAGTTTGATATAGTTGAATATATAATTCAGTTAAATTCGATTAATTCACTTAATTCGATTAAGAGAGAAAAAAAGTAAACTGTCAAAATGTTGAGTTATCAAATATTTAATTTGATTCACTGAAATACATGAAACATACTTTTTAAAAAACATGATGGAAGTCCACGTTTTTATTTCTTAATTCTTTTGGCAACAGCTTCAAACTCTTCCCTCGTTGGAAATGGAGCAAGTATAACTAACTGAACGTCTATTATATTTTTCTGAGGCAACAATGTTTGTATCTTCCTCATCAACCACATCAAAACACCCAAAAGGGCGAATTTTACTGAGCACACTTGTTCGACCTCCTTGAAGATATGCACCTTCAATTTTGGACAACGCTTCCTCTATTCGTCAATGAAAGGACATGGGCATAATATCTCTTCTTCAGATGCAGTACACGTACACCACAATTCATCACTTTGCAACAGTGAAAAGGATTGCCATCCATATCTTCATGATAGAATTCAATTACTGCCTCTCTGTATTTACAGAAATGATCATATTTTGTAAGATCCACACATGGATCATATCCAAAGAACATGGGATATTGCCTTCGAAATTTTCCATTAATGTATCTAGAATTAGAAGTAATGTGTTGGAGATTGAGAGGAGGAGATAAAACAAAGAAAGCAATATATCAGGGTTTAAGGAAGTAAAAACAAAGTTGATTCAAATACAAATCTTCTTTTTTCTTTTCTTCTTCATTTTTTCTACATAAATTAATATTCTTATAAAGCTCTCTCTTTCAAACTCTTGCTTTCACGTTTTTCTCTCTTACGCTTTCATTAACTAGGGTTGCTTTATATAGCAACATTATATAAGATTTCAGAGATTGATTTGGGTTTTTGAGATTGATTCTATTTCTGCTATACACCTCTTTAAATAGAGGGAGCTGTTACAATATGATAAGCATAGGCAGAAGAAGATAAGTACACAACAAATAGAACTTAGCTATACAAACAGAATTATAAACAGAATAAAACTTATCTTATTCGTGTGGCTTAATACTCCTCCGCAAGATTGTGTTCCCACAACGAACACCAATCTTGTATCGATTTGTAACAAATATTGTTTTCGACAGTGCCTTTGTTAACAAATCTGCCAGCTGATCTTTAGAAGATACATGAGCTACTCGAATCTTGCCTTTCTGAACCAAATCTCGAACAAAATGGATATCAATCTCTATATGCTTCATCTTGGAATGATATACTGGATTTTGACAAGCATAGGTTGCCGAAACATTATCACAATATAACACTGGACATTTAATCGACTCATTTAAACACTCTAACTCAATTAATAACGACTAGACCCAAATAATTTCAGAAGTTGCCGCTGCCGCTGCTCTATATTCGGCCTCTGTTGATGATCAGGCAATGGATTTTTGCTTCCTAGAGGACCAAGAAATAGGAACTGATCCCAAATATAAAACAAACCCAGTCGTTGATGTTCGATCAGCCGGATCTCCTCCCCAATCCGCATCTAAAACTGCATGAAATTTTAAAGAAGTTTGATTGGATATTAAAATTCCATGATCTAGCGTGGACTTCAAATATCGCATCAAGCGCTTGAGCATGTCCCAATGTTGTGCATTAGGTTTCTGCATAAATTGCGACAATTTATTTACTGAATAACATATATTCAGGCGCGTCCAGGTCAAATATTGTAGAGTGCCTACCAATTTCCTAAAACCAGTAGCATCAACAACTAATCTGCTATCATCATTTTTAACCAGATTTGCTGTTATGGCAACGGGAGTCTTTACTGGCTTAGAACCTTCCATTTTTGCTGCCGTTAATAACCTGGTGATATAGTGGTGTTGAGAAAGAAATAGACCATCTTTACAATGATGAATATCAATCCCCAAAAACAAATGTATAGGCTGTGGCTCCTTGAGTGAAAACCAAGAAGCAAGTTCTTTCTCAAACATCCGAATAAAATCACTGCTATTTCCAGTAATAAGCAGATCATCAACATATACTAAGAAATAGCAAGTCACTCCATCTTGACAATATAGAAACAAAGAATGATCACACTTAGATTGAACAAACCCAAAATCCAAAGCACACTTACGCAAGGCTTGATACCAAGCACGAGGAGCTTGTCGAAGTCCATACAGCGCCTTCACCAATTTACAAACAAATGTCGGTTTCAAACTATCAACAAATCCAGGTGGCTGCTGCATATAAACTTTCTCCTGTAAAGGACCATGAAGAAAAGCATTATTAACATCCAATTGACTTATTTCCCACCTATTCTTGACTGCAATTGTAAGAATAATTCGAATTGTGGCGGGTTTTAAAATAGGACTGAACGTTTCTTCAAAATCCACCCCAGGCCGTTAACTGTATCCTTTAGCGACTAAACGAGCTTTATACTTTGCAATACTCCCATCTAGATTCTTTTTCAGCCGAAAAACCCATTTGCACCCCACCAAATTCTGATTCCTGTTAGGAGGCACTAACAACCAAGTTCCATTAGAAATCAATGCATTATATTCATCAGACATGGCAGCACGGCATTCATTATGATTAAGAGCTTGCGAAACACATGTTGGTTCAATATTAAAAGGTAATGGATACTTAGTCGCTAGATAAAGACGTTTGGGCTTAAAGATATTATTTTGAGACCTAATTCGCATAGGATGCGTACGAGCAACGGGATTAGAAACAGGAATAGAATCTGGTATAGCAACTTGCAAAGGAACTGGAGCAGACTCATCAACTGACGCAACAGACTCATCATTTGTAGCAGCTGCACCGATTGGAGAAGAAAGAGAAACAGCAGCAGCTACATCTACAGGTAAGGAAATAGGAGCAACTGACCCAGCTAAAACAATATCAGTTGAAGAAGTAGAATTTCCAACCGTAGGACAGAAAGGAACCAATTGAACAGAGACAGCAAAAGTATCATTATAAAAATCATACCAAGATTCTTTAGAAACCGAAACATCTGATAGCTTGTCGTGTCCTGGAAATTTTGTCTCACAAAACTGCACATGTCTAGAAACATAAATTCTTCCAACAGTATAATCAAAGCAAAGATAAGCACTTTGTGTGAAGGAGTATCCTAAAAAGATACATGGCTTAGACTTAATATCAAATTTAGTTTTAACATAAGGCCTAAGACATGGGTAACACAAGCAGCCGAATACCCTTAGAGTTCTATAATTTGGATGGTGACCAAAAAGTTTGTAATATGGAGACAAATAACCAAGAATTGGAGTTGGTAGTCTATTAATTAAGTATGCCGCAGTTTGGAATGCATAAGACCAGAATGTTTTGGGTAAAGATGCAGTTTGAAGAAGAGTGAGTCCAGTCTCAACGAGATGCCTATGTCTACGTTCTACTGCCCCATTATGTTGAGGAGTGTGGGGTGGTGTTTGTAGATGAGAAATACCATTATTTCTAAAAATCGAGCCCAAAGCTATATATTCACCTCCCCCATCAGTATAATAGAAACAATCTTACTGGAAAATTTATTCTCAACAAGCTTCTGAAAGACGGGAAAAATTTTGGAAACATCTGATTTGAATTTCAATGGATATAACCAAATATACTTTGTGAAATGATCGACAAAGATAATATAATACTTAAAACCATCAACAGATTCAACAGACACTGGACCCCATAAATCAGAATATATTAACTTTAAAGGATGAGAATTGGACAAAGACGACTTTCCAAAGGCGAGTCTATGACTCTTATTACAATGACAAGAATCACAATAAAATTCTTCATTTTGAGAGATAGGTAAATGAAATTTAGACAAAATATAACTAGAAATTTTCTTGGACGGATGACCCAGACGATTATGCCAAAACGACGACGAGGCACGAACACTGAAACAAGCTTGAGGACAGGAAGCCAATCTATCTTTAGATAAAGATGAAAGAAGATATAACGAGTCCTTAATTCGTCCCCTTGTTATGATCTCCCCCGTGATTAGATCCTTCACAAGAAAATAATCAAAAAAGAATTCAATTGACACATTATTTTTCAAACAAAACTCAGAAACAAAGATCAAGTTCTCCGTAGACTTAGGAACACATAACACATTATTAAGAGGGCAATTTTTTGACGAAATGAAAAGACACTTTGAAGCAACATGTGTAATACGCAAACCTAAACCATTAGTCAAGTGGAGCTCATCCAAGCCATCATACGGTACATGAAGAGAAAGATTCTATAAATCGTTGGTAATATGATGAGTTGCTCCAATATCAAGGACCCATCCATTATCTTGTGAAGCAGAAGAATGAATTGAATTTGCTCGTGGCTGGGGAAAATTATTCTTGAAAAATTTCTTCGCACTAAAACACTGCCTTGCCGAGTGATTAGGTTTCTCACAAATCTGACAAATAATTTTGGATTGCCCATAACCTATCGACTGTCCAGAACGACCTTGAGACTCAGAAGAAATTTGAGACTTGTCAGTGGTAGCCTCAGATTTACGAAAGTTATATCCTTTCCGAACAGAATTTGCCACAAGTGGCACCACTTCAAAAGTCGAATCTGTGCGTTTAAGATATAACTCATGTGCGAGAAGCTTATCTTCTAATTCTTCAAACCAGATTACAGAATCTCGAGCACGCACAGCCGCAGCAATCTCCTTAAACTCAGGTCCAATTCCATTCAGAACATAGATAATTAAATCAATTGGAGAAACTAGACTTCCACAAAGGGACAAATCATCTGAGATAGCTTTAACCATCTGCAAATATTCAGAAATTGGTCGGGTTTCCCTTTTAAGATTAGATAATTTTTCACGAAGAGAAATAAGTCTTGTTGCAGATCTATTTGGAAATGAGCTTTGTATTCGATCCGAAGCTTCTGCAGATGTTTCAGCAGAATTAACAACATGCATAGCCGAAAAACTGGTAGCACCTATAAGAGCAGCCAAAATCAATTGATCTTGACACTCCCAAAGTTCAAAATCTGTATTTGGTACCTCCTTTCCATCTTTTTGTATAACTGGAGAAGGAGGAACAATCTTTCGTTCAACATACCCAAGTAAACCATAACCTCTAAGAATCCGAACAACCTGAGCTTGCTAGGAAGGATAATTTTGTGAAGTCAATTTCAGAGGAAACTGAGAAGCATTGAACGAAATTAACGTTCGACCAGAGGAATGAATAACATTAGAGTTATTTGAAGATAAAGTCATGACGACTCACAGAATTGAAAGGAGAGAGAAGAAATAAAAACCGTAGTTTTTACGGCTCTGATACCATATAAGATTTCAGAGATTGATTTGGGTTTTTGAGATCGATTCTATTTCTGCTATACACCTCTTTAAATAGAGGGAGCTGTTACAATATGATAAGCATAGGTAGAAGAAGATAAGTACACAACGAATAGAACTTAGCTATACAAACAGAATTATAAACAGAATAAAACTTATCTTATTCGTGTGGCTTAATACATTATACTAGCTTTCCACAAAGAAGTCAATACTAACTTCTCATGATTTAATGAAGTTTTTCTCTTTGTTTGTGGCTAAATTTAAGCTCTACCACAAATTCATTCAACATTCAAATAATCTAGAGCTTTCATACAAAAAACAATTCGTTAGAAATAAGAAAGCTAAGCTGAAAGCACTTAGCATCACAGCACCAAAGGAATTACTCAACATAATGAGATTTCCTTTACCATACCAACCACCAAAATAAGAAAGGCGATCACCTCACTCTCTGTACTCATCTTTTAAGTGATATTGACACCTAATCTGGACACCATTGTTGCCCAGAAAAAAAGTTGTTGAATTTAATAACAAAACACAGAGTGAAAACCCAGGAACTTGATGTTAGCCCACTGTGAAGGTAGCTGCATTGTCGTAGAAAATCCTTCACTTTGATGGCCAAACCACCTTGGGAATGTATGTCCATCAATGCAAAAACTAGATTCTCCCGCTAGTATAGAAGGAATCCGCAAATGAGAATCATGACCATTAACATTGGAATTATCGGTTAAAAAGAATCAGAAAATTTATTTTTTAAAATTTTATTTGTTCAGCATTTTATTTTTTTTTATGAGAAAATTTTATCTTTTAAATTTTTTAAACCTAAAATTTAGGTAGATATAGTTGAATTGAACAGTAGTATTATATTTCTACTTCGTTTTCACAATTATTTGATTATATTATTTTTATTATAGTTGTTCTTTAATAATTCTTTGTAGGCTACCGTTTGATGTGTTTTATAAGTGTAGTGGTTTTTGCCTGTCTTTTCTTTTTTTTTTTCTGAGCATTTTTTTTTTTTTTTTGTATATTTTTAACAAATATACCTTTAACTCATCTTTCTTGCGTCGGAGGCATTGTAATGAGAGCATCATGGCAGAAAGAAACCAAGCCGAGATAGCCCAAAATCACCAACATGCTTCAGCAACTGAAACTTCTGTCCCGCCTCTCAAAGAGTCTGCCACTTCGCTTATTGTCATCTACCCTCGAAGATATTGCCTCCTCTCACCCAACTAAAAGTCAGTATTATTTGTCTTCCTTTTTTGTATTTAATTTTAACATGTTCTTCAGATTTCTAGTATTGGGTTTCTGTCTAAAATATTAATAATAATAATAATAATAATTTAACTGAGCATTTGGTTTTATGGCTGTTTAACTAATTATAGATGACTATTGTATTTTGTATTTTGCATTTTCTACTTGCTTTTTTTCTTTATTATTGTTGCATATTAATATTTGATAGTTGAATAATAAAAATTATTTGTATTTTTTTCATGAATCTATATCTAACTCAAACTCTAATATAGTTATAGTGTTTAAATATGACTCTAATATATTCTATTAATTAAATTCTAATCAATACTCCTAAAACATAAAATTTAAATTCAAAATATCGTGGAAATAAATTTTAATTTGGATTTTTATTAAAATGTTAATAAAAAATATTATTAAAATGTTTAATAGTTTATTGATGTTTTTATTTATTTATGTATATTAATTATGTTAATAATATTAAATCTAAGTAGTAAAGAATTATTAATTAACATAATGAGACAATACATAAATAAATATATAAATATAAATATAAATTTTTATAATGAAAATTTATATAAAAACATTAAATAAAAATAATTCAAGAAATATTGAATAAAAATAAAAATTTATATAAAATTTTCTTTTATTGTATATTTTTTAAAAATTTCAAATAATCAATTATATTTTTTAAAATTTTAAATATATTTAATTATAAAATATTGAATAATAATAAGCATTCAACTAAAACATAAACAAAAATAAAATTATAGATGTTCTCTCCTTTCTTCTTTCTATTTTTTTATAGAAATTTTCAAAATCTTCTTTTATATTTCTACAATTTGATTGGATCTTGAATATATTTTTAAAATTTTATTTTTCAACTGATATATAGATTATTATCCTTTTGAAATTTTTAAATTATTTTATTTTATTAATATTTTTAAGCTAATTACATTTAGATAATGCAAATAACCGCGCGCAAAACGCAGATCAACTTCTAGTTTTGTTATAATTGAGGAATTAATTGATTATTTAATCTCGTGCAAAAATCTTAAATAATTTATATTTTAGAACCGATCATTTTAGTTTTATTTACTTATTTTTACGATTTTTTGTGAATCTTTTAATTTATTCAATAAGCAATTATATTTTCTAAACAAATTAATGTAGTTATTTATAAGAAAATTACTAATATTGAAAATAAAATTATTATAATAAATAAGATAATTTTAAAACAACTTCAATTGTGAAAATAATATAATTCTAATTTATAGTAAATAAGGATTTGTATTCCTAAACAAATTGATGTAATTATTTATAAGAAAATTTGTAATCTAGAAAATAAAATTATTATAATAAGTAATAAATGCAATAATTTTAAAGATAACTTCAATTGTTTGAAAATAATATAATTCTAATCTATAGTAAATAATTTACACATAATTGAGCCTGCATAATTGGGAGAATAAATTTTCTTTTCTCTTCTTTTTTAACTTGAGAATATGTTTTTTAGAAGAAATTAAACTGAAATTTCATTAAGAGAAAACTGTATACAGATATGGGATCCAGATCAATATATTTCTGTATTTTTATATAGGAAGCCTAATAATAAATCATTTATATAAATAATGAAGAAACACGATCTTGATTTGAAATATCTGATTGAGTTGAGAGATCATAATATTTGTACCATTAGCAACCGCTTGCTCCATTTAGTGGCTATTCATGGTCATTGTTCGACTCTATAGTCTTTCTACAAGTTCAATATGACTACCTTCAAATTTTTTTCTGAAGATCTGCACTTTGTTCTATATAAGTAACCAAATAACAAAATATATTAGACAAAATCACCATAATGATGACAATAATAATTCAAAATTAGATCTGAAAATAAAATCTCAAGATATGGGCAACGATAAACCCAATAATTAGGCTATAATAATTCAGATATGAAGGTTATTTAAAATAAAAAAAAAAAAAGAGACAACTACCGATGAGAGCTCATCTGTGGATGTTGTCTCGCCGGTGACCGCCGTAAAAGAAGAAAATAGAACTTTTAGATTTTAGATCCAATGAGAATATTTTTTTTATAATATTGAAAAATACTGTACTTGAGAACATTTCTAGTTATGTTTCTTTCTTTTCTTGTTACCCAAGACTTTATGTACGGAATTGGAACGTATCATGAATCGATTTTGGTGGGGAAGTGGGCGGAATTATTCTCAGGGCATTCATTGGCTAGCTTGGAACAGAATGGCTATCCCGAAGGTGTTTGGAGGGCTAGGATTTCGGAAAATTCATGAATTTAATGTAGCTCTTCTAGGTAAACAGGGCTGGAAACTCATGGTAAGCCCAGATTCATTGGCTGCACGTGTTTTGAAAGCAAAGTATTTTCCGCATTGTAGCTTCCTGGAAGCTGATCTCGGCTCCAATCCGAGCTATGTTTGGCGCAGCATTTGGGGGTCTAAGAGTTTGATTGAAAAGGGATTATATTTGCGGGTTGGTAGTGGTTCCAACATATCTATTTGGGACTCTCCTTGGCTGTGTGACGACGAGTGTTCTTTTATCTCTACTCCTAGACCACACGACAGTAATGCTTTCCTTGTTTCGGATCTTATTGTGCAACGAAGATGGGATGTCGAGCGAATTCGTCAATTATTCAATGAAAGAGATGTTGCTTGTATCCTCTCTATTCCTTTAAGTAATCACATGGGAGTTGACCGGGTTTGCTGGAAATTTGACACAAAAGGTACATACACAGTCAAGAGTGCTTACAGGTTACTTCTGCATAATCCTCTTGCGTCCCAATTTATGCCTCCTAACAGTTGGACTCAATTATGGAAGATGAAGATTCCACCCAAAGTTACCAATTTCATTTGGCGTGCAGTATGTGATGTTCTCCCTTGTAGGAGGAATTTATGTTCTCGGAAGGTGGACATTCAAGATATTTGCCCTCTATGTCTTGGACATTCTGAAACTAATCTTCATGTTCTTATCAATTGCCCTTTTTCAAGACAAGTTTGGACTCTTTCCCATATTGGGTTTCGGTGGTCTTCGGCTTTGTCTTTTGGGGAATGGTTTCAGCAAGCCTCAACATCCTTGACATTGGAGAATTTGAGTTACGTTTCTATGGTGTGTTGGGCATTATGGGTCACCAGAAATGATACGGTCTGGCGTCAAAAAAGCAGGAATCCAAGGGCGGTTATTTTACTAGCTACGGGAGTTTGGCATGCATGGAAGGAAGCTAAGCTTCATGATTTGGGTGCTCCTTCTCCAGTATTCTCTAATCATACATGGAGTCCGCCTCCGTTCAACTGGTTAAAGGTGAACACGGATGCTTCAACTGGAGTGGCTTCTGGTTATGTGGGTATTGGCACGGTAGTTAGGAATTCAGCCTCTGAGTTTATTGCTAGCAAAGCATGGAGATTTCCGGGCTATTTCAATGCTAAGGTGGCTGAGGCTATAGCCGTGAGAGAAGCTTTAAGCTGGATCAAGGATCACGGATGGAATTATATTTTGTTGGAAACCGATTCTCAGTCAGTTGCAAATGCCATCAACAATGATAATACGAATGACTCCTCTGCTTTTGGTTTGATAATTCAGGACTGCAAATCTCTTTTGTCTGAGATACCAGTCGCAAAATGTAATTTTGTTTATAGGTCTGCAAATGTGGCTGCACATACATTAGCAGTTGGCACACATTCCGAAGCAGGCTTGGGGGATTGGAATTCTGTACCACCTCCTGCTCTACTTGATTTTTTGATTTCGTAATAAAGTTTCTCATTTTAACTTCAAAAAAAAAAAAAAGTAACGGAACCAGTGGTCAAACCCGTCGGCTAGACTAACTAAAGTCAAATCCAAAAACAATGACAGCTAAAACTGTATAAGTAATTAAATATTAACCAGTCATATACATCACATTGTGCGGTTATTAATTTTTTATTAATTTCTTTTTGAACCTGAACCACAGCACAGTGGTTCTGCATGGGACTATTATGGAAACGACACTCTCAGTTCAATTTTCTCTATTCACAATGTTAGGATTTAAACTCTAGGTGCTGCTTAAATGATTTATTACCTCACTTCACTGGACCAACTGGTAGTTTATAATTTTGTTATTAATTGTTGAAAAATTAAAAAAAATTATTACTTTAAAAGAATACTAATAGTGTTATTAATTCTCTTAATTATTGAAAAATTTTAAATAACATATCACTAATATCACTAATGATATTTAAAAAGTCAGATTACAAAATAATCAAAAAAAAAAAAAAAAAAACATAATGCTGCCTCAGCAAAAATGTTGATATAGGTGTGGAAATTGAAAATGAAATAGTCACATCAACAACTTCAGGAATATCAAAGAGTAAAACTGTTCCTTTGCTTGAAATGCAAAGGAATTTCTTCTGGACAATAGTTTTCTACGGATGGATTTTTGGGCATGCAACTGATTGCTAGATTGTTTCAATTTTGAGGTTTCTAGCATTTATGTTGTTAGACTTTTTTTTTTACTATAGGATTAGAATTGAAGTTAGAGATAATTTATAAGCATGAGTATGTTTATTAAAAAAGAAAAAAAAAAGAAAGTAAATCTTGTGAATTTAGCATCTCCATTTTTTAAAACTCTAGTACTTTTAAACAATTGTATTTCTAATCCCATTTCTTAACATGTTTGTTCTACTTGTAATTGCCAAATGTTGAATGTTAAACCCTACATATGTTAGCAGTGGTTTATCAATATGTATCTACACACCCATACATATATATTAAAAAGTAATATGTTTTGTCCTTTTAATATGCCCTGTGTATATCCAAATAAGCAAAATTCTAATATCAGTTGTCGTATGAACTATATATCCTATCTTTCACTAAACAATCAGATATATGATTGATTGTTGTATCCCCTGAAACAAAAGGCCGCAATACAATTTGTCTGTCCAGAATTTCTATCTAAAATTCCATAATTCATCCCAACTAATACCCCGAAACAAAAACTGCTAAAATTTTTAAAAAGTGTCGTCAGCTCAAAAAGTAATCACTACGATGATAGTCTTGGCTTGCAAAAGGAAGCAAACTGAGTTGACTTAAAGTAACTTTTGTATGCTGCTGAGTTTGTGATTCAGGAATAGTTGTCTTATCATTCCTCTTTCTAGAAGCTTTTAATTTCTGCATGGCAGCTATCTGAGTTGCAGTTCTACCACTAACATATTGCACATGTACTTTCAGGTATCTGTTTAATAAAAACAATATGTAAACAACCATTTTCAAACATTATGATCAATCAGTAGTCATCTAAGCTTTAATAACAATGCATAATTTTATAATAAAAATAAATAATAATGCATAATGGTGGTATGACCTCCATTTAATGCTTTGTTATTTCCCTGAATTTCCATGTGATGAATGCTTTCTTGACAAATATTCCATCTCCTTCTTGCCAAGTAAGCTGCCACATAATAAAAATTGGACTCACATTTGCAGAATTATTTTTTCAATTTGTCACGTCATCTAGAGACACGAAATTGCAAAATGTTACAAATTAAGCCATTTAATTGTTGCCGATTTCCGTTGAGACACCCATTGACATGAGGCATTATGTGCGAGACTCTCATTTTCTTGGAAACTTAACCCCTTGTTTGAAATAAATGAATTCCATAAAATTTTGTAGAATTGATTTACAAATTTAAATTTTTGTGTTTTGTGTGAAAAGAAAAAGGAAGAATTCAATTGTAAGGATTTGAATATAATTAAACCAGATTCTAAAAAAAAAAGCCACCTATAGACGCTTTACGCCCAATCATTCCTGAAGGAGTTGGACAGAGAAAGCAATAAGTTTTATTTTTTCTTCAGCAAAAATCCTCTAAAAAAAAGTTAAAATATTAAAATTAAGAAATCACTGGAGCAACCATTGAACCTCAAGAGAGATATAAATAATAAAATAAAAACACACTAAAGAAAGAGAAATGGTTACTGAATCTACCAATAATTGCCTTCAATCTTGCCGAGCACTGAAAAATCTTAATTTTGTTTTAAAGATTAGGAACATAAATATATTGTTGAAACTATTGTGAGGGTGTTTTAGTTTGAATGGAATAATAAATATAACTTAAAACTATTCTAATCACTGCAATTTCATGTTTAAAAAATTACATTTATATATATATATATATATAAATGTTAAAAAAATAAGTTGGAGTGCTTTACAAACTTCCAATGCTCATTTTCTACTTTTTCATTTTCTTTTTCTTTTTTGTTAGACATGTTGATCTGTTCGACTCCTTCAGGGCCTAATTCTTCATCACCTACATCAAAACACGCAAAGGGTCGAAGACAATCAACTCTATATCTTGCACGAAAATTTAGACTCCCAGCAATTTTGTCTAATTCTTCTTCTTTCTGTTGTCCAATAAAACGACATCGACAAAATAAATTCTCTTCAGAATATAGTAGACGTACACCGCAATTCATCACTTTGCAACCGTGTAAAGGATTGCCATCCATATCTTCAGGGTAGAATTCAACTACTAACTCTCTATATTTACTGAAATGATCATCTTTTGTAGCGTCCACACATGGATCATACCCGAAGAACATAGGATATTGTCTCCCAAACTCTTTGTCATGATAAGTACAGAGAGTTCTTTCACCGTACCAACCACCAAAATAGGAATGGAGATTTCTGCACTCTCCATCCTCATTTTTTAAACGATATCGACATCTAACCTGGAAACCATTGTTACCCATATAGTTATTGAATTTAATAACAACACACAGATTGAATCCCATGAACTGGATGTTAGCCCACTGTGAAGGTAGCCGCATTCTCGTAGAAAATCCTTCATTTTGATGGCCAAACCACCTCGGAATTCTATATCCATGAATGCAAAAACTAGATTCCCCTGCTAGAACCGATGGCATCTGCAACATGAAGATCACAGCTATTAATTACAGGGAAATTGTCGGTTAAAAAAAATCAAAAGATCAAACGGAAAGAGAGACCTGATGACGCAGTTTTTTCCCATAGTGCCAAAATTTTGTGAGGGCGTGGTTCATGATGTTGTGCATTGCAGTGAAGGACAAATTGCAACAGTCAGTGAAAAAGAATTCAAAAATATTTCCCACTAATCCATTTGAATATAAAGGTACTCTAGACAGTGAAATGCAATTATGTGCGTCTAATTTTGTCAGCTGCGGTGGAAGTGCTGGTAATGATTTTAAATTCTGGCAACTTCTTAAACCAAGGTATTGAAGCTGAAAGAGCTTATGGATACTTCCAGGTAGGTGTCTGAAACTATTTCCACTTAGATCTAGTGCTTCAAGTGAGAATAAGTAACCGATGCTATAAGGCACGCCCAATAAACTGCAATTAGTAAGATATAGCTTCCGTAAATATAGACTATTTGCTTCTCTGTCAGGCACGTTCATAACACCCAAGATCACTGGTGGCAATATGGAAAGATTTCTGCAGTTTCTCACTTCCAAGCTTGAAAGCCCCTTCAAATTTTCAATAGGTGAGGGGAGACTTGTAATGGCTGTTCCGTCTAAATAAAGATACCTCAATGATCCCATAACCTCTACAACTGCAGGAAAAGTTTGAAACATGGAGCAACCTGACAGATTAAGCCTTTGCAAGGATTTCAGCTTACAAATACTGCTAGGAAGAATTTGAAAACTTAAGCACTTTTGCAAGCTCAATTCCTCAAGCTTACATAAATACTCAATTGAAGAGGGGATTTTGTGTATACTTGTTTCGTCTAAAAACAACTTCTTTACATTCCTTGAAACATCTGGAAACTTGCTGATGTTTGAGCAACCAGAAAGAATAAGATTTTCAAGAGACGCCAACTTAGAAATGTCACAAGGAATGTTCTTAAGTCTTTTGCAGTTTTTCAAATCCAAACAACAGAGTTTGGTGAGATGGCCAATTGAGGAGGGAAGTTCTTCTATTGCAGTTCCCCTCAAGTACAAGTATCTTATATATGTCGACATATCTGGAAGACTAGTGATGTTTGAGCAGCCAGAGAGATCAATAATCAAAAGAGATTTCAACCTTTGCACACTTTCTGGAAGATTCCTAAGATGTATACAGTCCTTTAGATTCAAAGTAACTAGTCGGCCGAGATTCCCAATTGATTTGGGCAGTTCTTCTATGGCAGTCTCGTTCAAATTTAAATACCTTATGTTCTCTGCAAACTCCGGACATTCCCTGAAATTTGAGCAACCAGAGAGGTTAATTGTCTTTAGAGATCTCAATTTATTGCCAATCGGGAGATGCATAAGGCTTCTGCAGCATTTCATATTCAAATCAACAAGATTGTCTAAAAACTGAATGGATGACGACACTTCTACCAAGTGAGGACAGTTTTCAAAATTAATTCTTTCAATATTCTTGGCCTGTGACAGGTCTGGAAAAGTAGTCAAGCGCTCAGAGTAACTAAGATTAATGTCTTTCAAGCTCACAAGATTCTGCAGAAATAATACAAGAAATTAATGTTTACTCAACCCACAATGTTTTTTTAAAGAAAAAAAAAAGGGGTAGTAAAAATGAAGCATGAAGATAGATCTTATAGCAAACCTGCACTCCTCTCCATAGTTGTTTAACGTTGCTGTATGCTAGGTTCAGTTCAACAAGTTTCTCTGCTTGAAAATTAGATGGCATAGACCTTAATGGGTATCCATCCCAGTGGAGATACCTCAACTCATCAGAAAGAAACTCAAGGCCATGATGAAGGTGCAATTTTCTGTTATTTCCAATTCTAGCATTGTAAATTTTAAGCAGTCTAAGATTATCCATGTTCGCAAAAGCTCTGGAACATAAGTTCACTTCTCCTATTGTTGATGCATCCAAAAATATCCCTTCCACATTTTCAGTTCCCTAGATATCACATCAACGAATAAATAGTGCATAAGTTACGTAAATATATAAAGTTTCCAACTTACTTTCGTATATGTGTGTGTGTGTGTGTGTGTGTGTGTATGAAGGACACATAGTACACACCCCAAAGGATATATTCACATCATGCATATGGCTCTCACCAGATTTTTGGTCAACACTTGAACGATATCAATAGGATTCCACAGTCTACTGCGCTTGCCCAGCTTAGCAACAGATTCCTGCCGCACAATTTCATGAGCCATTTCAAGCAACAAGTCATGTATCCCTAGTTTGTTTTCAAGGACAGTAATGAGGCATCTATCAACTAGAACACTGATTCCAATATCAGCTGAGAAACCACAACCATCAAGGATTCTTTTAACGAAATCAATTTGGTGCCCCTTAAAAAAGCAAGCAATATCAAGAAATACACTTTTCTCTTCATCATCTAGCATATCAAAGCTTATTCTTAATACATTACAGATTTGAGAATGTGGACCTCTTCCAAGCTTATTCAGTGCACTTTCCCAATCTCGTTTCCTTCTGTCAAATAGATATGAACCCAAAACTTTAAGCGCCAATGGGTTTCCCTGAGCATAATTCACTACCTTATTTGATAAGTCTAACCTATCTTTCGGGGGATAGTTTTTCTTAAAAGCATACAAACTGAACAATTGAAGAGCTTCATCATCATTTAATCCCTCAACTTCATATACATCATCAACTATATTCTTAAGAACCTGCCTATCTCTAGATGTCACAATAACTCTACTTCCCAAACCAAGATTCGATCTTCTAATTAGGGCGTCTAATTGATCTACATCATCCACATCATCAAGAAGAAGAAAAACCTTAGTGCATCGGAGCCTGTCCTCATTGGAAATGGACCCCATGTTGGGACTTAGAGTATGTAGATTTTCTTCCTCTAATATTTCAAATAATAGTTTTTGTTTTAAAAAATCTAGCCCACATCTTTTTGACTCTTCCTTAATATTTTTGAGAAAGCAGCAACCTTCATATTCACTTGAAACGCTATTGAAAATTGCTTCAGCAATAGTCGTCTTACCTATCCCACCCATACCCCAAATTCCAACAATCCGAACATCTGGTGACCCAAAGCACAACAACTTTCTAATTTGTTCAATGTGAGAGTCTATCCCAACCAGGCCTTTTGAATTTCTAAAGGATGCATGATTCAACTTCCTCAAAATATGTTTCATAATATCATTCACAAGCTTGGCCTCAGGTCTGCAAAATATGAAGAACAAGTAGTAGTGACATGTGAGAAGGAAACAAAGGAATTGATAAGAGTTTTGTCAAATCATCATTTTCTTTTTGATTACTGTCTGCAACAATGGAAGGAAGCCCACAAGAAGTTAGATTAACACAAATGATCTAATTTTTCTTCCATAGTTAGCATTTATGCTAAGCATATAAAATTTTTACATACTAATAAAGTTTCCACTAGACATGCTAACCAGAGGAAAGAAGGCCTGCAAAGGAGTGAGAGGATTAGAGTGTAGAGCTATCATCTTGCAACCTACAAATCTCAACATGTTATTAGATAACTTGTGAAATTGGTGTGCGCTTCTTAGTTGAATATCAACTAAGAGGATGTGCATCCAGAATTTGTACAAAAACTAGAGAGCGCTACAAAATAAGTTTTTTTATTGCATTTTCAACCAAGACGAGAAAATTCACAAAGGAGAAAAAGCACAACTCTTTGTCTCAACCTTCCAACTCAGGTACGTGATTTATACTGTTTTCATCTTGTTATATATTTCAAAGATTAGAAAATATAAGCAGATTATCAATTTACACATACCTAATCACCTGAGAATCCCATCCAGATATACTAGCCGCTTTCATCAAGTCGACCCTCCACCTTGGCACTTTTTCCATTTTCTCCTTAAAGTTCTTATCAACATGAGTAAATGCATCCGCAAAACTCCCGCTTTGTTCTTGTAAAAGAGATGGATCTATATGATAGAAAACTGGCAAAACTACCTGTCCATAAGTATCTTTGCATTCAATAATTTTGGACATTTCATCCAAGCACCATGGAGAAGATGCATAGTTTTTGGAGAAAATGATTACAGAAATCATCGATTCTTCAATCGTTCTCAAAAGGGCAGGAGTTATTTCTTCCCCTCTTTGAAGGTCATTGTCTATGAAGGTCTTGACTTTTTTACGATACAAAGCATCATAGAGATGACTAGTAAAATTATCACGAGTATCCTCACCTCTGAAGCTAAGAAACACATCATACTTGCGTTTACGACTAGCGGAAGAAGATGCCATAATGGATAGTTTCAATATCTTATGCGGTACTGTTTTCCTGGAAAATCAAAATCGAGAAATAACCATTACTGACAAGTGTTGTGCCACAGAAATAATAATCGAATCCAATAAAAGGACTCTACAACTTCAAGACCATCAAACATTAAAAACTTTAAAAATCTTCTAATGGGATCAGAAAAAAAAAAAATAAATAGAAGAAAGACTGTAACAATTATCCATGCCTTTTTACTAAATCCTTTAGCGTATATTAAACTATTAAACAAAAAAAAAAAAAAAAAGAAAAAAACACAAGCCTATATTTCTGATATCACCAGAAAGGAGAACGAAGCTCAAACAGGATTGATTATCAGACTCAACTTAGGTTGGAATAGGACTCGATAAATATAAACAATCAGAGAGAAAGGAACCTAATTTACATATTCATCAGAAAGACAGAAAGCAAATTGAACTGAATACCACAAGGAATAGAGTTTTGATCATCTTATCTGTTATACCACAAGGGAGAGAAATATCATCCATCCATTGCCTTTGATCATCTTATCTGTTATACTGTAACAGAGAGACTAACAGTTTTGACTAAAAGACCAAGGTCCTTGCTAGCTTGCCTTCATGGAAATTTAAGGAAAATTTCTTTTCTTTCTCCTTCTGAGTTAAAAAAAAAAAAAAAGAAAAGAAAAAGGCAAAAAAAGACTTTTATAAGATATTAGAAATTCTTATAAAATATTGAAATTTAGATTTATTGTTTTGTAATTCAGCAATTTAAAAAAAAATGACTTTTACAAAATATATTAAAAATATTACAAAATATTAATAAGTAAAATCTAATAAAGTATGAAAAATAAATACAACATTTGATAATCTAAAAAAAAAGTTAAATATCTCATCATTTATATTTAAAATTCTATACTTATCATTTAAATTTAAGTTTTATTATTTAATTAAATTACAGAGAATTTTACAGATTATAATTTGATTTTAAAAACTAGTTTCACGTATTATTCATGTTTATTTCTATTTTTTCTCTTCCTCCTTTTGGTTCTCTTCTCCCAGTCTACAATATCACTCTGCAACTATTAGTTTAATATTCATAAATTAATATGTAATTTCATTGAAAAAATTAATCAAGTTATGTATATAAATAACAACTTAAATGAGAAGGGAGTTGCTAGAAACCCTAGCTGTCTTTCTCCGACTCTCTCTTTCTTGTGTTTTTTTAGATTTTATTTCTAAACCACCGCCGATCGTCTTTTTTGTCGGCGGTGGTTTCTTTTCATTATTCTCTATCGTTTTTCTTTATTTTCTTTATTTTGTTTAGTTTCTTTCCAATAATTTTCAAATATATAATCGTTTAGAATAAAATTAAGATTTAGTCTCTCAGATCTGTATACTTTAAGTGTTTTTGCTACCTTCTTAATGGGGTTATTAATTTCTTTCATTCATGAGGTTATTTCTCATTATTGAAGAGTTTTTATGTTGATATTTTATTTCCCAAGTAGTTTGAAAGATAAGATGGATTGTTGGTTGCTTATGGTTGGAGAATTCAGATCTTTAAGTTTGGGTAAGTTTCTTTTAGCAATGGAGTCTAATAGTGTGGCATGTTCCTCTATTACAGTTTGGTATATTAAACTCTTCTACGAGCGTCAGTTATAACAAGTTTTTGAAAAAACAATATTCGAGATAATATTGTGAAAAGTTTCTTTTGTCATCCTATTTAAAAATGGACCAATTTTTACCTGGAAGATTAACCTCTTCTGCCAAGATCAATAACATTTCAAGCAGAAGATTTCAATTTTCTATATTTGTATTTCTTGTGGTTGAAGAATTCAGATCTTCAAGTTCTGGTAAGTTTCTTTTACCAATGGAGCTTGATAGTGCGGCCTGTTCCTCTATTACAGTTTGATATATTAAACTCTTCTACGAGCGTCAGTTAAAACAAATTTTTGAAAAAACAATATTCGAGACAATATTGTGGAAGGTTTCTTTTGCTGTTCTATTTAAAAATGGATCAGTTTTTACCAGGAGGATTAACATCTTTCGCCAAGATCAAGAACATCACCAAAATAGAGGATTTCAATTTTCTATATTTGTATTTCTTATGGTTGGAGAATTCAGATCTTCAAGTTCGAATAAGTTTATTTTACTAATGGAGCATAGTAGTGCGGCCTGTTCTTCTTTACAGTTTGGTATATTAAACTATTTTACGAGCATCAGTTGTAACAAGTTTTTGAAAAAATAATATTCGGGACAATATTGTAGAAGGTTTCTTTTGTCGTCCTATTTAAAAATAGACCAGTTTTTACCTGAAAGATTAACCTCTCCTGCCGAGATCAAAAACATATCCAAACAGAAGATTTCAATTTTCTACATTTGTATTTCTTATTCCTATCGGAATGTTATAATGTACTCAACTTATATTTACGATTAATGAATTATTATTTTTTTTTTGAAAAAAAAACTTAAATGAGAATGGACTTTTTCACGTCTTGGGAAATCGCCACCTCTCTCTCATTTGAAATTTTCTTCCATTTTCTCTATTCAAACACAAAATCAAGCATGTAGATATGAGGAGAGGCTGATTATTGTCTCTTGTGACAGTCCCTTCTTATATTTTTAGTTTTATTGCTAATTTTTATGTTTTTTGTTAGATAAATTACATATATCTGTTTATTCTGGCATAGATTTATATTCTTTATGTTTTTGCTATTTTTTATGGTTTATCTCGATCTTGTGTGGAGTTTATGATCTCTCCATTTTACGTAGAGCATTTATTTTGTCTTTTTTTTTTTTTTTTTTTTTTGCATTTGTTTAGTTTTATTGGATAGATGTGCAATTTATGGAGAATTATTCAACTACATGATGATCTTTGTCTTTTAGAGTCTGGTAGTGCGACTTTGTAACATCCCTTCCCGGTCCACCCGCAACTCGAATAAACTGAGTCGAGACGTTACAAACTGGTTGACTTAATGTCCTGTCATGCTGAACTCATAATGTATATTGGATATAATAGCATGCTGATGTTGTTTACAATAATAATGTAATTTATATTTACAAAACATGATACTAGTTTACAAAATGAAATGGGCCCCCTGAAGATGAAGATGAAGAAAATGAAGAAAGCAAATTGAAATGGAAGTCTCGTATACTTCCCAACTATCTCTTTAATGGTATGGTACAATTACCAAATAAGACCTACAATTTTTACATGTTACATTTTAATACCTCAACTTTATTTTTTTAGTGCAAGTAAGTCCTACTCTTTATACTTTGATCTTTTTGTTTCAATCAAGTAAGTCCACTTATAAACCCTTTCTACCCCAACCGGGTTTGGTTCAACTCGACTCAACTCGACTCGACTCGGTAGGATGTCACAGACTTATTCTTTCATTAGATTTAGTGGTTCAAATCCTCTATGTTCGTCATAAGCAATTAGTTCATGGATAATTAGCCCATTTATAGATGATTTGGAGAGTTTATCTAACCAGATACTTTTGAAGATCTATCAATTTTTGTCAAATTCATCTTCTAATTTTTATTAGAATTTCTTATTAAATCAGCGAAAAATAATTATTTTGTTCTATGTCTAGTCTTTAGGAGAGGGTCATGTTCTCCCTGTATTATTTGTACTGATTTGAAGTTTTTAATGAAATTTTAATATATTATATTAAAAAAATTTTAAATGAGAAGGGTATTTTATAGTCTTTGTATAGAATATTACTTACAAATACTTTTCAAACTAAATAAGAAAATATTACCCTACAAAATTGGAAAAAGAAAACTACTATTATTAAATTACTTTTAGCATATCTTACCCTACAAAGTTGAAAAGAGAGCATTTTTAGGAAATGACAGAGTCACAGAACAACTCGACTAGACAACGAAGCAAAGAATTTGTCATGGTTCTGGTTTCAAAATGTATTGACTTATTATTGTGTTTAGAACTGTATAATAATTTAATGTTTTTATTCCTTTCAGTAAAAGTCGTAATCAGCTTCCACTAATATTTTGGAGATTCATGTTTTTTTTTTATTTTTTATTTTTAAGATAAACTCCAGATATAATTAAATCTTTAAAGACTATATTCAAAGTGGTAGTCGCTAGAGATGAGCAAATGGTTTTGCCAATTTAATTCGGTGAATTGGAAATCAGTTTTCTGTTCAATTAATAAATTTAAATTTATTCAATGATCAGTTATGATTTAGTTAAAATTAAATCTAACCATGTTAATCAAATTAATTGAGGAATAAAACGGGATTTTTCAATATTTATTTAGAATTAGAAATGTTAATTTTGTTAAAAGGCTAGGGTTAATTCAATTAAAATCGGTTAATGAGATATTTCAGTAAATATCGATCAGTTAATTCAGTTTCCATTTTCTTTTCTTTTGGTACAATTAATGAAAAAATTAATTCGCTTAGTTTTAACATTGTTGAATATATAATTCAGTTAAATTCAATTAATTCAGTTAATTCGATTGAAAGAGAAAAAACGTAAATGGCCAAAATGTTGAGTTATCAAATATTTAATTTGATTCACTGAAATACATGAAACATACTTTTTAAAAAACATGATGGAAGTCCACGTTTTTATTTCGTAACTCTTTTGGCAACAGCTTCAAACTCTTCCCTCGTTGGAAATGGAGCAAGTATAACTAACTGGACGTCTGTTATACATTTCTGAGGCAACAATGTTTGTATCTTCCTCATCAACCACATCAAAACTCCCAAGGGGCGAATTTTACTGAGCACACTTGTTCGACCTCCTTGAAGATACGCAACTTCAATTTTGGACACTGCTTCCTCTATTCGTTGATCAATGAAAGGACATCGGTATAATATCTCTTCTTCAGATACAGTATACGTACACCACAATTCATCACTTTGCAACAGTGAAAAGGATTGCCTTCCATATCTTCAGGATAGAATTCAACTACTACCTCTCTGTATTTACTGAAATGATCATCTTTTGTAAGATCCACACATGGATCATATCCAAAGAACATGGGATATTGCCTCCGAAATTTTCCATTAATGTATCTAGAATTAGAAGTAATGTGTTGCGGGGATTGAGAGGAGGAGATAAAACAACGAAAGCAATATACCAGAGTTTAAGTAAGTAAAAACAAAGTTGATTCAAATAAAAATCTTCTTTTTTCTTTTCTTCTTTATTTTTTCTACGTAAATTAATATTCTTATAAAGCTCTCTCCTCTCAAAGTCCAGCTTTCACGTTTTTCTCTCTTACACTAGCTTTCCACGAAGAAGTCAATACTAACTTCCCTTGATTTAAAGAAGTTTGTCTCTTTGTTTGTGGCTAAATTTAAGCTCTACCACAAATTCATTCAACATTCAAATATTCTAGAGCTTTCATACAAAAAACAATTCATAAGAAATAAGAAAGCTAAGCTGACAGCACTTAGCATCACAGCACCAAGGGAATTTACTCTAACACAATGAGAGTTCCTTTACCATACCAACCACCAAAATAAGAATGGAGATCACTGCAATCTCTGTACTCATTTTTGAAGTGATATTGACACCTAATCTGGACACCATTGTTGCCCAGAAAAAAGTTGTTGAATTTAATAACAACACACAGAGTGAAACCCAGGAACTTGATATTAGCCCACTGTGAAGCTAGCTGCATTGAAGTAGAAAATCCTTCACTTTGATGGCCAAACCACCTTGGGATTCTACGTCCACGAATGCAAAAACTAGATTCTCCTGCTAGTAAAGAAGGAATCTGCAACATGAGAATCATGACCATTAAGATTGGAATTATCAGTTAAAAAGAATCAGAGGATGAAAGGGGAAAGAGACCTGGTTGTTCAGTCTTTTTGCATAGCGCATAAATTTTGTGAGGGCATATTCCATTATGTTGTGCCGTGCACCAGAGGCCAACATGTCACAGTTAGTGAAAAAGAATTCAAAAATATTTCCTTTTACTCCAGTTGAATCAAATGATACTTTAATCAGTGAAATGCAATTGTGTGCATCTAATGTTGCCAGTCGCGGTGGAAGATCTGGTAACGATACTAAATTCTGGCAATTTCTTAAACCAAGGTATTGCAGCTCAAAGAGCTTATTAATACTTTCAGGTATCTTCCTAAAATTGTTTCCACTTAGATCTAATGCTTCAAGTGAGAATAAGCAACCAATGCTATAAGGCATGTTCAACGAACTGCAGCTGGTTAGATATAGCTTCCGTAAATATTGAATATCTACTCCTCTGTCAGGCATGTTGATAAAATATTCAATACCTGAGATCATCTCTGGCAATATGAAAAGATTTTCGCAGTTTCTCACTTCCAAGCTCGATAGCCCCTTTAGATTTTTAGATTTTCAATAGGTGAGGGTAGCTTTTTAATGGCTGTTCCATCTAAATAAACATACCTCAATGATTCCATAACCTCTGAAACTTCTGGAAAACACTGAAACATGGAACAACCTGACAGATTAAGCTTTTGCAAAGATTTCAACTTGCAAATACTGCTAGGAAGAATTCGAAAACTTGTGCACTGTCGCATACTCAATTCCTCAAGTTCACATAAATACTGAACTGATGAGGGAATTTCTTCTATTGCTGTCTTGTCTAAAATTAATTTCTTTATAGTCCTCGAAACATCTGGAAACTGGGTGATGTTTGAGCATCCAGAGAGAATAAGATTTTCAAGAGATGCCAAATTAGAAATTTTAAAAGGAATCTTCTTAAGCCTTTTGCAGTTCTTTAAATCCAAACAAAAGAGTCTGGTGAGACGGCCAATTAAAAACGGAAGTTCTTCTATTGCAGTTTCACTTAAGTGCAAGTATTTCATATCCATTGACATATCTGGAAGCCTAGTGATGTTTGAGCAGCCAGAGAGATCAATAATCAAAAGAGATTTTAACCTTTGCACACTTTCTGGAAGATTCCTAAGTTGTTTACAGTCCTTGAGATTCAATGTAACGAGTCCACTGAGATTCCCAATTGATTTGGGAATTCTTCTATGGCAGTCTCATTCATATTTAAATAATTTACGTTCTCTGCAAACTTTGGACATCCCTAAAATTGGAGCAACCAGAAAGGTTGATTGTCTTGAGAGATCTCATTTTAGTGCCAATCGGGGGATAGTTTGATAAGTCTATCCTGTCTTTCGGGGGATAGTTTTTCTTAAAAGCATACAAACTGAACAACTGAAGAGCTTCATCATCATTTAATCCCTCAAATTCATATACATCATCAACTATATTCTTAAGAACCTGCCTATCTCTAGAGGTCACAATAACTCTGCATCCCAAACCAAGATCAGATCTTCTAATTAGGGAGTCTAATTGATTTACATCTTCCACATCATCAAGAACAAGAAAAGCCTTTGTGCACTGGAGCCCGTCCTCATTGAAAATGGATCCCATGTTGGGAGATAAAATATTTAGATTTTCTCCCTCTAATATTTCAAGTAATAGTTTTTGTTTTAAAAAATCTAGCCCACATCTTTTTGACACTTCCTTAATATTTTTTAGAAAGCAGCAGCCTTCATATTGACTTGAAAGAGTATTGAAAATTGCTTCAGCAATAGTCGTCTTACCTATGCTGCCCATACCCCAAATTCCCACAATCCGAACATCTGGTGACCCAAAGCATAACAAACTTTTAATTGTTCAATGTGAGAGTCTATTCCAACCAGGCCCTTTGAATATTTAGAGATGCATGATTCAACTTCTTCATAATATGTTTCACAATATCATTCACAAGCTTGGCCTCAGGTCCTACAGAACATAAAGAACAAGTGGTAGTAACATGTGAGAAGGAAACAAAGGAATTGATAAGAGTTTTCATAAATCATCATTTTCCTTTTTATCATTGTCTGCAACAATGGGAGGAAGTCTATAAGAAGTTAGATTAACACAAATGATCTACTTTTTCTACAAATTAGATCCATCTCTTTTACAAGAACAAATTAGATTGTTGTCTACTAAAAGTCGTTACTAGACATGCTATTTCGAGAAAAGAAAACCTGCTCAGGAGTGAGAGGATTAAAGTGTAGAGGTATCACCTTGCAGCAACAAATCTCATATAAGTTATTAGATAACTTGGGAAAACTGTGTGTGTTTGTTAGTTGGTATTCAGCAAAGAGGATGTGCATCCAGAACTTGTACAAAAATCTAGAGAGGAAAATTTTCTAACCTGATGTCGCTTGCTAACATCTATAAAATAAGTTGTCTTGCTGCATTTTCAAACAAGACAACAAAATTCACAAAGGAGAAAAAGTTCAACTCTGTCCAACCTTCCAACTCTTAAGTACATAATTTATACCGTTTTCATTTTGTTTTATTAAAGATTAGAAAATTTAAGCAGATTATTAATATGCACATACCTGATCACCTGAGAATCAAATCCCGATAAACTAGCCGCTTTCATCAAGTCAACCCTCCACCTTGGCACTTCTTCCATTTTCTCCTTAAAATTCTTATCAACATGAGTAAATGCATCTGCAAAACTCCCGCTTTGTTCTTGTAAAAGAGATGGATCTATATGATAGAAAACTGGCAAAACTACCTGTCCATAATTATCTTTGCATTCAATAATTTTGGACATTTCATCCAAGCACCATGGAGAAGATGCATAGTTTTTTGAGAAAATGATTACAGAAATCATCGATTCTTCAATCATTCTCAAAAGGGCTGGAGTTATTTATTTCTTCCCCTCTTTGAAGGTCATTGTCTACGAAGGTCTTGACTTTTTTGCAACAGAAAGCATCATAGAGATGACTAGTAAAATTATCACGAGTATCCTCACCTCTGAAGCTAAGAAACACATCATACTTGCGTTTACAAACAGTAGAAGAAGATGCAATATAATTCTAGGTGAGATCACATTTTTTTTTCCGGAAAATTAAAATTAAAAAAATAATCATTAATCACAAGTGCTGAGCCATAGAAATAATAATCATTCAAGAAGGCATACTCTTACACCAGCACATGCTTTCCACTAATCATAACTATCCGTTAGGATTGTTTGTGACAAACCATCTAATCAATATGTATGCGAAATGCGGGGATTTGGATTACGCACACCAGCTATTCGATGAAATGCCTGAAAGAAATGTTGTCTCTTAGACAGCTCTCATTTCTGGGTATGCTCAACAGGGGCAAGCCTATAATTGCTGTGTTTTGTTTACTGAGATGTTAATGAATTGCCAACCAAATGAATTTCCGTTTACAAGTGTGCTTACTTGTTGTGACTATGAATATGGTGCGCAAGTGCATGCTCTTGCTATGAAAATGGGTTTAGATTCTAGTGTTTATATAGGAAATGCACTTATTTCCATGTATAGTAAATTTTATGATAGCAGTAATAGAGATGAAGCTTGGAATGTGTTTGAGAGTTTACAAGTTCGTAATATTGTTTCTTGGAACTCAATGATTGCAGGGTTTCATGTAAAAAAACTTGGGGAAAAAGCTATTAGTCTATTTAGGCAAATGCATAGTGAAGCAATTGGTTTTGATCGTGCCACGCTGCTTAGTGTCTGTTCTTCGTTGAGTGAAAGTTATAGTGATACTGTTGATGTGGGTCTTAAAATTTGTCTTCAATTGCACGGTGTTAGTATCAAAAGTGGGTTCGTGTTGCAAATTGAAGTTGCAACTGCATTGGTGAAAGCTTATTCAGATCTTGGTAGAGAGGTCACTGATTGTTACAAGCTCTTTTCAGAGACAGATTGTTGTCGTGATATAGTGTCATGGACTGGCATTATAACTGCATTTTTTTTTTTTTTTTTTTTTTGTACATTTTTAACAAATATATCTTTAACTCATCTTTCTTACGTCGGAGGCATTGTAACGTGAGCATCATGGCAGAAAGAAACCAAGCCGTGAGAGCCCAAAATCACCAACATGCTTCAGCAACTGAAGCTTCCGTCCCGCCTCTCAAAGTCTCTGCCACTTCGCTTATTGTCATCTACCCTCGAAGATATTGCCTGCTCTCACCCAACTAAAAGTCGGTATTATTTGTCTTCCTTTTTTGTATTTAATTTTAACATGTTCTTCAGATTTCTGGTATTGGGTTTCTCTCTAAAATATTAATAATAATAATTTAACTGAGCATTTGGTTTTATGGATGACTTCTGTATTTTGTATTTTCTACTTGCTTTTTTTCTTTATTATTGTTGCATATTAATATTTGATAGTTGAATAATAAAAATTATTTGTATTTTTTATGAATCTATATCTAACTCTAACTCAAATATAGTTATAGTGTTTAAATATGACTCTAATATTGTCACGACCCGTTTCCATGGGCCGGACCGGCACTAGGGCCCAGGTAAGCTTAAGGCCCCCGAGGCCCGTAGTAAGCCTGAATCACTAAAATCTATTATCTCAATATGAATTTCAAATATTGAGCCTATATTAACATGAAAAATATATCTCAAAATTTTATTATACCTTGGCCCAAATTTATCATCTTCAACATTCCACAGTTCGAGCCTTATTTACAATACAACACATTTTTAATATGGCCTAACAGAATTACTTCATCTGTATTACTACACTACTAGATGTATGTAAATTCTACAACTGCGGAGTGACTAACTGTTGTTATACATAGCTTCTTATACATATAGTTACATAGCAAAGTAATTATGGAACCAGGAAAACTTCTTACTAGCCCTGCGGCGAAGAAACATATCTTAAACCGAATTAAAGAGCAACTTACTTCCTGAAAAATTTAAACAAGACATGTGAATTTTCTAATGAGTATTAAATATTGCACAACACACGCAGTCACACACATGTAAATAAATCAATCTAGTCATCCGACTAGTTATATGCTCAAGCAACCAGCCACGCAAATGACATATCACCAGCACTCACAATCATAACATCTTCATGTAATCACATCACGTGGAAATTAGTCAGTGGAGTCACCGAACCCCCGATGAGCCGTCCTCCCACATGGCTCATCCTCTCACGTGTGCACCAGGGAGCCGATCCCCCATACCGGCCGACCGGTCTAATCCTCACTTGACCAGCCCTCTCATTGTTTTTCCATTCTCTCTTTTCTTTTCCATACCAACAGGAGGCAATCCGGTGGTCTCCATCCAATCTAGATCATCAAGCGCTCACAACAGGAGGCCACCCTGCGGGCTGCAATCAAATCTAGACTGTCCGGTGCGCAACGACGAGAAGCCAACCCGTGGTTAACGGTAACGGTAACGGTAGGTGCACACGGGGGCGCCGATCTCCCATTTACCCGGCTAACGGTAATCATATTGGATCCATATAACGGTACGGTCTCACAGTCCCATGGTGACCCACTTCATCCCAATTCCACACAAACAAAGCACAGCATTATCACAACACAATTAATCAAACATTGCAATCAATTGCAGACATATTAATCAATTAAACATCGTAATGCAATGCACAATTAAACATCCAAAATCAATGCAAATAAATAAATAAATAGTATTAACAATAAACAACAATAATAAAATAAATAACAATAATAACAATAATAATGAAAATAAATAAATAAATATGTAAATAATTAAATGAGTAATAAAGATAATAAATAATCAGAGCACTCTATTTATTACGTACCAAGTTATAGAATTAATCTAAATGAACTTATTTAATTATGTCATTAATTAAAACTAGTCTAGGTTCTATTGAAATTTCGGCAGCATCTCCCCTAAAAATAGGACTATCTACCTGTTTAAATATCACAATAATATATATATATACACACACACAGCCCATCCGCCGGGCAATCAATCAAATCAAATACCCGTCCGCCTTTAAATGACATTATCGCCATTTAACATCCATAACAACTTACATGAGCTTAATTCATATTCTAAATAACATCATTTATCAGTCATTGGATACATATGTATGTATATACAAGCATATGTGCATAATTAACTTTCACGATTAATTCTTATTCCATATCTTTTCATTGGTACCTAGGCATGTAAGGCTTCAAGCTTAACCTCAGTTACCACTTATTAGAACAAGAAGTTTTACTCTATTCAAATTTACACATTATGTTCTAAGTTCCTTGTATCATCCAACTAACAACATCAATAATTAATCACCAATACAAAATTTTAACTTTACTTTATAAGGTTAAGCAAATAACTAAGTGGATAAACAATTGCAAATTTATATTGGCTTAACGTTTATATCCTTCTAGTGTAACTATATATATATATATATATATATATATATATATATATATATATATATATATATATATATATATATATATACCTTTAATAATTATATGCAATTATAATTTATAAACTCTTCCATTTCCTTGTTATTAATTAAGATCTCGAAATTCCATTTAATGATCCATGAACCATCATCTATTGAATATGAATAAGCATTTATGAATATCTATCGACCTGGAAATAAAAAAAAAAAAATACACTTCCTCATCCATATTTGTCTTTCTACAACAATTTAATATATTTGCTGCCACTACACAAATTCGTAGTTTTTCTACGCTAAAATCTTAAATTGCACACCAACTAACCAATCTGTTGCAAATATTAGACCTACTACCTCATATGTACACTATCAAACAATAATTTGAAGGAATAATTAAAAATAAAATTCCTAAATTCCAGTTTAATCTCATAGCACACAGGCTGGCAAATTCACTAATCAACTTACCTTACTAAGAGAAAGGTTGGAAATTGCTTACCCAGTTGCGAAAATGTGGGAAAAGTGCAAGAAAGAAAAGAAATGCCACTGTCCCTGCCGAAGAACGATATCGCAACTCCTTGCGATTTGCTGCACCAGTAGGTGAACGACGATGGAGAAGGGGAGAGCGGAGCTACACCGTCGACGGGGATGAAGCTGGAGTCGATCGATCGCCGGAGAGTTGAGCTAAAGAGGCGACGCGATTTCCCGATCACAAACTCGCAAGTCTGCTGTGAGTGTACGCTAGAAACGAAAGGAGAGAGAGAGGAAGGGAGGCGAGGGCTGCTGCAGTGAGGAGGCGACAACGAGGTTGGCGATGGTCTCGGGTGATCGGAAAAAAAGGGAGGGGGAGGGGTGTCGCGCGCATGGTGCTGGCGCAAGGAAGAAGAAGGGAAAAGAGAAAAAGAAGGAAAAGAAAAGAAAAAAAATCTTGGGGTTTCTAGACCATTCCGGTTCGATTCGAACCGGTTTGGTCTAATTTAATGATTCGCCTCGATTTTTGCTCGGTTTGCAGGTTTTTTACTTGGTTTTCAAGCTATTTGTGTGGTTTTCGAAAGATCAATTTAGTTTTAAGGCCCGGTTCAATTTATTTTAATTATTTAGTTTGGTTCCATAATATTTTCTCCATTCACTCAATATAAATAAAATATGAACAATTATGATATTTGATTTTTAGGATAATTAATTTATATATATTCATAACAGATTAAATTGCTGGAGTTTCATATTATTTCTCGAAAATTTTTTAACTGTCCTCAAATCGAAAATTCTGACAATATATTTGGGCTTGGGCCTAACTCACAACACTTTGGACCCAAATTTAAGATTGTTTGGTGTTTAAAGCCCATATAGTCAAAAATCGAAATTTTTGATTTAATAAAAATTTAAAAGTTTTGAAAATAAAAATTCGGGGTATTTCAAATATATTCTATGAATTAAATTCTAATCAATACTCCTAAAACATAAAATTTAAATTCGAAATATCGTCGAAATAAATCAATTTAATTTGGATTTTTATTAAAACATTAACAAAAAATATTATTAAACGTTTAATTGTTTATTGATGTTTTTATTTATTTATGTATATTAATTATGTTAATAATATTAAATCTTAAATATCATGTGAGTAGTAAAGAATTATTAATTAAAATAATGAGACAATATATAAATAAAAATATAAATTTTTATAGTGAAAATTTGTATAAAAACATCAAATAAAAATAATTCAAGAATTCTTCTTTTATTGTATATTTTTTAAAATTTCAAATAATCAAATATATTTTTTAAAATTTTAAATATATTTAGTTATAAAATATGGAATAATAATAATCATTCAATTAAAATATAAACAAAAATAAAATTCAAGATGTTCTCTCCTTTCATCTTTCTATTTTTTTTAGAAATTTTTAACATTTTATTTTATATTTCTACAATTTGATTGGATATTGAATATATTTTTAAAATTTTATTTTTTAACTGATATATAAATTATTATGAGTTTGAAAATTTTAAATTATTTTATTTTATTAATATTTTTAAGCTAATTACATTTAGATAATATAAGTAACCGCGCAATGACTAATTTTGTTATAATTTTGTGGAATTAATTGATTATTTAATTCCGTGAAAAAATCTTAAATAATTTATATTTTAGGACTGATGGAATATCACTTTAGTTTTATTTACTTATTTTTATGATTTTAGTGAATCTTTTTAATTTATTCAATAAGCAATTATATTTTTTAAACAAATTGATGTAGTTATTTATGAAAATTAATAATATTGAAAATAAAATTATTATAATAAATAATAAATAAGATAATTTTAAAACAACTTCAATTGTGAAAATAATATAATTCTAATTTATAGTAAATAAGCATTTGTATTTCTAAACAAATTGATGTAATTATTTCTAAGAAAATTAGTAATCTAGAAAATAAAATTATTATAATAAATAATAAATAAAATAATTTTAAAATAACTTCAATTGTGAAAATAATTCTAATTTATAGTGAATAACTTACACATAATTGAGCCTGCATAATTGAGAGAATAAATTTGCTTTTCTTTTCCTTTTTAACTTGAGAAGAAATTAAACCGAAATTTCGTTAAGAGATAACTGTATACATAGGATACAGATTAATATGTTTTATATTTTTGTATAAGAAGTCTAATAATAAATCACTTATACAAATAATAAAAAAATACAATCTTGATTTGAAGTATCTGAGTGAGTTAACAGAGATGATATTTGTCCTATCGGTAATCGCTTGCTCTACTTGGTGGCTATTTATAGCCACTTTTCGACTCATGGTCTTTTCACAAGTTCGATATGATTACCTTCAATTTTTTTTTTAGAGATTTGCTCTTCTTTTTGCATAAGTAACTAAATAACAAGAGACACCGCACAAAATCACTATAAATGTTATAATAATATGAACAATAATAAATCTCAATAATTAGGCAACAATAACTCAGATATTAAGATTATTTTAGTGGCCGTCCTCACCAATGATCGCAGTGAAAGAAAAAAAATAGAGCTTTTAGATTTTAGATCATGAATCCGATGAGAATTTATTTTATAATATTGAAAAACACTGTACTTGAGAACATTTCTTTTGTTTTTTTGACATTTAGAACATTTCTAGTTATGTTTCTTCCTCTTCGTTTTTTTTTTTTTTTTTTGTTTGAGAGTCCATTACTAGTTATGTATTACTATTGCTTATAATAATTAATTTGAGATCTTTTGGCACAAAGTTATTTGAAAAAAGAAAAAAAATGAAACTGCATGATGTTATGTTAGCGTAGGAGTGATAGCAAAGTGGCTGAAATGATTGGACGGTCCACTAAGACCAATACGGATAAAGTGACCTTATCATGACATATGCTGGTTCAAGTAACGGAACCTATGGTCAAACCCATCGGCTAGACCAACAAAAGTCAAATCCAAACAGCTAAAACTGTATAAATAATTAAATATTAACCAGTCATGTACATCACGTTGTGTGGTTATTAATTTTAGGGTAAATTATTATTTAGTCCCTCAGGTTTTACATAATTAACCAACTAATTACAGGTTTTGAGAAAATATCTAGCTAGTCCCTCAGGTTTAACTCCGTCTAATTAAAAGGTCCTTCCGTCCGAAAAGTTGATTTTTTTCCGTTAATTATAGAGTAAAAGACTAAAATACCCCTCCCCAGCTGACGTGGACCATAAGGGAAAATTATTATCTAGTCCCTCAGGTTTTACATAATTATCTAACTAATCCCAAGTTTTGCGCAAATATCTAACTAGTCCCTCAGGTTTAACTCCGTCTAATTGAAAGGTCATTCCGTCCGAAAAGTTAGTTTTTTTCCGTTAATTGAAGACTAAAAGACTAAAACACATCTCCCTAACTGACGTGGACCAGTATGAGCGATAAGGGAGGGGATTGTATAAACTAAAAGACTAAATAATTTACCCTTTTTCTTTTTACCCCAAATTATCATCATAGTTTCTTTTTTAGAAAAAAAGTAATAAACATAATTTTCTATTTTATTCATATTTAATATGCAAATTTTATCAAGAAACATTACTATTATCATTAATAAAATCTAAAAAAAAAAAAAAAACAAAGTATTCCATCTATTCATAAATACTTTTAATGTTTTTATGGTAATCAAGTAATTAAATTTATTCTTATAAATTATAACAAAATATTAATTAATTTTATTACGTCCTTAAGTAAGAGAGGAGATGTTATATGATTTTGGAAAATTATAAAAATAATTATTAAATTTAATATAAATAAGGATAAAATTGAAAAAAAAATTAATTACTCATTAATATTCGAAAAAAATATATATTTGCGGAGAAAACACCGGCTCTAAAATAATAGTTATTTATAGATAAAAAAAGTAATTATCTATAGATAAAAAAAGTAATTGTCTCCATCGACTTTATATGAAACTCTTCAATTTTCATTTTTAAATTTAGCGAAGCTAATTTTCCTACTCGTGTAATTAAGCTTAGTCTATATAATTCTACATGTGCATAAAATTATAGGAAAAATTATTATTTAGTCTTTTAGTTTATACAATTACCTCCCTTATCGCTTCATACTGGTCCACGTCAGCTAGAGAGAGGTGTTTTAGTCTTTTAGTCTTCAATTAACGGAAAAAAACTAACTTTTCGGACGGAAGGACCTTTCAATTAGACGGAGTTAAACCTGAGAGACTAGTTAGATATTTGCGCAAAACTTGGGATTAGTTAGATAATTATGTAAAACCTGAGGGACTAGATAATAATTTTCCCTTATGGTCCACGTCAGCTGGGGAGGGGTATTTTAGTCTTTTACTCTATAATTAACGGAAAAAAATCAACTTTTCGGACGGAAGGACCTTTTAATTAGACGGAATTAAAACTGAGGGACTAGCTAGATATTTTCTCAAAATCTGTGATTAGTTGGTTAATTATGTAAAACCTGAGGGACTAAATAATAATTTACCCTTAATTTTATTATTAATTTCTCTTTGAACAACAGTATAGTGGATTAATTCAGTTTCGGATTCTACGGAGCTTTGTGATGGGACGACCCTTTCAATCTAATTTTATCTCTCTGTCCGCAATGATAGGATTAGAAACCTGAATGTTGTTTAAATGATTTATTGCCTCGTCCCACTAGATTAACTAATAGCTAATAATTTTATTATTAATTATAGAAAAATTAAAAAAAAATTATTACTTTAAAAGAATACTAATAGTATTATTAATTCTCTTAATTATTGAAAATTTTAATAATATGTCACTAATATCGTTAATGATATTAAAAAAGTCAGATTACAAAATAATTAAAAAAATATTAAAAAATAACATAATGCTGCCTCAGCAAAAATGTTGATATAGGTGTGGAAATTGAAAATGAAATAACCACATCAACAACTTCAGGAAAATCAAAGAGTAAAACTGTTCCTTTGCTTGAAATGCAAAAGGAATTTCTTCTAGACAATAGTTTTTTACGGATGAATTTTTTGGGCATGCAACTGGTTGTTGGATTGTTTCAATTTTTAGGTTTCTAGCTTTTACGTTGCTAGACTTTTTTTTACTATAGGATTAGAATTGAAGTTAGAGATAATTTGTAAGCATGAGTATGTTTATTAAAAAAAGAAAAGAAAAAAAGAAAGTAAATCTTGTGAATTTAGCATTTTGTATTTTTTAAAATTCTAGTACTTTCAAACACTGGTATTTCTAATCTTATTCCTTAATATGTTTGTTCTACTTTTAATTACCAAATGTTGAATGTTAATCTCTGTAGATGTTAGCAGTGGTTTATCAGTTAAAATAGATTAATTGCTACAATGCAGATTATTAATAAACTTTTAACGTTATCTCTATTAATTAATATCTCTTTATCAATTATTGAGATCTAGATTGATATTTTTTTTAAGCATATAATTTGTCACTTAATACAATGTACTATTGTGATTTTGCAAAGAATATGCCTAGGCTTCTCATATATGTTAACCCAGTTCTGAAAATAATGTGTTGCTACTTTGATGTAGTTGATTTACTTAGTTGCTTGCTTTTTTGGTTGAGTAAAGTTTATATCAGAGCACCTTCAAAGGGACAGTCATTTTCTATTAGAGAGGTTAAAGCTTCAGAAACTACTTAATTGCTTGCTTGCTTTGTTGAGGGCTGAGAATGCATAAATGAGATTTGCAAATGGAAATAAAAGAAATTGTTATGAAGGCACTTAAGAAGAAAGAGAGATTTGATGATTGTAAATCTATTATCTACACATGTTTAGTGATGCTTGTACCGTCATGAACGTACAATTTGAGTTATAGGATTGTGAAACTTTGTATTTGCCTTGATTTAGTTCAATAGCCGTAGTTTGAGTTGGAGCTATCATCCTAGTTGTTATGGAAAGCATTTTCAATTAATAAATTGGCTTTTTCTGTTATTGATAAACCTGATTCAGCTTTATGATCAGCCTGTATTTTTTTTTTTTTTTTTAATAATCAATTAAGATATGACATTTATTGTTGAATTTTGCATTAAAGCATTTTACTTTGTACTCAGATCTTGAATCATCTAAATTCATCTTCGAATTAGCTTCTTTTCTGCATTTTTTTAAATGAAGCTGACATGTTACATTCAGATCGAATGTCAAACACCAAAATATTGATAATATATATCTACAACGTATATATTGAAAAGTAATATGTTTTGTCCTTTTAATATGCCCTATGTACATCCAAATGAGCAAAATTCTATATCAGTTGTTGTATGAACTATATATCCTATCTTTCACTAAACAGTCGGCTATAAGAGTGATTGTTGTTTCCCCTGAAACAAAAGGCCGCAATATAACTTGTTTGTCCAAAATTCTTTCCAGAATTTCTATCTAAAATTCCATAATTCATCTTAACTGATACCCTGAAACAAAAAGTCCTAAAATTTTTAAAAAGTGTTGCCGGCTCAAAAAGTAATTACTATGATGATTAGTCTTGGCTTCCAAAAGGAGGCGGGCTGAGTTGATTTACAAATTCCACAAAATAAACGAATGAATTCCACAAAATTTTGTGGAATTGATTTACAAATTCAAATTTTTATATTTGGTATGAAAAGAAAAATGAAGAATTCAATTGTAAAGATTTAAATATAACTAAACCAAATTCTAATAAATAAAAAAAAAGTCACCAACAGACGCTTTATACCCAATCACTCCGAAAGGAGTTGATATATTGTTGGTACAGAGAAAGCAATAAGGTTTGTTTTTTCTTCAGCAAAAATCCTCTAAAAGAAATTATCTAAGTTGAAATTTTCAAATGAATTCCATAAACTTAAGTTGAACGGAGCATAAATGTTAAAATATTAAAATTAAGAAATCACTGGCAGCAACCATTGAACTGCAAGAAAGAAATAAATAACAAAATAAAAACACACCAAAGAAATTATTGTGAGGGTGTTTAGTTTGAATGGAATAATAAATATAACTTAAAACTATTCTAATCACTACAATATGCATAATATTTATAACTTTCCTTAAAATTACGTATGTATAAATGTTAAAAAAATAACTTGGAGGTGCCTTAAAAACTTGCAACGCCCACGTTCTACCTTTTCATTTTCTTTTTCTTTTTTGTTGGACATGTTGATCTGTTCGACTCCTTCAGGGCCTAATTCCCGTTGAGCTTCTCGGCAAGCCAAAAACTTACGTTTTAGTTCAGACATACATACATATTTAAGAGGCAAGAGTGTCTGTGTCTTCCTCATCATCTACATCAAAACATGCAAAGGATCGACCATATCTTGCATGAAAAGCACTAATTTTGGAAAATTTTTCTTCTGTTTGTAGACATCGACAAAATACCTCCTCTTCAGAATATAGTAGTCGTACACCACAATTCATCACTTTGCAACGGTGTAAAGGATTGCCATCCATATCTTCAGGGTAGAATTCAACTACTAACTCTCTATATTTACTGAAATGATCATCTTTTGTAGCGTCCACACATGGATCATACCCGAAGAACATACGATAGTTTGTCCCAAACGGATTGGGATGACAAGTTACGAGAGTTCTTTTACCGTACCAACCACCAAAATAAGAATGGAGATCACTGCACTCTCTGTACTCATTTTTGAAGTGATATTGACACCTAATCTGGAAACCATTGTTGCCCCGAAAATAAATGCCGTCGAATTTAATAATAACACACAAAGTGAAACCCAGGAACTTGATGTTAGCCCACTGTGAAGGTAGCTTCATTGTCGTAGAAAATCCTTCACTTTGATGGCCAAACCACCTTGGGATTGCACGTCCATTAATGCAAAAACTAGATTCTCCTGCTAGTATAGAAGGAATCTGCAACATGAGAATCATGACCATTAACATTGGAATTATCGGTTAAAAAGAATCAGAAGATGAAAGGGGAAAGAGACCTGGTTGTTCAGTCTTTTTGCATAGCGCATAAATTTTGTGAGGGCATATTCCATTATATTGTGCCTTGCACCAGAGCCCAACATGTCACAGTTAGTGAAAAAGAATTCAAAAATATTTCCTTTTACTCCAGTTGAATCAAATGATACTTCAATCAGTGAAATGCAATTGTGTGCATCTAATGTTGCCAGTTGCGGTGGAAGATCTGGTAATGATACTAAGTCCTGGCAATTTCTTAAACCAAGGTATTGCAGCTCAATGAGCTTATTGATACTTTCAGGTATCTTCCTAAAATTGTTTCCACTTAGATCTAATGCTTCAAGTGAGAATAAGCAACCAATGCCATAAGGCACGTTCAAAAAACTGCAGTTCGTTAGATATAACTTCCGTAAATTTTGAATATCTACTCCTCTGTCAGGCATGTTGAGAAAATATTCAATACCTGAGATCATCTCTGGCAATATGGAAAGATTTTCGCAGTTTCTCACTTCCAAGCTCGATAGCCCCTTTAGATTTTCAATAGGTGAGGGTAGCTTTGTAATGGCGGTTCCATCTAAATAAAGATACCTCAATGATCCCATAACCTCTGAAACTTCTGGAAAACACTGAAACATGGAACAACCTGACAGATTAAGCTTTTGCAAAGATTTCAACTTGCAAATACTGCTAGGAAGAATTTGAAAACTTGTGCACTGTTGCATGCTCAATTCCTCAAGTTCACATAAATACTGAACTGATGAGGGAATTTCTTCTATTGCTGTCTTGTCTAAAATTAATTTCTTTATAGTCCTTGAAACATCTGGAAACTGGGTGATGTTTGAGCATCCAGAGAGAATAAGATTTTCAAGAGATGCCAAATTAGAAATTTTACAAGGAATCTTCTTAAGCCTTTTGCAGTTCTTTAAATCCAAACAAAAGAGTTTGGTGAGACGGCCAATTGAAAGCGGAAGTTCTTCTATTGCAGTTTCACTCAAGTACAAGTATTTTATATCCATTGACATATCTGGAAGCCTAGTGATGTTTGAGCAGCCAGAGAGATCAATAATCAAAAGAGATTTTAACCTTTGTATACTTTCTGGAAGATTCCTAAGATGTTTACAGTCCTTGAGATTCAATGTAATGAGTCCACTGAGATTCCCAATTGATTTGGGAAGTTCTTCTATGGCAGTCTCATTCAAATTTAAATACTTTATGTTCTCTGCAAACTCTGGACATTCCCTAAAATTGGAGCAACCAGAAAGGTTGATAGTCTTCAGAGATCTCATGTTAGTGCCAATCGGGAGATGCATAAGGCTTCTGCAGCATTTCATATTCAAATCAACAAGATTGTCTAAAAACTGAATGGATGACGACACTTCTAAAAAGTGAGGACAGTTTTCAAAATTAATTCTTTCAAGATTCTTGGCCTGTGACAGGTCTGGGAAAGTAGTCAAGTGCTCAGAGTAGCTAAGATTAATGTCTTTCAAGCTCACAAGATTCTGCAGAATTAATACAAGAAATTAATGTTTACTCAACCCACAACGTTTTTTTTTTAAAAAGGGGGTAGTAAAATGAAGCATGAAGATAGATCTTATAGCAAACCTGCACTCCTGTCCATAGTTGTTTAACGTTGCTGTATGCTAGGTTCAGTTCAACAAGTTTCTCTGCTTGAAAATTAGATGGCATAGACCTTAATGGGTATCCATCCCAGTGGAGATACCTCAACTCATCAGAAAGAAACTCAAGGCCATGATGAAGGTGCAATTTTCTGTTATTTCCAATTCTAGCATTGTAAATTTTAAGCAGTCTAAGATTATTCATGTTCGCAAAAGCTCTGGAACATAAGTTCAATTCTCCTATTGTTGATGCATCCAAAAATATCCCTTCAACCTTTTCAGTTCCCTAGATATCACATCAACGAATAAATAGTGCATAAGTTATGTAAATATATAAAGTTTCCAACTTACTTTCGTGTGTGTGTGTGTGTGTGTGTGTGTGACGGACACGTACACACCCCAAAGGATATATACACATCATGCATATGGCTCTCACCAGATTTTTGGTCAACACTTGAAGGATATCAATAGGATTCCACAGTCTACAGCGCTTGCCCAGCTTGGCAACAGATTCCTGCCGAACAATTTCATGAGCCATTTCAAGCAACAAGTCATGTATCCCTAGTTTGTTTTCAAGGACAGTAATGAGGCATCTATCAACTAGAACACTGATTCCAATATCAGCTGAGAAACCACAACCATCAAGGATTCTCTTAACGAAATCAATTTGGTGCCCCTTAAAAAAGCAAGCAATATCAAGAAATACACTTTTCTCTTCATCATCTAGCGTATCAAAGCTTATTCTTAATACATTACAGATTTGAGAATGTGGACCTCTTCCAAGTTTATTCAGTGCACTTTCCCAATCTCGTTTCCTTCTGTCAAATAGATATGAACCCAAAACTTTAAGCACCAATGGGTTTCCCTGAGCATAATTCACCACCTTATTTGATAAGTCTATCCTATCTTTCAGGGGACAGTTTTTCTTAAAAGCATACAAACTGAACAATTGAAGAGCTTCATCCTCATTTAATCCCTCAACTTCATATACATCATCAACTACATTCTTAAGAACCTGCCTATCTCTAGATGTCACAATAACTCTGCTTCCCAAACCAAGATTAGATCTTCTAATTAGGGAGTCTAATTGATCTACATCATCCACATCATCAAGAACAAGAAAAACCTTTGTGCATTGGAGCCTGTCCTCATTGGAAATGGACCCCATGTTGGGACTTAGAGTATGTAGATTTTCTTCCTCTAATATTTCAAATAATAGTTTTTGTTTTAAAAAATCTAGCCCACATCTTTTTGACTCTTCCTTAATATTTTTGAGAAAGCAGCAACCTTCATATTCGCTTGAAACACTATTGAAAATTGCTTCAGCAATAGTCGTCTTACCTATCCCACCCATACCCCAAATTCCAACAATCCGAACATCTGGTGACCCAAAGCACAACAACTTTCTAATTTGTTCAATGTGAGAGTCTATCCCAACCAGGCCTTTTGAATCTCTAAAGGATGCATGATTCAACTTCCTCAAAATCTGTTTCACAATATCATTCACAAGCTTGGCCTCAGGTCTACAAAATATGAAGAACAAGTAGTAGTGACATGTGAGAAGGAAACAAAGGAATTGATAAGAGTTTTGTCAAGTCATCATTTTCTTTTTGATTACTGTCTGCAACAATGGAAGGAAGCCCGTAAGAAGTTAGATTAACACAAATGATCTAATTTTTCTTCCATAGTTAGCATTTATGCTAAGCATATAAAATTTTTACATACTAATAAAGTTTCCACTAGACAAGCTAACCAGAGGAAAGAAGGCCTGCTAAGGAGTGAGAGGATTAGAGTGTAGAGCTATCATCTTGCAGCCTACAAATCTCAACATGTTATTAGATAACTTGTGAAATTGGTGTGCGCTTCTTAGTTGATATTCAACTAAGAGGATGTGCATCCAGAATTTGTACAAAATCTAGAGAGCGCTACAAAATAAGTTGTTTTATTGCATTTTCAAACAAGACGAGAAAATTCACAAAGGAGAAAAAGCACAACTCTTTGTCTCAATCTTCCAACTCAAATACGTGATTTATACTGTTTTTATATATTTCAAAGATTAGAAAATATAAGCAGATTATCAATTTACACTTACCTAATCACCTGAGAATCCCATCCAGATATACTAGCCGCTTTCATCAAGTCGACCCTCCACCTTAGCACTTTTTCCATTTTCTCCTTAAAGTTCTTCTCAGCATCGATAAATACATCTACAAAACTCCCACTTTGTTCTTGTAAAAGAGATGGATCTATATGATAGAAAACTGGCAAAACTATCTGTCCATAAGTATCGTTGCATTCAATAATTTTGGACATTTCATCCAAGCACCATGGAGAAGATGCATAGTTTTTGGAGAAAATGATTACAGAAATCTTCGATTCTTCAATCGTTCTCAAAAGGGCTGGAGTTATTTCTTCCCCTCTTTGAAGGTCATTGTCTATGAAGGTCTTGACCTTTTTACGACACAAAGCATCATAGAGATGACTAGTAAAATTGTCACGAGTATCCTCACCTCTGAAGCTAAGAAACACATCATACTTGCGTTTACGACTAGTCGAAGAAGATGCCATAATGGATAGTTACAATATCTTATGCGACACTGTTTTCCTGGAAAATGAAAATCGAGAAATAACCATAACTGACAAGTGTTGTGCCACAGAAATAATAATCGAATCCAATAAAAGGACTCTACAACTTCAAGACCATCGAACATTAAAAACTTTAAAAATCTTCTAATTGGATCACAAAAAAATAAATAAATAGAAGAAATACTGTAACAATTATGCATGCCTTTTTACTAAATCCTTTAGCGCATATTAAACTATTAAACAAAAAAAAAAAAAAAAAAAACAAAGCTTATATTTCTTATATCACCAGAAAGGAGAACGACGCTCAAACAGGATTGATTATCAGACTCAACTTAGGTTGGAAGAGGACTCGATAAATATAAGCAATCAGAGAGAAAAAAAAACCTAATTTACATATTCATCAGAAAGACAGAAAGCAAGTTGAAATGAATACCACAAGGAATAGAGTTTTGACTTACACTGGAAATAAATACAGAGTTTTCACTTCCACGAGCAACAATTGTTTGCTTCGATTAGCTAATACCACAAGGGAGAGAAATATCGTCCATCCATTGCCTTTGATCGTCTTATCTTTATATTGTAACAGAGAGACTACAGTTGTGACTTAAAGACCAAGTTCCTTGCTAGCTTGCCTTCAAGGAAATTTAAGGAAAATTTCTTTACTTTCTCCTTTTGAGTTAAAAAAAAAAAAAGAAAAGAAAAAGGAAAAAAAAATACTTATATAAAATATTAGAAATTCTTATAAAGTATTGAAATTTAGATTTATTGTTTTGTAATTCAGCAATTTTTAAAAAAATGACTTTTACAAAATATATTAAAATTATTACAAAATATTAATAAGTAAAATCTAAGAAATTATAAAGAATAAATACAACATTTGGTAAACTAAAAAAAAGTTAAATATCTGATCATTTATATTTAAAATTCTATACTTATCATTTAAATTTAAGTTGTATTATTTAATTAAATTATAGAGAATTTTACAGATTATAATTTTATTTTAAAAATTAGTTTCACGTATTATTCATTTTTATTTCTATTTTTTCTCTATACAACATTTGGTAAACTAAAAAAAAGTTAAATATCTGATCATTTATATTTAAAATTCTATACTTATCATTTAAATTTAAGTTGTATTATTTAATTAAATTATAGAGAATTTTACAGATTATAATTTTATTTTAAAAATTAGTTTCACGTATTATTCATGTTTATTTCTATTTTTTCTCTTCCTTCTTTTGGTTCTCTTCTCCCACTCTACAATATCACTCTGCAACTGTTAATTTAATATTCACAAATTAATATGTAATTTCATTGAAAAAATTAATCAAGTTATATATATAAATAACAACTTAAATGAGAAGGGAGTTGCTAGAAATCCTAGCCGTGTCTCTGTGACTCTCTCTTTCTTATATTCTTTTAGATTTTATTTTGTTTAATTTTCTTTTTAATAATTTTCAAATCTATAATCGTTTGGAATAAAATTTAGATTTAGTATCTCAGATCTGTAGATTTTGAGTGTTTTTGCTTCCCTCCCTCTTAGTGGGGTTATTAATTTATTTCCACTCACGGGGTTATTCCTCATTATTGAGGAGTTTTTACGTGGATCTTTTATTTATTAGGTAGTTTGAAAGACAAGATGGATTGTTAGTTGCTTGTGGTTGGAGAATTCAGCTCTTCAAGTTCGGGTAAATTTCTTTTACCAATGGAACTTGATAGTGCGACCTGTTCCTCTATTACAGTTTGGTAAATTAAACTCTTCTACAAACGTCAGTTGTAACAAGTTTTTGAAAAAACAATATTCGGGAAAATATTGTGAAAGGTTTCTTTTGTTGTCTTATTTAAAAAATGGACCAATTTTTACCAGGAAGATTAATCTCTTTGGCCAAGATCAAGAACATCTCCAAACAGAAGATTTCAATTTTCTATATTTATATTTCTTATTCCTATCAGAATACTATGATATACTCAACTTATATTTATTATTAATGCACTATTAAGTTTTCAACAAAAAAAAATTAAATGAGAAGAGACTTTTTAACGTCTTGAGAAACCGCCACCTCTCTCTCATTTAAAATTTTCTTCCATTTTCTCCATTCAAACACAAAATCAAGCATGTAGATACGAGGAGGGGCTGATTATTGTCTCTTGTGACAGTCCCTCCTTATATTTTTAGTTTTATTGCTAATTTTTATGTTTTTTGTTAGATAAATTACATATTTATGTTTATTCTGGCATAGATTTATATTCTTTATGTTTTTGCTATTTTTTATGGTTTATCTCGATCTTGTGTGGAGTTTATGATCTCTCCATTTTACTTAGAGCTTTTTTTTTTTTTTTTTTTTTTTTTTTTTTTTTTTTTGCATTTGTTTAGTTTTATTGGACAGATGTGCAATTTATGGAGAATTATTCAACTACATGACGATCTTTGTCTTTTAGAGTCTGGTAGTGCGACTTATTCTTTCATTAGATTTAGTGGTTCAAATCCTTTATGTTCGTCATAAGCAATTAGTTCATAGATAATTAGCTCATGTATACAAGATTCAGGGAGTATATCTAACCAGCCACTTTTAAAGATCTATCAATTTATTTTGAAGTTTACCTTCTAATTTTTATTATGATTTTTTTATTAGATCAGCGAACAATAATTATTTTATTCTATGTCTAATCTTTAGGAGAGGGTCATGTCCTCTTTATATTATTTGTATTGATTTGAAGTTTTTAATGAAATTTTAATATATTATATTAAAAAATTTTAAATGAGAAGGGTATTTTATAGTCTTTATATGTAATATTACTTACAAATACTTTTCAAACTAAATAAGAAAGTATTACCCTACAAAATTGGAAAAAGAAAACTACTATTATTAAATTACTTTTAGCATATCATACCCTACAAAGTTGAAAAGAGAGCATTTTTAGGAAATGACAGAGTCACAGAGCAACTCGACTAGACAACGAAGCGAAGAATTTGTCATGGTTCTGGTTTCAAAATGTAGGATCTATGGTTAGATTAGTTATTGACTTATTGTTGTGTTTAGAACTGTATAATAATTTAATGTTTTTATTCTTTTCAGTAAAAGTAGTAATCGGCTTCCACTAATATTTTGGAGATTCATGTTTTTTTTTTTTTTTTAAGATAAACTCCAGATATAATTAAATCTTTAAAGGCTATATTCAAAGTGGTAGTCGCTAGAGATGAGCGAAAGGTTTGGCCAATTTAATTCGATGAATTGGTGATCAGTTTTCGGCTCGTTAATAAATTTAAATTTATTCAATGATCAGTTATGGTTCAGTTAAAATTGAATCTAACCATGTTAATCAAATTAATTGAGGAATAAAATGAGATTTTTTCAATATTTATTTAGAATTAGGAATGTTAAATTTGTTAAAACGTTAAGGTTAATTCAGTTAAAATCGGTTAATGAGATATTTCAGTAAATATCAATCAGTTAATTCAGTTTCTATTTTCTTTTCTTTTGGCACAGTTAATGAAAAATTAATTCGAATAGTTTAATATAGTTGAATATATCATTCAGCTAAATTCGATTAATTCAATTAATTTCGTTCGATAAATAATTTAAATCAAACTAACCAAACCGACTAAATAATCTCACCCTTATTGGTGGTAGGCAAGTAACTAATTAATGCTGGCAAAACCACTACGAAAGTGGTGACAATAATCTGTATTAAAGATTGACTAAAACTCAAAATATATCAAAACACAGATGTAAGAACATATACTCAGAAATCTATTAAAACAAATATATATGAGATATTTATTCAAAATGTATCTAAGTGACAGATTTGAGAATTGTTCAAGAAAAACACACAAGAACACAAAAACAAAACTAAAAAGATAAAATTAGAGGGAAAGAAATGGAGGTAGAGGAGAGAAAAAAGTAAATGGCCAAAATGTTGAGTTATCGAATATTTGATTTGATTCACTGAAATACATGAAACATGCTTTTTAAAAAACATAATGGAAGTCCACGTTTTTATTTCTTAATTCTTTTGGCAACAGCTTCGAACTCTTCCCTCGTTGGAAATGGAGCAAGTATAACTAACTGAACGTCTGTTATATATTTCTGAGGCAACAATGTTTGTATCTTCCTCATCAACCACATCAAAACACCCAAAGGGGCGAATTTTACTGAGCACGCTTGTTCGACCTCCTTGAAGATATGCACCTTCAATTTTGGACAGTGCTTCCTCTATTCATCAATGAAAGGACATGGGCATAATATCTCTTCTTCAGATGCGGTATACGTACACCACAATTCATCACTTTGCAACAGTGTAAAGGATTGCCATCCATATCTTCAGGATAGAATTCAACTACTACCTTTCTGTATTTACAGAAATGATCATATTTTGTAAGATCCACACATGGATCATATCCAAAGAAAATGGGATATTGCCTTCGAAATTTTCCATTAATGTATCTAGAATTAGAAGTAATGTGTTGGAGATTGAGAGGAGGAGATAAAACAAAGAAAGCAATATATCAGAGTTTAAGGAAGTAAAAACAAAGTTGATTCCAATACAAATCTTCTTTTTTCTTTTCTTCTTCATTTTTTCTACATAAATTAATATTCTTATAAAGCTCTCTTTCAAACTCTAGCTTTCAGGTTTTTCTCTCTTACACTTTCATTAACTAGGGTTGCTTTATATAGCAACATGATACTAGCTTTCCACAAAGAAGTCAATACTAACTTCTCATGATTTAATGAAGTTTGTCTCTTTGTTTGTGGCTAAATTTAAGCTCTTCCACAAATTCATTCAACATTCAAATATTCTAGAGCTTTCAAACAAAAAACAATTCATGAGAAATAAGAAAGCTACGCTGAAAGCACTTAGCATCACAGCACCAAGGGAATTACTCAACATAACGAGAGTTCCTTTACCATACCAACCACCAAAATAAGAACAGAAGCAACCAGAACGGTTGATTGTCTTGAGAGATCTCATTTTAGTGCCAATTGGGAGATGCATAAGGCTTCCGCAGCATTTCATATTTAAATCAACAACATTGTCTAAAAACTGAATGGGTGACGACACTTCTATCAAGCTACGATAGTTTTCAATATTAATTCTTTCAAGATTCTTGGCCTGTGATAGGTCTGGGAAAGTAGTCAAGTGCTCAGAATTGCTGAGATTGATGTCTTTCAAGCTCACAAGATTCTACAAATGATAGAAGAAATTAGCACTTACCCAACAACACATTTTTTTCTTGTAAGAAAAAGAAAGGGTAATAGAAAAAAAAGCATGAAGATAGATATTACAGCATACCTGAACTCCTGTCCACAGTTGTTTAACATTGATGTATGCCAGGTTCAGTTCAACAAGTTTCTCTGCTTGAAAATTAGATGGCATAGAGCTTAATCGGTATCCATCCCAGTGGAGATACCTTAACTCATCAGAAAGAAACCCAAGGTCATTATGAAGGTGCAATTTACTGTTATTTCCAACTCTAGCATTGTAAACTTCAAGTAGTCTGAGATTATTCATGTTCACAAAAGCTCTAGAACTCAAGTACACTTCTCCAATTGTTGATGCATCCAAAAATATCCCTTCAACTTTTTCAGTTCCCTAAAGTTCACATCCAGGAATAAATAAAGCATAAGTTATGTAAATATATAAAGGTTCCAACTTACTTCTGTATGTATGCGTTTGTGCATAAAGGACACATAGTACACACCAAACAGGAATATATACACACATAATGCATATGCTCTTACCAGATTTTTGGTCAACACTTGAAGAATATCAGTAGGATTCCAAAGTCTACTGAGTTTGCCCAGCTTGACAATAGATTCCTGCCGAACAATTTCATGAGCCATTTCAAGCAATAAGTCATGTATCCCTAGTTTGTTTTCAAGGACAGTAATGGGCCATCTATCAACTAGAACACTAATTCTAATGTCAGCTGAGAAACCACAACCATCATAGATTCTTTTCACGAAATCAATTTGATGCCCCTTAAAAAAGCAAGCAATATCAAGAAATACACTTTTCTCTCCATCATCTAGCGCATCAAAGCTTATTCTTAACACATGGCAAATTTGAGAATGTCGACTTCTTCCAAGTTTGTCTAGTGCGCTTTCCCAATCTTGTTTGCTTCTATCAAATGGATATGAACCCAAAACTTTAAGTGCCAATGGGTTTCCCTGAGCATAATTAACCACCTTATTTGATAAATCTATTCTTTCGGAGGATAGTTTTTCTTAAAAGCATTCAAACTGAACATTGAAGAGCTTCATCATCATTTAATCCCTCAACTTCATATACATCATCAACTGTATTCTTAAGAACCTGCCTGTCTCTAGATGTCACAATAACTCTGCTTCCCAAACTGTTAAGGATTAGTTGTAAATAGAACTCTATTAGGAGTTGTAAATAGAACTTTATTAGGAGTTAGATTTCTAATAGGTTTATAGTATCTTGTATGTGTATATATATGTGTGCCTATTGATGAATCAAATATAAGAAAATATTTTTCCCCATTAAATTTACATGTTATCAGAGCCTTTGGCTCGTTAGCATTTTTTTTTTCTTGCGGTTTCTGCGTTGACGTTTCCGGCGACCAGCGACAACTCTGTTTCGCGCCTGTCAGTCTAGGTCTCCCACCTAGGCCTTTGCTTTTGTCTCACCGCCACCCAAGGAAGGAAAAGTGACCTCCGATCGGCGTCTCCACCAAATCGGGTGACCTGAAGACCGGCGAGTGTGCCTCACGCGTCGTCAAAAGAATCGGACGTCATCTCACGCGCCGGCGAGTGGAGGTGCGTCCGACAGTTTTCGATGACCAGATTTCGTCCCCTAGGATCGACGCGACGTCCAGATTCTTTTCCAGTGGTTAGGTTTCGATTCTGGCAGCATCTGGTAGGCACTTTCTTTGTTTTTTGCTACTGCTGTTTGCGGCTTTCAGTTCCTTTTGGTGTTCCTACTGTTCTGTTGGGTTCATGCTATTATTTGGTTGCTGTTGGGGTATTTTGTTTTTTATTAATGGAAACTAAACCCACAGATTCTAAAGCTATTATTACTGAATTGATCCCAGCAATGAATAAAATCACAGAACATAAATTGAAAGGAACTAATTATTTAGATTGGAGTAAGACAATTAGAATTTATTTGAGGAGTGTTGAAAAAGATGATCATCTAATTGATGATCCACCAATTGGTGACAATAGACAAAGTTGGCTAAGAGAAGATGCTAAGTTATTTCTACTGATTCGCAACTCTCTTGACAGTGAAGTGGTTGGGTTAATTAATCATTGTGAGTTTGTTAACGAATTAATGGATTATATTTTTGTACTCGGGAAAAGATAATCTGTCTCGTATGTATGAGGTCTGCAAAGGATTTTATTGGGCCGAACAGCAAGATAAGCCCCTTACAACTTATTTCATGGAATTTAAGAAGATTTACGAGGAACTTAATGTTTTATTGCCTTTTAGTCCTGATGTTAAGGTTCAACAGACGCAGCGAGAACAAATGGTTGTGATGAGTTTTCTTGCAGGTCTTGCTCCAATTTTTGAAACTGCCAAATCACAAGTTCTTTCAGGCAGTGATATTACCGCTCTTCAGGAGACTTTCGTTAGATTGATACGTATTGAAAGTTCTCATACGCCTTCCCCTTTTGATAATAGTGTCCTTGTGAGTTGTAATCAAGTAGCTAGACAGCCAGGACATAGAGGAAGAGGAGGAAATAACCGTAGTAATGGAACAATCACTCGGGAGGCAAGCATTCTTATCTGCCATTATTGCCATGAACCTGGTCACACTAAATGGTATTGCAAGAAACTGATCAATAAGCCGCCAAGGGTAAATATGGCAACTCACGATTCCGCAGTTACTTCTTCTGACGACAATGTAACAATTTCTGCTGCGGAGTATGCTGAGCTCTCTAGATACTGTTTTTCTAAGTCTACTGATTCCTCAATTGCTGCTGCTGCCAACTCAGGTACTCCCCCTTCATGTCTTATGTCTACCTCATCAGAGTGGGTCATTAATTCTGGTTGCACCGATCACATGACAGGTAACCCTAGTCTCTTATCCTCATTAAAAGAACCTAAACAATTTAATCGTCATGTTACTCTAGCTGATGGGTCCACATCTCCTGTCAAGTGCATTGGCACCGCTAATCCCATTCCATCTCTTCCATTGTCTTTTATTTTTTGTTTGCCTCGTTTTTCGTTTAATCTATTATCTGTTAGCAAAATTACTCGTATGCTGAATTATTGTGTCAAATTTTATCCTACATATTGTGTGTTTCAGGATCTTTTGACGAAGTGGATTATTGATAGAGGACGTGAGTCTGGTGGCCTTTATCTTCTGGATGAACACGTTTCATCATCTCTGGCTTGTGCTAGTGCTCTATCTCCTCTTGAGGTTCATTATCGTTTGGGTCATCCTTCATTGTCTACTTTAAAGAAGTTGTGTCAACAGTTTCAGTCTTTATCAATTTCAGAATGTGAATCTTGTCAATTTGCCAAACATCATCGTTTACCTTTAGTTCCTCAAGTCAATAAACGGGTTTCATCCCCTTTTGAGTTAGTTCATTTTGATGTTTGGGGTCCATGTCTTGTTATTTCTAAAATTGGCTTTCGGTATTTTGTAACTTTTGTGGATGATTATTCTCATGTTACTTGGTTATTTTTAATGAAAACTCGTTCTGAGATATTCTCTATTTTCTATTCCTTTTGTGCTGAAATTATAACTCAATTTAATACCTCTATTCGCATATTGCACAGTGATAATGCTAAAGAATGCCTATCTAGTTCCTTCCAATCTTATATGTCACAAAATGGTATTCTCCATCAAACATCTTGTGTTGATACTCCTTCTCAAAATGGGGTTGCAGAAAGAAAAAATCGACATCTTCTTGAGGTTGTTAGGGCACTTCTATTCCAAATGAAGGTCCTAAACATTTTTGGGCTGATGCTGTCTCTACTGCATGTTTTTTGATTAATCGCATGCCTTCTTCTGTTCTTAATGGTGCAATTCCTTATAATGTCTTGTTTCCTTCTAAACTTCTATTGCCCATTGAACCTCGTATTTTTGGTTGTACTTGTTTTGTTCGTGATGTTCGTCCACAGGTTTCCAAATTAGATCCAAAGTCCCTTCGTTGTGTTTTCCTTGGGTATTCTCGGCATCAAAAAGGGTATCGTTGTTTCTCTCCCGATCTTGACCGTTTTCTTATTTCTGCATATGCCACATTTTTTAAGAATACTCCATTTTTTCCTTCTTCTATATATAAGAGTGAGGGGGAGGATGATGACCTTTTAGTCTATGCTATCCAGCAAGTTCCTAACTCTCCTGCTCCTGCTCCTATTCCTGACCTTGCTCCTACTCCTACTCTTGTGTCTACTGCTCCTATTCCCGCTCTTCCACCAACATCTGCACACTCTCGTTTTGAACAGGTTTATTCCAGGAGACCAGAAACTCTTGACTCACTTCCTCCACCTGCCGCTTCAACAGAAGATCCGGTTTTGTCCACTCAACCTGAGCTTGTGCCATCTACTCCCCAGTCAGACCTTGACCTTCCCATTGCTCTTCGAAAAGGTAAATGCAAGTGTACCTACCCTATTTCCTCTTTTGTCAGTTATGATCATCTTTCTTCTTCATCTCATTGTTTTGTAAGTAACCTCGACTCTGTCTCTATTCCTCAAACTGTTGTCCAAGCTTTGTCCCATCCTGGTTGGTGTGCAGCAATGAAAGAGGAGATGACTGCCTTAGATACGAATGGTACTTGGGATCTTTCGCCTCTCCCGACAAGTAAGAAGGCTATTGGTTGTAAGTGGGTTTTCACCATTAAAGTGAATCCTGATGGGACTGTTGCTCGTCTCAAGGCTCGATTAGTTGCAAAGGGCTATTCCCAGATTTATGGCCTTGATTATTCTGATACTTTTTCTCCTATCGCCAAATTGTCTTCTGTTCGTTTATTTATTTCTTTAGCAGCCACTTTTGACTGACCTTTACATCAGCTGGACATTAAGAATGCCTTTCTTCATGGGGATCTTCAGGAGGAAGTTTACATGGAGCAACCACCAGGCTTTGTTGCTCAGGGGGAGTCGGGTAAAGTGTGTAAACTTCGAAAATCTCTTTATGGCTTAAAACAGAGTCCTCGAGCTTGGTTTGGTAGATTTTGCAATGTGGTACATCAATTTGGCATGCAGAAGAGTACTTTTGATCATTCTGTATTTTTCAGAAGTACTAAGACTAGTTTGATTCTACTTGTGGTTTATGTTGATGACATCGTTATTACAGGGAGTGATTCAGCTGGCATTACATCACTCAAGTCATTTCTCCAGACCCAATTCTAGATAAAAGACTTAGGATTGCTGAAGTATTTTTTGGGTATTGAAGTGTCTAGGTGTAAGAGAGGCATCTTCTTATATCAAAGGAAGTATGTCCTTGACTTACTGAAGGAAACTGGAAAGTTGGGTGCCAAGCCATGCAGTGCTCCAATGACTCCTAATTTGCAACTTTCAATTGATGGCGAGTTATTTGATGATCCTGAGATGTATAGAAAGTTAGTGAACAAATTGAATTATCTTACCGTAACACGTCCAGATATTGCTTACTCTGTGAGCATCTTAAGCCAATTTATGTCTTCTCCTACTGTTATCCATTGGGAAGCTTTAGGACAGATTTTGTGCTACTTAAAAGGTAATCCGGGTCGTGGCCTGCTTTACAGTAATCATAGGCATTTGAACATTGAATGTTTTTCAGATGCGGATTGGGCAGGTTCGAAGGTTGATAAAAGATCAACTTCAAGATATTGTGTCTTTGTAGGTGGAAACCTGATATCGTGGAGGAGCAAGAAACAAAATGTAGTCTCAGGATCAAGTGCTGAATCAGAATATCGAGCTATGGCACAACCTGCTTGTGAGTTAATTTGGATTCGTCAGTTGTTAGAGGAAATTGGCTTCAAGTCATCCTTGCCTGCAAAGTTATGGTGTGATAATCAAGCTGCTCTTCACATTGCATCAAATCCAGTATTCCATGAACGAACAAAACATATCGAGATTGATTGTCATTTCATTCGTGAAAAGATACAACAGGGTGTTATCTCTACAGGACACATTAAAACAAGAGAACAGTTAGGAGATATCTTTACAAAAGCTCTAAATGGACCTCGGGTTAACTATCTTTGTAACAAGTTGGGCATGATTAATATCTATGCTCTAACTTGAGGGGGAGTGTTAAGGATTAGTTGTAAATAGAACTCTATTAGGAGTTGTAAATAGAACTCTATTAGGAGTTAGATTTCTAATAGGTTTATAGTATTTTGTATGTGTATATATATGTGTCCCTATTGATGAATCAAATATAAGAAAATATTTTTCCCCATTAAATTTACACAAACCGAGATCAGATCTTCTAATTAGGGAATCTAATTGATTTACATCTTCCACATCATCAAGAACAAGAAAAGCCTTTGGGCACTGGAGCCTGTCCTCATTGAAAATGGATCCTACGTTGGGAGATAGAAAATTTAGATTTTCTCCCTCTAATATTTCAAATAATAGTTTTTGTTTTAAAAAATCTAGCCCACATCATTTTGAGACTTCCTTAATATTTTTTAGAAAGCAGCAGCCTTCATATTGACTTGAAAGAGTATTGAAAATTGCTTCAGCAATAGTCATCTTACCTATGCCGCCGATACCCCAAATTCCCACAATCCGACCATCTGCAGGTGACCCAAAGCATAACAACTTTTTAATTTGTTCAATGTGAAAGTCTATTCCAATCAGGCCCTTTGAATATCTAGAGGATGCATGATTCAACTTCTTCATAATATGTTTCACAGTATCATTCACAAGCTTGGCCTCAGGTCTACAGAATATAAAGAACAAGTGGTAGTAACATGTGAGAAGGAAACAAAGGAATTGATAAGAGTTTTCATAAATCATCATTTTCTTTTTTATCATTGTCTGCAACAATGGGAGGAAGTCTATAAGAAGTTAGATTAACACAAATGATCTAATTTTTCTACAAATTAGATCCATCTCTTTTACAAGAACAGATTAGATTGTTGTCTACTAAAGTCTCTACTAGACATGCTATTTCGAGAAAAGAAAACCTGCTTAGGAGTGAGAGGATTAAAGTGTAGAGGTATCATCTTGCAGCAACAAATCTCATATAAGTTATTAGATAACTTGGGAAAACTGTGTGTGCTTGTTAGTTGGTATTCAGCAAAGAGGATGTGCGTCCAGAACTTGTACAAAAATCTAGAGAGCAAAATTTTCTAACTTGTTGTCGCTTGCTAACATATATAAAATAAGTTGTCTTGCTGCATTTTCAAACAAGACAAGAAAATTCACAAAGGAGAAAAAGTTCAACTCTGTCACAGCCTTCCAACTCTAAGTACATGATTTATACCGTTTTCATTTTGTTTTATTAAAGATTAGAAAATTTAAGGGGTTTATTAATATGCACATACCCGATCACCTGAGAATCAAATCCAGATAAACTAGCCGCTTTCATCAAGTCAACCCTCCACCTTGGGACTTTTTCCATTTTCTCCTTAAAGTTCTTATCAACATGAGTAAATGCATCTGCAAAACACCCGCTTTGTTCTTGTAAAAGAGATGGATCTATATGATAGAAAACTGGTAAAACTGCCTGTCCATAAGTATCTTTGCATTCAATAATTTTGGACATTTCATCCAAGATGCATAGTTTTTTGAGAAAATGATTACAGAAATCATCGATTATTCAATCGTTCTCAAAAGGGCAGGAGTTATTTCTTCCCCTCTTTGAAGGTCATTGTCTATGAAGGTCTTGACTTTTTTACGACACAAAGCATCATAGAGATGACTAGTAAAATTATCACGAGTATCCTCACCTCTGAAGCTAAGAAACAGATCATACTTGCGTTTACGAACAGTAGAAGAAGATGCCGTATATATCCTAGGTGAGGTGACACTTTTTTTCTGGAAAATTAAAATAAAAAAGATAATCATTAATCACAAGTGCTGAGCCATAGAAATAATAATCGAATCCAATAATACAAGAAAAGGACTCCACATTCTACAACTTGAAGACCATTAAACATTAAAAATTTTAAAAATTCTTCTAATTGGATAAAAATAAATAAATAAATAGAAGAAATATTGTATCTATTATTCATGTCTTTTTAATAAATTCTTTAACTAGCACATATTAAACAATTAAACAAACAAAAAAATAAACAAGATAAGATTTCTCATATCACCTCCCTTCAGAAAAAGAGAACGAAGCTCAAACATGATTAGTCAGACTCAACTTCAGGTTGGAAGTGGAACCAATAAATGTAAGCAATCAGAAAGAAAGGAACCTAATTTACATATCTATCAGAAAGACAGAAAGCAAATTGAAATAAATATCAGAAGGAATAGAGTTTTAACTTACACTGAAAATATAGAGTTTTCACTCCCACAAGCAAAAATTTTTTGCATCGATCAGCTAATACCACAACGGAGAGAAATATCATCCATCCGTTGACTTTGATTATCAAGAAACTCCACCTTGTCTGTTAAATTGTAACAAAGAGAGTAACAGTTTTGACTTGGTTATTATGTTTGAAATTTTCCTTTTCTTTTCAGACTGCCGCTAAATCATCAACCGAGCTAAATTAAACCAAATGACCTTTATAAGTTTAATTCAACCGAGTATCCTCATAATTTTGGTTTGATTTAAGCTTTTTCAAACCATTACTCTAAATTTGGTTTAAATAGAGTTTTTAAATCAAATCAAACCGAATCATAACCATCAGGATCTATAAGCTCAATGGACAGAAAAAAGCTATTCTGACTGAAAAAATGGCATTTGTTACAAATTCATATCGACTCACTTTGGTTTTGGTCCCTTTAACGACTCTTACAGTTCGATCGACCATTTGCCACTTTCGTAATGTTACGAACGAACATTCGCGCGCGGCATTTCTCCCTCCGGACCTTCAGCTCCAGCAGTCTTCCTCAATATTGGAGCGCAACATCGAACGCGAACAACCTTCTCAACGAGCTGCGCGTTCTTTCCATGCGCGGCCGCGTTAATGAAGCGCTCTCTCTTTTTTACAATGCACCATCACCTCCACCACTACCCTATTCCCAATATACCTATACCACTCTCTTTAATGCGTTTGCTCGCCATGGATACCTTCAAGAAGGCATACTCTTACACCAGCACATGCTTTCCACTAATCATAACTATCCGTTAGGCTTGTTTGTGACAAACCATCTAATCAACATGTATGCGAAATGCGGGGATTTGGATTACGCACACCAGCTATTCGATGAAATGCCTGAAAGAAATGTTGTCTCTTGGACAGCTCTCATTTCTGGGTATGCTCAACAGGGGCAAGCCTATAATTGCTTTGTTTTGTTTACTGAGATGTTAATGAATTGCCAACCAAATGAATTTGCGTTTACAAGTGTGCTTGCATGTTGTGACTATCAATATGGTGCGCAAGTGCATGCTCTTGCTATGAAAATGGGTTTAGATTCTAGTGTTTATATAGGAAATGCACTTATTTCCATGTATAGTAAATTTTATGATAGCAGTAATAGAGATGAAGCTTGGAATGTGTTTGAGAGTTTACAAGTTCGTAATATTGTTTCTTGGAACTCAATGATTGCAGGGTTGCATGTAAAAAACTTGGGGAAAAAGCTATTAGTCTATTTAGGCAAATGCATAGTGAAGCAATTGGTTTTGATCGTGCCACGCTGCTTAGTGTCTGTTCTTCGTTGAGTGAAAGTTATAGTGATACTGTTGATGTGGGTCTTAAAATTTGTCTTCAATTGCACGGTGTTAGTATCAAAAGTGGGTTCGTGTTGCAAATTGAAGTTGCAACTGCATTGGTGAAAGCTTATTCAGATCTTGGTAGAGAGGTCACTGATTGTTACAAGCTATTTTCAGAGACAGATTGTTGTCGTGATATAGTTTCATGGACTGGCATTATAACAGCATTTGCTTTTTTTTTTTTTTTTTGTACATTTTTAACAAATATATCTTTAACTCATCTTTCTTGCGTCGGAGGCATTGTAACGTGAGCATCATGGCAGAAAGAAACCAAGCCGTGAGAGCCCAAAATCACCAACATGCTTCAGCAACTGAAGCTTCCGTCCCGCCTCTCAAAGTCTCTGCCACTTCGCTTATTGTCATCTACCCTCGAAGATATTGCCTCCTCTCACCCAACTAAAAGTCAGTATTATTTATCTTCCTTTTTTGTATTTAATTTTAACATGTTCTTCAGATTTCTGGTATTGGGTTTCTCTCTAAAATATTAATAATAATAATAATAATAATAATAATAATTTAACTGACCATTTGGTTTTATGGTGGTGTAACTAATTATAGATGAGTTTTGTATTTTGTATTTTCTACTTGCTTTGTTTCTTTATTATTGTTGCATATTAATATTTGATAGTTGAATAATAAAAATTATTTGTATTTTTTATGAATCTATATCTAACTCAAACTCTAATATAGTTATAGTGTTTAAATATGACTCTAATATATTCTATGAATTAAATTCTAATCAATACTCCTAAAACATAATATCGTGGAAATAAATCAATTTAATTTGGATTTTTATTAAAACAGTAACAAAAAATATATTAAATGTTTAATTGTTTATTGATGTTTTTATTTATTTATGTATATTAATTATGTTAATAATATTAAATCTTAAATATCATGTGAGTAGTAAAGAATTATTAATTAAAATAATGAGACAATATATAAATAAAAATATAAATTTTTATAGTGAAAATTTATATAAAAACATTAAATTAAAATAATTCAAGAATTCTTCTTTTATTGTATATTTTTTAAAATTTCAAATAATCAATTGTATTTTTTAAAATTTTAAATATGTTTAATTATAAAATATTGAATAATAATAATCATTCAACTAAAATATAAACAAAAATAAAATTCTAGATGTTCTCTCATTTCATCTTTCTATTTTTTTTTTTTGAAATTTTTTAATTTTTATTTTATATTTTACAATTTGATTGGATCTTGAATATATTTTTAAAATTTTATTTTTTTAACTGATATATAGATTATTAATGAATTTGAAAATTTTAAATTATTTTATTTTATTAATGTTTTTAAGATAATTACATTTAGATAATGTAAGTAACCGCACAAGAAGCGCAGATCAACTACTAGTTTTGTTATAATTTTGAGGAATTAATTGATTATTTAATCTCGTGTAAAAACCTTAAATAATTTATATTTTAGGACTGATGGAATATCATTTTAGTTTTATTTACTTATTTTGATGATTTTTTGTGAATCTTTTTAATTTATTCAATAAGCAATTATATTTTCTAAACAAATTTATGTAGTTATTTATAAGAAAATTACTAATATTGAAAATAAAATTATTATAATAAATAATAAATAAGATAATTTTAAAACAACTTCAATTGTGAAAATAATATAATTCTAATTTATAGTAAATAAGCATTTGTATTCCTAAACAAATTGATGTAATTATTTATAAGAAAATTAATAATCTAGAAAATAAAATTATTATAATAAGTAATATATAAAATAATTTTAAAATAACTTCAATAGTGAAAATAATATAATTCGAATTTACAGTAAATAATTTACACATAATTGAGCCTGCATAATTGGGAGAATAAATTTTCTTCTCTTTTTTAACTTGAGAACTTTTTTTTTTTTTTTTGAAGAAATTAAACCTAAATTTCAGAGGAAACTGTGTACAGATATATGATACATATCAATATATTTCTATTTTTTTTATAGAAAACCTAATAATAAATCACTTATATAAATAATGAAAAAAATACAATATTAATTTAAAGTGTTTGATCGAGTTGACATAGCATAATTTTTGTGTCATCAGTAATCGCTTGCTCCACTTTATGGCTATTCATAACCACTGTTCGACCCCATGGTCTTTTCATAAGTCCGATATGATTACCTTTAATTTTTTTTGGAGATTTGCTCATCTTTCTTTATGAGTAACCAAATAACAAAAAACACTAAACAAAATTACCATAATAGTAACAATTATAACTCAGAATTAGATCTGAGAATAAAATCTCAAAATACATACGACAATAAATCTCAATAATTGAGTGACAATAACTTATATATAAAGATTATTTATAAAAAATAAAAAAATAAATGACCATGAGAGCTTACCGTGGCCGCCGTTCACCGTATCACTAACGGCTGCGTGGAAGAAAACCAAAAAAAAAACTTCTAGGTTATAGATTTAGAGGGATAACGTCTGTCTGACGAGAATTTTTTATAATATTGAAAAATACTGTACTTGATAACATTACTAGTTATGTATCAAAGAGTAAAACTGTTCGTTTGCTTGAAATGCAAAGGAATTTCTTCTAGCCAATAGTTTTTTACGGATGAATTTTTTGGGCATTCAACTGATTGCTGGATTGTTTCAATTTTGAGGTTTCTAGCATTTAGCGTTGCTAGACTTTTTTTTACTATAGGATTAGAATTGAAGTTAGAGATAATTTATAAGCATGAGTATGTTTATTAAAAAAGAAAAGAAAAAAAAGAAAGTAAATCTTGTGAATTTAGCATCTCCATTTTTTAAAATTCTAGTACTTTTAAACACTGGTATTCCTAATCTCATTTCTTAACATGTTTGTTCTACTGTTAATTACCAAATGTTGAATGTTAATCCCAGTAGATGTTAGCAGTGGTTTATCAATTAAAATAGATTAATTGCTACAATGTAGATTATTAATAATCTTTTAACATTATCTCTATTAATTAATATCTCTTTATCAGTTATTGAGATTTGAACTGATATTTTTTAAGCATAGAATTTGTCACTTAATACAATGCATATTATGATTTTGCAAAGAATATGTCTAGACTTCTCATATATGTTAACCCAGTTCTAAAAATAATGTGTTCTTTTTTATGTAGTTGATTTACTTAGTTGATCGCTTTTTTTATTTGGTGAAGTTTATATCAAAGCACCTTCAAAGGGACGGTCATTTACCATTAGAGAGGTTAAAGCTTCAGAAATTACTTAATTGTTTGCTTGCTTTGTGGAGGGCTGAAAATGCATAAATTAGAGTTGCAAATGGAAATAAAAGAAATTGGTATGGAAGCACTTAGGAAGAAAGAGAGGTTTGATGATTGTAAAATTTGTTATCTACGTAAGTTTAGTGATGCTTGTGCTGTTTTGAATGTATAGTTTGAATTATAGGATTGTGAAACTTATGTGTTTGCCTTGATTTAGTTCAATAGCTGTAGTTTGAGTTGGAGCTATCATCCTAGTTGTAATGGAAATCATTTTCAATTAATGAATTGGCCTTTTCTGTTATTAATAAACCCGATTCAATTTATGATGAGCCTTTTTTTTTTTTAATAATCAATTAAGATATGACATTTATTGTTGAATTTTGCATTAAAATATTTTACTTTGTACTCGATCTTGAATTTAGCTTTTTTTCTGTATTTTTTTTTTTTTAATAAAGCTGACAGGTTGTATTCAGAATAAATCTCAAACACTAAAATATTGATAATATGTATCTATACACACACACACACACACACACACACACACATATATATATATATATATATATATATATATATATATTATATTAAAAAGTAATATGTTTTGTCCTTTTAATATGCTCTGAGTATATCCAAATGAGCAAAATTCTAATATCAGCTATGGTATGAGCTATAATCTATCCTATCTTTCACTAAACAATCAACTATACGGTTGATTGTTGTATCCCTGAAACAATAGGCCGCAATATAACTTGTTTGTCCAAAATTCTTTCTAGAATTTCTATCTAAAATTCTTATCTAAAATTCCATAATTCATCCTAATTAATACCCTGAAACAAAAAGTCTTAAAATTTTTAGAAAGTGTCATTAGCTCAAAAAGTAATCACTACGATGATTAGTCTTGGCTTGCAAAAGGAGGCAAACTGAGTTGACTTAAAGTAACTTTTGTATGCTGCTGAGTTTGTGATTCAGGAGTAGTTGTCGTATTATTCCTCTTCCTAGAAGCTTTTAATTTCTGCATGGCAGCTGTCTGAGTTGCAGTTCTACCACTAACATACTGCACATCTGTTTAATAAAAACAATATATCAACAACCATTTTCCAACATTATGATCAATCAGTAGTCATGTAAGCCTAATAACAATGCATAATTTTATAATAAAAATAAATAATAATGCATAATGGTGGCATGACCTCCATTTAATGCTTTGTTATTTCCCTATATTTTCATGTCATGAATGCTTACATAACAAATATTCCATCTCCTTCTTACCAAGTAAACTGACATCTAATAAAAATTGGATCCACATATGTAAAATCATTTTTTTCAATTTGCCATGTCATTTAGAGACATAAAATTGCAAAATGTTATAAATTAAGCTATTCAATAGTTGCCGATTTCCGTTGAGACACCCATTGACATAGGGGGATTATGTGAGAGACTCCCATTTTCTTGGAAGCTTAACTCCTTGTTTAAAATAAATAAATTCCACAAAATTTTGTGGAATTGATTTACAAATTCAAATTTTTGTGTTTGGTACGAAAAGAAAAATAAAGAATTCAATTGTAAGAATTTGAATATAATTAAACCAAATTCTAAAAAAAAAAAAAGCTACCTAGACGCTTTATACCAATCATTCCGAAAGGACTTGGTATTGTTGGTAGAGAAAGCAAGAAGGTTTGTTTTTTCTTCAACAAAAATCCTCTAAAAAAATTATCCGAGTTGGAATTTTCAAATGAATTCAAAAAACTTAAACAACTTGAAGTTTTATTACAAAATAATTCATCCTCCCGGTCTTCTAAAATTATTATACTGAGAATATTTTAGAAATAAAAGCAAATGAACTTTCATTTTTAAATTTATTTCAAAAATTCATTTATAAATGAATTCTATCAATAAGCTTTACATTTTGAGTTTATTTGTGTCAAAGGAGCATAAAAGTTAAAATATTAAAATTAAGAAATCACTGGAAGCAACCATTGAACAGCAAGAGAGATATAAATAATAAAATAAAAACACACTAAAGAAAGAGAAATGGTACTGAATCTACCAATAATTGCCTTCAATCTCACCGAGCACTGAAAAGTCTTAATTTTTTTTTTTTTTTAAAGATTAGGAACATAAAAATATTATTGAAATTATTGTGAGGGTGTTTAGTTTGAATGGAATAATAAATATAACTTAAAACTATTCTAATCACTGCAATATGCATAATATATATAACTTTTCTTAAAATTACATTTATATATATATAAATGTTAAAAAAATAAGTTAGTGCCTTACAAACTTACAACGCCCACGGTCTACTTTTTCATTTTTCTCTCTTTTTTGTTAGATATGTTGATCTGTTCGACTCCTTCAGGGCCTAATTCCCGTTGACCTTCTCGGCGAGCCATAAACTATATGTTTTTCAGAGGCAAGAGTGGCTATATCTTCCTCATCACCTACATCAAAACACTCGAAAGGGTCGAAGACAACCAAGTCTATATCTTGCATGAAAATTTAGACCCCTAGTAATTTTGTCTAATTTTTCTTCTTTTTGTAGACCAATTGAAAGACATCGACAAAATAACTCCTCTTCAGAATATAGTAGACGTACACCACAATTCATCACTTTGCAACAGTGTAAAGGATTGCCATCCATATCTTCAGGGTAGAATTCAACTATTAACTCTCTATATTTACTGAAATGATCATCTTTTGTAGCGTCCACACATGGATCATACCCGAAGAACATAGGATATTGTCTCCCAAACTTTTTGTCATGATAAGTGCAGAGAGTTCTTTCACCGTACCAACCACCGAAATAGGAATGGAGATCACTGCACTCTCTGTACTCATTTTTGAAGTGATATTGACACCTAATCTGGAAACCATTGTTGCCCAGAAAAAAGTAGTTGAATTGAATAACAACACACAGAGTGAAACCCAGGAACTTGATGTTAGCCCACTGTGAAGGCAGCTGCATTGTCGTAGAAAATCCTTCACTTTGATGGCCAAACCACCTTGGGATTGTATGTCCATGAATGCAAAAACTAGATTCTCCTGCTAGTATAGAAGGAATCTGCAACATGAGAATCATGACCATTAACATTGGAATTATCGGTTAAAAAGAATTAGAAGATGAAAGGGGAAAGAGACCTGGTTGTTCAGTCTTTTTGCGTAGCTCATAAATTTTGTGAGGGCATATTCCATTATGTTGTGCCTTGCACCATAGGCCAACATGTCACAGTTAGTGAAAAAGAATTCAAAAAATATTTCCTTTTACTCCAGTTGAACCAAATGATACTTTAATCAGTGAAATGCAATTGTGTGCATCTAATGTTGTCAGTTGCGGTGGAAGATTTGGTAATGATTCTAACTTCTGGCAATTTCTTAAACCAAGATATTGCAGCTCAATCAGCTTATAGATACTTTGAGGTATCTTCCTAAAATTGTTTCCACTTAGATCTAATGCTTCAAGTGAGAATAAGCAACCAATGCTAGAAGGCACGTTCAACAAACTGCAGCTGGTTAGATATAGCTTCCGTAAATATTGAATATCTACTCCTCCGTCAGGCATGTTGATAGAATATTTAATACCTGAGATCATCTCTGGCAATATGGAAAGATTTTTGCAGTTTCTCACTTCCAAGCTCGATAAGCCCTTTAGATTTTCAATAGGTGAGGGTAGCTTTGTAATGGCCGTTCCATCTATATAAAGATATCTCAATGATCTCATAACCTCTGAAACTTCTGGAAAACACTGAAACATGGAACAACCTGACAGATTAAGCTTTTGCAAAGATTTCAACTTGCAAATACTGCTAGGAAGAATTCGAAAACTTGTGCACTGTTGCATACTCAATTCCTCAAGTTCACATGAATACTGAACTGATGAGGGAATTTCTTCTATTGTTGTCTTGTCCAAAATTAATTTCTTTATAGTCCTTGAAACATCTGGAAACTGGGTGATGTTTGAGCATCCAGAGAGAATAAGATTTTCAAGAGATGCCAAATTAGAAATTTTACAAGGAATCTTCTTAAGCCTTTTGCAGTTCTTTAAATCCAAACAAAAGAGTTTGGTGAGACGGCCAATTGAAAACGGAAGTTCTTCTATAGCAGTTTCACTTAAGTACAAGTATTTTATATCCATTGACATATCTGGAAGCCTAGTGATGTTTGAGCAGCCAGAGAGATCAATAATCAAAAGAGATTTTAACCTTTGCACACTTTCTGGAAGATTCCTAAGTTGTTTACAGTCCTTGAGATTCAACGTAATGAGTCCACTGAGATTCCCAATTGATTTGGGAAGTTCTTCTATGGCAGTCTCATTCAAATTTAAATACTTTATGTTCTCTGCAAACTCTGGACATTCCCTAAAATTGGAGCAACCAGAAAGGTTGATAGTCTTGAGAGATCTCATGTTAGTGCCAATCGGGAGATGCACAAGGCTTCTGCAGCATTTCATATTCAAATCAACAAGATTGTCTAAAAACTGAATGGATGACGACACTTCTACCAAGTGAGGACAGTTTTCAAAATTAATTCTTTCAATATTCTTGGCCTGTGACAGGTCTGGAAAAGTAGTCAAGTGCTCAGAGTAGCTAAGGTTGATGTCTTTCAAGCTCACAAGATTCTGCAGAAAGAATACAAGAAATTAATGTTTACTCAACCCGCAGCGCTTTTTTAAAGAAAAAAAAGGGGGTAGTAAAAATGAAGCATGAAGATAGATCTTATAGCAAACCTGCACTCCTGTCCATAGTTGTTTAACGTTGCTGTATGCTAGGTTCAGTTCAACAAGTTTCTCTGCTTGAAAATTAGATGGCATAGACCTTAATGGGTATCCATCCCAGTGGAGATACCTCAACTCATCAGAAAGAAACTCAAGGCCATGATGAAGGTGCAATTTTCTGTTATTTCCAATTCTAGCATTGTAAATTTTAAGCAGTCTAAGATTATCCATGTTCGCAAAAGCTCTGGAACATAAGTTCACTTCTCCTATTGTTGATGCATCCAAAAATATCCCTTCAACATTTTCAGTTCCCTAGATATCACATCAACGAATAAATAGTGCATAAGTTACGTAAATATATAAAGTTTCCAACTTACTTTCGTATGTGTGTGTGTCTGTGTATGAAGGACACATAGTACACAGCCCAAAGGATATAGACACATCATGCATATGGCTCTCACCAGATTTTTGGTCAACACTTGAAGGATATCAATAGGATTCCACAGTCTACTGCGCTTGCCCAGCTTAGCAACAGATTCCTGCCGAACAATTTCAAGCAACAAGTCATGTATCCCTAGTTTGTTTTCAAGGACAGTAATGAGGCATCTATCAACTAGAACACTGATTCCAATATCAGCTGAGAAACCACAACCATCAAGGATTCTCTTAACGAAATCAATTTGCTGCCCCTTAAAAAAGCAAGCAATATCAAGAAATACACTTTTCTCTTCATCATCTAGCATATCAAAGCTTATTCTTAATACATTACAGATTTGAGAATGTGGACCTCTTCCAAGTTTATTCAGTGCACTTTCCCAATCTCGTTTCCTTCTGTCAAATAGATATGAACCCAAAACTTTAAGCGCCAATGGGTTTCCCTGAGCATAATTCACTACCTTATTTGATAAGTCTAACCTATCTTTCGGGGGATAGTTTTTCTTAAAAGCATACAAACTGAACAATTGAAGAGCTTCATCATCATTTAATCCCTCAACTTCATATACGTCATCAACTATATTCTTAAGAAGCTGCCTATCTCTAGATGTCACAATAACTCTACTTCCCAAACCAAGATTCGATCTTCTAATTAGGGCGTCTAATTGATCTACATCATCCACATCATCAAGAAGAAGAAAAACCTTTGTGCATTGGAGCCTGTCCTCATTGGAAATGGACCCCATGTTGGGACTTAGAGTATGTAGATTTTCTTCCTCTAATGTTTCAAATAATAGTTTTTGTTTTAAAAAATCTAGCCCACATCTTTTTGACTCTTCCTTAATATTTTTGAGAAAGCAGCAACCTTCATATTCACTTGAAGCGCTATAGAAAATTGCTTCAGCAATAGTCGTCTTACCTATCCCACCCATACCCCAAATTCCAACAATCGGAACATCTGGTGACCCAAAGCACAACAACTTTCTAATTTGTTCAATGTGAGAGTCTATCCCAACCAGGCCTTTTGAATCTCTAAAGGATGCATGATTCAACTTCCTCAAAATATGTTTCATAATATCATTCACAAGCTTGGCCTCAGGTCTACAAAATATGAAGAACAAGTAGTAGTGACATGTGAGAAGGAAACAAAGGAATTGATAAGAGTGTTGTCAAATCATCATTTTCTTTTTTATTACTGTCTGCAACAATGGAAGGAAGCCCGCAGGAAGTTAGATTAACACAAATGATCTAATTATTCTTCCATAGTTAGCATTTATGCTAAGCATATAAAATTTTTACATACTAATAAAGTTTCCACTAGACATGCTAACCAGAGGAAAGAAGGCCTGCAAAGGAGTGAGAGGATTAGAGTGTAGAGCTATCATCTTGCAGCCTACAAATCTCAACATGTTATTAGATAACTTGTGAAATTGGTGTGCGCTTCTTAGTTGAATATCAACTAAGAGGATGTGCATCCAGAATTTGTACAAAAACTAGAGAGCGCTACAAAATAAGTTGTTTTATTGCATTTTCAAACAAGACGAGAAAATTCACAAAGGAGAAAAAGCACAACTCTTTGTCTCAACCTTCCAACTCAGGTACGTGATTTATACTGTTTTCATCTTGTTATATATTTCAAAGATTAGAAAATATAAGAAGATTATCAATTTACACATACCTAATCACCTGAGAATCCCATCCAGATATACTAGCCGCTTTCATCAAGTCGACCCTCCACCTTGGCACTTTTTCCATTTTCTCCTTAAAGTTCTCATCAACATGAGTAAATGCATCCGCAAAACTCCCGCTTTGTTCTTGTAAAAGAGATGGATCTATATGATAGAAAACTGGCAAAACTATCTGTCCATAAGTATCCTTGCATTCAATAATTTTGGACATTTCATCCAAGCACCATGGAGAAGATGCATAGTTTTTGGAGAAAATGATTACAGAAATCATCGATTCTTCAATCGTTCTCAAAAGGGCTGGAGTTATTTCTTCCCCTCTTTGAAGGTCATTGTCTATGAAGGTCTTGACTTTTTTACGACACAAAGCATCATAGAGATGACTAGTAAAATTATCACGAGTATCCTCACCTCTGAAGCTAAGAAACACATCATACTTCCGTTTACGACCAGTGGAAGAAGATGCCATAATGGATAGTTAAAATATCTTATGCGACACTGTTTTCCTGGAAAATGAAAATCGAGAAATAACCATTACTGACAAGTGTTGTGCCACAGAAATAATTATCGAATCCAATAAAAGGACTCTACAACTTCAAGACCATCGAACATTAAAAACTTTAAAAATCTTCTAATGGGATCACAAAAAAATAAATAAATAGAAGAAATACTGTAACAATTATCCATGCCTTTTTACTAAATCCTTTAGCGCATATTAAACTATTAAAAAAAAAAAACAACAAGCTTATATTTCTTATATCACCAGAAAGGAGAACGAAGCTCAAACAGGATTGATTATCAGACTCAACTTAGGTTGGAAGAGGACTCGATAAATATAAGCAATCAGAGAGAAAGGAACCTAACTTACATATTCATCAGAAAGACAGAAAGCAAGTTGAAACGAATACCACAAGGAATAGATTTTTGACTTACATTGGAAATAAATACAGAGTTTCACTTCCACGAGCAACAATTTTTTGCTTCGATTAGCTAATACCACAAGGGAGAGAAATATCATCCATCCATTGCCTTTGATCATCTTATCTGTTACACTGTACCAGAGAGAGTAACAGTTTTGACTAAAAGACCAAGGTCCTTGCTTGCTTGCCTTCAAGGAAATTTAAGGAAAATTTCTTTGCTTTCTCCTTTTGAGTTAAAAAAAAAAAAAAAAAAAAAAAAAAAAAAAAAAAAAAAAAAAAAAAGAAGAAGAAGAAGAAGAAGAAGAAAAGAAAAAGGAAAAAAAAAACTTTTATAAAATATTAGAAATTCTTATAAAATATTGAAATTTAGATTTATTGTTTTGTAATTCAGCAATTTAAAAAAAAATGACTTTTACAAAATATATTTAAAATATTACAAAATATTAATAAGTAAAATCTAATAAAGTATAAAAAATAAATACAACATAAACTAAAAAAAAGTTAAATATCCGCTCATTTATATTTAAAATTTTATACTTATCATTTAGATAATATAAGTAACCGCGTAAGCGCATCAACAACTAATTTTGTTATAATTTTGTGGAATTAAATGATTATTTAATTCCGTGTAAAAATCTTAAAAAATTTATATTTTAGGACTGATGGAATATCATTTTAGTTTTATTTACTTATTTTTACGATTTTAGTGAATCTTTTTAATTTATTCAATAAGCAATTATATTTTTTAAACAAATTGATGTAGTTATTTATAAGAAAATTAATAATATTGAAAATAAAATTATTATAATAAATAATAAATAAGATAATTTTAAAACAACTTCAATTGTGAAAATAATATAATTCTAATTTATAGTAAATAAGCATTTGTATTTCTAAACAAATTGATGTAATTATTTCTAAGAAAATTAGTAATCTAGAAAATAAAATTATTATAATAAATAATAAATAAAATAAGTTTAAAATAACTTCAATTGTGAAAATAATTCTAATTTATAGTGAATAACTTACATGACAGTGCTTTTCGCAAGTGTACGAAATCGTTACAAGTAATATATGATGAGTAGAATATCGTTCCCACGAGGATTGTATACCAAGTACCAAAATTATGTTAACCTACTATTATTTAAATGGCAATAAGGAAAATTATTTTTAGAAACTAAATTCAACAAATAAAAGAGAATAAGAAGAGATCAAGCAACAACATTTGATTAAAAGAAATCAAGGATTTAAAGCTACTAGGATTTTAACTTCACTTAATTCTATCCAATTCATTTTATTAGTTTGATAATCAATTTTAATTGTTCAAGTAGGGGAAACAACCCTAAAATCATAACAAGCTCTCCTGATATATTGTTAGCTATTTTAACCCGGTCTAATTACCTATCTTCCAATAGCGCAATCAAACATGAATTAAATCATTAAGTTTTATGGTTTGTTTATGAATTCATAACCTAAGGTCATTAACTTATGAAAACCCTCATGAGTCAAACCATATAGCTTCCGCATCAAGTTATTATTCTCATATAATTTATTATCTTTTTCATATCAAAAACCCTTCTTCTGATAGTGATTAATGAAATAAATCAATCGAAGGGAGAAACTATGCCTGAAGCATTAAGTTCAATAATAAATTATACTTTAAACAAAGAAAAGCAAATCTAATATTATAAATTGGAAAAGAAATTAAGCTACATCAAATCCCTAGTATGAGAGTTTAGTTAAACATAATACTTAAATAAAACTCAATAATACTTGATAAAAATTTCATAATCAATATGAATAATGAAAGAAATAAACGAGATTAAGAGTTTAGAAATAAGAACTAGTTAACAATTGACTCCGGATGGCTTCCTTGAATCTTGGCACAACTCTTGAATGCTTGAACTCTTGAAGAAATAAAACTATGTACAAGACTAAGAGAATGAGAGATATATGAGATATGGGATATGAGATGGGATGGAATGGGATGCTATGGGATATAGACTTCTTGGGAGAGAACTTCTACATTGTTTAGGGAATAAATCCACATTGTTTAGGGAATAAATTCCACCTTGTTTAGAGAATAAAGTTCTCATTAGGCCTTAAATTTCTCTCAATCATGACTTTCCCATGTGCATAGGTTAGAACTTGATTTGCATGTGAAGAAAGTATCCAAGGTGAGCTCATGAAAATGTTGGGAATTGGTTGGCAATTTTGACTCAAATCAGCTCTTTGTCTTTAGCACGGGCGTGCTGGGAAGCACAGTCTGAGCGTGTCAAGTTCTGAGTCTATGGAGAGTTCAACACGGACTGTGCTCAGAGGCACGCTTGGATAAGGACTTGTGGCACGGGCGTGCTAGGTGGCACGGGCGTACTAGGGAGCACGGCTTGGGCATGCTAGGCTAAGTGTTTTGCTTTATTTTGCTCTTTTCTATGCCAAAACCCTAAAATTTCCTTAAGATCAAGTGCATTATGATTCAAGGAAGCTTTTATATGAAAACATAAATAAAATTGAGATAAAAACTAAATAAAGTAATTAAAAATACTAAAAACTCCCAATAAAACTATATTGAAAATACTATAAAAATAATACTATCAAAATTCCTCAAACTTAAACCATTGCTTGTCCTCAAGCAACAAAATTAAAAACTAACAAAGCTAGCTTAATATAGTAGGAAATAATTATTCACAATTTCAATAAATATCAAAAGTCATTAACATGAGAATAAATCATGTGTTTTTTATGCTAATTATATTCTAGCAAAAAAAAATTAATTTTCAATAAAACACATTCCTTAATTTAAACATAAGTTAACAATATTTTTAACACCAACAATTATTCAACTTATGACAGATAGAGTATGAATTTTCACAAAAATCATTTAACCTTTAAATAAGAGGTTTAAATATAAGTTCAACATTTCCATAGCCAATTTTAGTCGTCCCTTCTCTACAATTGAAATGCATACAATTTTAAAAGATCAAAAGGTCTTTATTTAGATTGTAATGGGGTTTTAGGGATATAATTTTAGCTAGACAAAAAAAAAAAAAAGGAATAACACGGTAGACAAAAAGTACAAGGAATGGTTAATATCAGGATTTTCATTTATATTAAAAACAATTTTTATTTGTAAAGAGAGATTAAATTGAAGTCCCTTACTAGCTCGAAATTAGAGGTATTTTTGACAAGGTCTCTTCATAGCACTTTTGATAATTTCTTCCTTGCTAAAGTTTCCCAAACTTGAATTCTTGATTAATTGCTTCTTTTATCGGGTGTTTTCTTTTTATTTTTTTATTTTTTTTAATTTTTATTTATTTATTATTTTGTTTTTACTTTTCTCATTTGCCAGTATTAATGAAATTTTCTCCCTTTGTTGCTATGTTTTAATAAAAATCAAACCTTCAATTACACATTATTGCACTTAGGGTAGAAAATTAATTTCGTTTAATGGCTAGGTTTAAATATGGGTGAACAATAAATTTTTGATATAGGCTTCAAATTGGTTACAAGGGACATACTTTAATTTAGGTGCTCTAGGCTAATTGTGAAGTTTTAACAAAGAATGCCTAAATCATCTCTTTATAAATGTAAGCATTTAAAATTTTTGTCTTGAAGAGAATTTTAATTTGTTCTAAGAATGCCAAGGTTAAATAAATTTTGATTAAAACACATCTATATATCATAGAATTCACAAAAAATTAGTGATTATAATCTTAGAAACAAATAGTTAAATCAAATAATCATGTTAAGTTAAAAATTAAAATTTAAGCTGAAAAATAATTAACCTCGGAGAACAACTAAATTCATTGCAAGTTAATGAATTATGATAATTTTTAAACTTGCTCACAATTATTCCAACCTTATTAAACTAATGAAATAAACAAACAAAATAATAAATAAAAAAAATTAAAATTTTAACTAAAATTTTCCTTTCCCCAACTTAATCTAGCACATTGTCCCCAATGTGTGCAAAAATAAGACTAATTTTCCAAACTTATCATAAATCATCAATGCAAGGTAAGAAAACAAAAATAAAGTAGAAAACACATTACCACCATTGTATTGACAAATACAATAAAAGACAAGGAAACAAAGGGCATGGTTTTAATGGCTAAATTCTGAAAATGGGAAAGAACAACATAACACAATAATAATAATAATAATAATAATAATAATAATAATAATAATAATAATAATAATAATGATAATATAGACCTAATTGTTAAGGAGAGAAAAAATAAAATAAAATTGAAACGACAATAAGGAAAATTATTTTTAGAAACTAAATTCAACAAATAAAAGAGCATAAGAAGAGATCAAGCAACAACATTTCATTAAAAGAAATCAAGGATTTAAAGCTACTAGGGATTTTAACTTCACTTAATTTTATCCAATTCATTTTATTAGTTTGATAATCAATTTTAATTGTTCAAGTAGGGGAAACAACCCTAAAATCACTAACAAGCTCTCCCGATGTATTGTTAGCTATTTTAACCCGGTCTAATTACCTATCTTCCAATAGCGCAATCAAACATGAATTAAATCATTAAATTTTATGGTTTGTTTATGAATTCATAACCTAAGGTCATTAACTTATGAAAATCCCCCATGAGTCAAACCATATAGCTTCTGCATCAAGTTATTATTATCATGTAATTTATTATCTTTTCATATCAAAAACCCTTCTCCTGATAGTGATAAATGAAATAAATCAATCCAGGAGAGAAACTCTGCCTGGAAGCATTAATTTCAATAATAAATTATACTTAAATAAAGAAAAGCAAATCTAATATTATAAATTGGAAAAGAAATTAAGCTACATCAAATCCCTAGTATGAGAGTTTAGTTAAACATAATACTTAAATAAAACTCAATAATACTTGATAAAAATTTCATAATCAATATGAATAATGAAAAAAATAAACGAGATTAAGAGTTTAGAAATAAGAACTAGTTAACAATTGACTCCGGATGGCTTCCTTGAATCTTGGCACAACTCTTGAATGCTTGAACTCTTGAAGAAATAAAACTATGTACCAGACTAAGAGAATGAGAGATATATGAGATATGGGATATGAGATGGGATGGAATGGGATGCTATGGGATTTTTTTACAATGCATCCTTCCTCTCTTTATATAGACCTCTTGGGAGAGAACTTCTACATTGTTTAGGGAATAAATCCACATTGTTTAGGGAATAAATTCCACCTTATTTAAAGAATAAAGTTCTCATTAGGCCTTAAATTTCTCTCAATCATGACTTTCCCATGTGCATAGGTTAGAACTTGATTTGCATGTGAAGAAAGTATCCAAGGTGAGCTCATGAAAATGGTGGGAATTGGTTGGCAATTTTGACTCAAATCAGCTCTTTGTCTTTAGCACGGGCGTGCTGGGAAGCACGGTCTGGGCATGCCAAGTTCTGAGTCTATGGGGACTTCAACACGGACCGTGCTCAGAGGCACGCTTGGATAAGGACTTGTGGCACGGGCGTGCTAGGGAGCACGGCTTGGGTGTGCTAGGCTGAGTGCTTTGCTTTATTTTGCTCTTTTCTGTGCCAAAACCCTACAAATTTCCTTAAGATCAGTGCATTATGATTCAAGGAAGCTTTTATATGAAAACATAAATAAAATTGAGATAAAAACTAAATAAAGTAGTTAAAAATACTAAAAACTCCTAATAAAACTATATTGAAAATACTATAAAAATAATAGTATCATTACACATAATTGAGCCTGCATAATTGGGAGAATAAATTTGCTTTCTTTTCTTTTTTAACTTAAGAAGAAATTAAATCGAAATTTCGTTAAGAGATAACTGCATACAAAGGATACAGATTAATATGTTTTACATTTTTATATAGGAAGTCTAATAATAAATCACTTATACAAATAATGAAAAAATACAATCTTGATTTGAAGTATCTGATTGAGTTGACAGAGCATAATATTTGTCCTATCGGTAATCGCTTGCTCCACTTGATGGCTATTCATAGCCACTGTTCGACTCATGGTCTTTCCACAAGTTCGATATGATTACCTTCAATTTTTTTTTTTTTTTTTGTAGAGATCTGCGCTTCTTTTTGCATAAGTAACCAAATAACAATAGACACTGCACAAAATCACTATAATTGTTATAATAATAACCAGAATTAGATCTGAGAATAAAATCATAATATATGAACAATAATAAATCTCAATAATTGGGCAACATAACTCAAATATGAAGATTATTTATAAAAAATAATTAAAAAAAGAAAAAATAGTGACCACCGATGAGAACTTTCTAGTGGCCGTCCTCACCAATAATAGTCATGAAAGAAAAAAAAATAGAGCTTTTAGGATTTTAGATCATGAGTCATGAGAATTTATTTTATAATATTGAAAAATACTGAACTTGAGAACATTTCTAGGTATGTATCTTTCTTTCTTTTTTTTTTTTTTTTTTTTTTTGAGAGTGCATTACTAGTTATGTATTACTTTTTTTTTTTTTTTTGACATTTACTAGTTATGTATTAATATTGCTTATAATAATTAATTTGAGATCTTTTGGCACAAAGTTATTAAAAAAAAAAAAAAATCAAACTGCATGATGTTATGTTAGCGTAGGAGTGTTAGCAAAGTGGCTGAAATGATTGGACGGTCCACTGAGACCAATACGGATAAAGTGACCTTATCATGACATATGCTGGTTCAAGTAACGGACCCAGTGGTCAAACCAGTCGGCTAGACCAACTAAAGTCAAATCCAAAAACCTGTGTGTGACAGCTAAAACTGTATAAATAATTAAATATGAACTAGTCATATACATCACATTGTGCGGTTATTAATTTTATTATTAATTTCTCTTTGAACCCCAGCATAGTGGATTAATTCAGTTTCGGATTCTACACAGCTTCATAACGGCACGACCCTCTTAATCCAATTTTCTTTGTTCACAATGATAGGATTCAAACCTTGAACTATGCTTAAATAATTTATTACTTCATCCCATTAGATTAATTGGTAGTTGATAATTTTATTATTAATTATTGAAAAATTAAAAAAAGTTATTATTTAAAAGAATACTAATGTCTACAGACGCTTTATGTCTAATAATTCCGAAAAGGGTTGGTATTGTTGGTATAGAGAAAGCAATAAAATTTGTTTTTTCTTCAACAAAAAATCCTCTGAAAGAACTTATCAAAGTTAAAATTTTCAAATGAATTCCACAAACTTAAACAACTTAAAACTTTACTATATAATTATTCATCCTCTCAGTCTTTTAAAATTATTATACTCAGAATATTTTAGAAATAAAAGTAAACGAATTTTCATTTTTAAAATTTATTTCAAACATGAAAAATTTATTTATAAATAAATTTTATCAATAAATGCTACATTTTGAATTTATTTGTGTCAAACGGAGCATAGAAGTTAAAATATTAAAATTAAGAAATCACTGGGAGCAACCATTGAACCGCAAGAGAGATACGAATAACCAAATAAAAACACACTAACGGAGGAGAAATGGTTACTGAATCTACCAATAATTGCCTTCAATCTCGCCAAACACCGCAAAATCTTTTTTTTTTTTTTTTTTTTTTTTAAGATTAGGAACATAAAAATATTGTTGAAACTATTGTGAGGGTGTTTTAGCTTGAATGGAATAATAAATATAACTTAAAACTATTGTAATCGCTACAATACGCATAATATATATAACTTTCCTTAAAATTACATATATATATATATATATATATATATATATATATATATATATAAATGTTAAAAAAATAACTTGGAGGTGCCTTAAAAACTTGCAACGGCCACGTTCTACTTTTTCATTTTCTTTTTCTTTTTTGTTAGACATGTTGAGCTGTTCGACTCCTTCAGTGCCTAATTCTCGTTGAGCTTCTCGGCGAGCTAAAAACTATTATGTTCTTCACAGGCAAGAGTGACTATATCTTCCTCATCACCTACATCAAAACACGCAAAGGGTCGACAATTTAGACAAAATAAATCCTCTTCAGAATATAGTAGACGTACACCACAACTGATCACTTTGCAACGGTGTAAAGGATTGCCATCCATATCTTCAGGGTAGAATTCAACTACTAACTCTCTATATTTACTGAAATGATCATCTTTTGTAGCGTCCACACATGGATCATACCCGAAGAACATAGGACATTGGGTCCCAAACTCTTTGTCATGATAAGTACGGGGAGTTCTTTTACCGTACCAACCACCAAAATAAGAAAGGAGATCACTGCACTCTCTGTACTCATTTTTGAAGTGATATTGACACCTAATCTGGAAACCATTGTTGCCCCCAAAGAAAAAATAAACGCCGAATTTAATAACAACACACAGAGTGAAACCCAGGAACTTGATGTTAGCCCACTGTGAAGGTAGCTGCATTGTCGTAGAAAATCCTTCACTTTGATGGCCAAACCACCTTGGGATTGTACGTCCAGGAATGCAAAAACTAGATTCTCCTGCTAGTATAGAAGGAATCTGCAACATGAGAATCATGACCATTAACATTGGAATTATCAGTTACAAAGAATCAGAGGATGAAAGGGGAAAGAGACCTGGTTGTTCAGTCTTTTTGCATAGCGCATAAATTTTGTGAGGGCATATTCTAATATTTTGTGCCTTGCATCAAAGCCCAACTTCTCACAGTTAGTGAAAAAGAATTCAAAAATATTTCCTTTTACTCCAGTTGAATCAAATGATACTGTAATCAGTGAAATGCAATTGTGTGCATCTAATGTTGCCAGTTGCGGTGGAAGATCTGGTAATGATACCAACTTCTGGCAATCTCTTAAACCAAGGTGTTGCAGCTCAGTGAGCTTATTGATACTTTCAGGTATGTTCCTAAAATTGTTTCCACCTAGATCTAACGCTTCAAGTGAGAATAAGCAACCAATGCTATAAGGCACGTCCAACAAACTGCAGCTGGTTAGATATAGCTTCCGTAAATATTGAATATCTACTCCTCTGTCAGGCATGTTGATAGAATATTCAATACCTGAGATCATCTCTGGCAATATGGAAAGATTTTTGCAGTTTCTCACTTCCAAGCTCGATAAGCCCTTTAGATTTTCAATAGGTGAGGGTAGCTTTGTAATGGCTGTTCCATCTAAATAAAGATACCTCAATGATCCCATAACCTCTGAAACTTCTGGAAAACACTGAAACATGGAACAACCTGACAGATTAAGCTTTTGCAAAGATTTCAACTTGCAAATACTGCTAGGAAGAATTCGAAAACTTGTGCACTGTTGCATACTCAATTCCTCAAGATCACATAAATACTGAACTGATGAGGGAATTTCTTCTATTGCTGTCTTGTCCAAAATTAATTTCTTTATAGTCCTTGAAACATCTGGAAACTGGGTGATGTTTGAGCATCCAGAGAGAATAAGATTTTCAAGAGATGCCAAATTAGAACTTTTACAAGGAATCTTCTTAAGCCTTTTGCAGTTCTTTAAATCCAAACAAAAGAGTTTGGTGAGACGGCCCGGAAGTTCTTCTATTGCAGTTTCACTCAAGTACAAGTATTTTATATCCATTGACATATCTGGAAGCCTAGTGATGTTTGAGCAGCCAGAGAGATCAATAATCAAAAGAGATTTTAACCTTTGCACACTTTCTGGAAGATTCCTAAGTTGTTTACAGTCCTTGAGATTCAATGTAATGAGTCCACTGAGATTCCCAATTGATTTGGGAAGTTCTTCTATGGCAGTCTCATTCAAATTTAAATACTTTATGTTCTCTGCAAACTCTGGACATTCCCTAAAATTGGAGCAACCAGAAAGGTTAATTGTCTTGAGAGATCTCATTTTAGAGCCAATCGGGAGATGCATAAGGCTTCTGCAGCATTTCATATTCAAATCAACAAGATTGTCTAAAAACTGAATGGATGATGACACTTCTAACAGTCGAGGACAGTTTTCAAAATTAATTCTTTCAACATTCTTGGCCTGTGACAGGTCTGGGAAAGTAGTCAAGTGCTCAGAGTAGCTAAGATTGATGTCTTTCAAGCTTACAAGATTCTGCACAAATAATACAAGAAATTAATGTTTACTCAACCCACAACATTTTTTTAAAGAAAAAAAGGGGGTAGTAAAAATGAAGCATGAAGATAGATCTTATAGCAAACCTGCACTCCTGTCCATAGTTGTCTGACGTTGCTGTATGCTAGGTTCAGCTCAACAAGATTCTCTGCTTGAAAATTAGATGGCATAGACCTTAATGGGTATCCATCCCAGTGGAGATACCTCAACTCATCAGAAAGAAACTCAAGGCCATGATGAAGTTGCAATTTTCCGTTATTTCCAATTCTAGCATTGTAAATTTTAAGCAGTCTAAGATTATTCATGTTCGCAAAAGCTCTGGAACATAAGTTCACTTCTCCTATTGTTGATGCATCTAAAAATATCCCTTCAACCTTTTCAGTTCCCTAGATATCACATCAACGAATAAATAGTGCATAAGTTATGTAAATATATAAAGTTTCCAACTTACTTTCGTATATGTGTGTGTGTGTGTGTGTGTGTATGAAGGACACATAGTACACACCCCAAAGGATATATACACATCATGCATATGGCTCTCACCAGATTTTTGGTCAACACTTGAACGATATCAATAGGATTCCACAGTCTACTGCGCTTGCCCAGCTTGGCAACATATTCCTGCCGAACAATTTCATGAGCCATTTCAACCAACAAGTCATGTATCCCTAGTTTGTTTTCAAGGACAGTAATGAGGCATCTATCAACTAGAACACTTATTCCAATATCAGCTGAGAAACCACAACCATCAAGGATTCTCTTAACGAAATCAATTTGCTGCCCCTTAAAAAAGCAAGCAATATCAAGAAATACACTTTTCTCTTCATCATCTAGCGTATCAAAGCTTATTCTTAATACATTACAGATTTGAGAATGTGGACCTCTTCCAAGTTTATTCAGTGCACTTTCCCAATCTCGTTTCCTTCTGTCAAAAAGATAAGAACCCAAAACTTTAAGCGCCAATGGGTTTCCCTGAGCATAATTCACCACCTTATTTGATAAGTCTATCCTATCTTTCGGGGGATAGTTTTTCTTAAAAGCATACAAACTGAACAATTGAAGAGCTTCATCATCCTTTAATCCCTCAACTTCATATACATAATCAACTATATTCTTAAGAACCTGCTTATCTCTAGATGTCACAATAACTCTGCTTCCCAAACCAAGATTAGATCTTCTAATTAGGGAGTCTAATTGATCTACATCATCCACATCATCAAGAAGAAGAAAAACCTTTGTGCATTGGAGCCTGTCCTCATTGGAAATGGACCCCATGTTGGGACTTAGAGTATGTAGATTTTCTTCCTCTAATATTTCAAATAATAGTTTTTGTTTTAAAAAATCTAGCCCACATCTTTTTGACTCTTCCTTAATATTTTTGAGAAAGCAGCAACCTTCATATTCACTTGAAACACTATTGAAAATTGTTTCAGCAATAGTCGTCTTACCTATCCCACCCATACCCCAAATTCCAACAATCCGAACATCTGGTGACCCAAAGCACAACAACTTTCTAATTTGTTCAATGTGAGAGTCTATCCCAACCAGACCTTTTGAATCTCTAAAGGATGCATGATTCAACTTCCTCAAAATATGTTTCACAATATCATTCACAAGCTTGGCCTCAGGTCTACAAAATATGAAGAACAAGTTAGTAGTGACATGTGAGAAGGAAACAAAGGAATTGATAAGAGTTTTGTCAAGTCATCATTTTCTTTTTGATTACTGTCAGCAACAATGGAAGGAAGCCCGTAAGAAGTTAGATTAACACGAATGATCTAATTTTTCTTCCATAGCATTTGTGCGAAGCATATAAAATTTTTACATACTAGTAAAGTTTCCACTAGACATGCTAACCAGAGGAAAGAAGGCCTGCTAAGGAGTGAGAGGATTAGAGTGTAGAGCTATCATCTTGCAGCCTACAAATCTCAACATGTTATTAGATAACTTAAGAAATTGGTCTGCGCTTCTTAGTTGGTATTCAACTAAGAGGATGTACATCCAGAATTTGTACAAAATCTAGAGAGCGCTACAAAATCAGTTGTTTTATTGCATTTTCAAACAAGAAAAGAAAATTCACAAAGGAAGAAAAGCACAACTCTTTGTCTCAACCTTCCAACTCAAGTAGGTGATTTATACTGTTTTCATCTGGTTATATATTTCAAAGATTAGAAAATATAAGCAGATTATCAATTTACACATACCTAATCACCTGAGAATCCCATCCAGATATATTAGCTGCTTTCATCAAGTCGACCCTCCACCTTGGCACTTGTTCCATTTTCTCCTTAAAGTTCTTCTCAGCGTCGATAAATACATCTACAAAACTCCCACTTTGTTCTTGTAAAAGAGATGGATCTATATGATAGAAAACTGGTAGAACTACCTGCCCATAAGTGTCTTTGCATTCAATAATTTTGGACATTTCATCCAAGCACCATGGAGAAGATGCATAGTTTTTGGAGAAAATGATTACAGAAATCATTGATTCTTCAATAGTTCTCAAAAGGGCTGGAGTTATTTCTTCCCCTCTTTCAAGGTCATTGTCTATGAACGTCTTGACTTTTTTACGACACAAAGCATCATAGAGATGACTAGTAAAATTATCACGAGTATCCTCACCTCTGAAGCTAAGAAACACATCATACTTGCGTTTACGACCAGTGGAAGAAGATGCCATATATATCTTAGGTGAGGTGACACTTTTTTTCTGGAAAATTAAAATAAAAAAATAATCATTAATCACAAGTGCTGAGCCACAGAAATAATAACCGAATCCAATAATACAAGAAAAGGACTCTACATTCTACAACTTGAAGACCATTTGTCACGAACCGTTTCCATAGGCCAGACCGGCACTAAGGCCTAGGTAAGCATAAGGCCTCCGAGGCCTGTAGTAAGCCTAACTTTCAACTCAGGCATGCCACACAAATTATTAGGAACGGTAAGCCCATATAAATTAGAATATATATAATCATATTACAATCCTAGCCCAGTCTCAATTTTCTCGAATACAACTTAATCAGGGCCTAATCATAATACGTCATATTCGTAATATGGGCTATCGGTTCATATGCACTTAATTAAACAATAGAATCATCCAATTAAAAAAATACGCAAATCCCTACAACTACGGAGTTCAACAATAATTTGAAAGTACAATAGTTTATACGTTTAACAACACAATTTAAATAACAAAATTTATGGATTTACATTTGTAGCCCTGCGAGGAAAATTGCAGAGCTTCAGTCGAATCAGCAGCTTCGTACTACCTAAGAAGTTTGGATAGAGGGGTGAGTTTTGTAATTCAGTGAATAATAATAAATAATACACATTACAAACATTCACACAAAATGCACCTGATATTCTAAAATGAGCATACAACTAGTCAATCATATGGCCCAACATTAGTACTCACAAACAATATCACCTTCAAATAATCAAGCAAGTGGAAATTAGTCAGTGGCGCCACCTGAAACCCCAACGAGCCTTCCTCTCACATGGCTCGCCCTCTCATACGTGTGTACCAAGAAGCCGATCCCCATACCTAGCCAACCGGTCTAATCCTCACTTGACTAACCCTCTCATTGTTTTTCCGTTCTCTCCTTTCTCTTTCATACCAACAGGAGATCACCCTGTGGTTTATCCATATTATCCATGTCATATCATCGGGTGCACACAGGAGCGCTGATCTCCCATACCGGCCAACGGTCAATTTCCAAGACCATCATCACAAATCCAAAGTGACCCACTTCATCCCAATTCCACACAAACAAATCATAGCATATTCACAGCACAAGTAATCAAGTAATTCATTCAACGTGATACACCAAGTCCATCTTAATGCGCAATCACAAAAATATAATTATATATTAATAGTCACATGATATATTTATAAGATAGTATATAAAAATAAAAATAAAAATAAGTATTAGAGTTTTATATACATATCCATATATATTTAATGTCTATAAAATGAATGTTATGCAAATATAGTGCTGATATGCATTATTTATTATTAATCACAGTGGCGGAGAATGATACTCTAACTCTTGGTGGAGAATGATACTCTAACTCTTGATTCTGACCGGGAGGAGCAATAGTTGGATCCGAGCGATCTAAGGAATTTAAAAATACTGCAAGAAAATAACTATATCAGACAAATAAGAAATAAAGGAATTGCTCTAATAAATTATTTACATATTTGATTTCTATAAATAATCTAATTTCTACCGAAATTTCAACTGCACCTCTTCTAAAAATTGGACTTTCGACCTCACAGTCCACACGGCCCATCCATCGGTCAATCAATCAGGTCAAATTTTCCCATCCTATGTAACCTCAGCATTAACATTAACTTCTAAGTTCCTATTATCAAAATTTCCCAATAAATTTATTTGATACTAGTTTAAATTAGCTTTAATTAGTTAAAGTATTTTTAATTAAATTAACACTCAAAAATTAATTTAAATTAATTAACCACCATTATTAGAATTTAATTAAATTCTGACAATTAATAAGAAATTATTTATACCCAAATATACTACTGCCGAAATTTGTTTGAACGGAAATGGAAGCTACGCGTGCCTGAACGAAGAGCAGGTGAGAGAAGTGGCGCTGAGTCGACCAAAACAGGTTGCTGCGCTCACCAGGACTGCGAGCAGGTGGCGCGATCTGACTGGGCAGCAGCGGGTGGCGGCGCGATGGCGTGGTGGTGCGACGCGGTGGTGCTGCGCTCGTTCTTGGTGGCTGGAGGCGAGCTGAAGCACGGCGAGGCTGTGGCGCGACAGATCGAGGCGAGGTCGCAGTCCTTCCTGCGACTGTTCTCCTCGCTGGGTTAGAACGAAGAGAGGGACGGTGCTGGCGGAGCTGCTACGACGTGGAGCGGCGGAGGGTTGGCGCGCGAGGGAGGTCTGCTCCGATCTGTGGAGTTACGACTGGTTGCAACTCCAACTCTCGCCAGAAACAGAAACGCAGAGGAAAGAAAGAAAGAAAGAATAAGAAGAGGAGGATGGGGAGAGACGGCGGCGGCAGGGGAGGATGTGGTTCGCCGGTGACTGGAACACGCAGAACGGGGAGGGGGAGAGTGAGAGCTGGAAAATAAGGGGAGAGGGGAGAGTTCTAGAAGTGGTTTGGGTGAATTTAGGCAGATGTGGTTTGATTCAGGTTTGATTCGATCTAAATCGTGATTTTCGTGTGCTTTTCGATTTTTCAGTCGGTTTTGTTCGGTTTATCAACTATACAATTTATTGGTTTGCATTTAAACGATTGAATAAATTTTTTAGGATGTCCGTTTATTAAATTTAAGAGAAAAATTTTTGAAAATATAAATTCGGATTATTTCACCATTAAACATTAAAAATTTTAAATATTCTTCTCAATGGGATCACAAAATAAATAAATAAATAGAAGAAATATTGTATATGTTATCCATGTCTTTTTAATAAATTCTTTAATTAGCACATATTAAACAATTAAACAAACAAAGAAATAAACAAGATTAGAATTCTCATATCACCTCCCTTCTGAAAAAGAGAACGAAGCTCAAACAGGTTGGAAGTGGAACCAATAAACGTAAGCAATCAGAAAGAAAGGAACCTAATTTACATATCCATCAGAAAGACAGAAATCAAATTGAAATGAATACCAGAAGGAATGGAGTTTTAACTTACACTGAAAATATAGAGTTTTCACTCCCACAAGCAAAAATTTTTTGCATCGATTAGCTAATACCACAACGGAGAGAAATATCATCCATCCGTTGACTTTGATTATGAAGAAACTCCACCTTGTCTGTTAAATTGTAACAGAGAGAGTAACAGTTTTGACTCGGTTGTTAGGTTTGAAATTTTCTTTTTCTTTTCAAACTGCCGCTAAATCATCAACCGAGCTAAATTAAACCAAATCACTTTTATAAGTTAAATTCAACCGAGTATCTTCATAATTTTGGTTTGATTTAAACTTTTTCAAACCATTACTCTAAATTTGGTTTAAATAGAGTTTTTAAATCAAATCAAACCGAATCATAAACATCAGGATCTATAAGTCCAATGGACAGAAAAAAGCTATACTGACTGAAAAAATGGCATTTGTTACAAATTCATATCGACTCACTTTGGTTTTGGTCCCTTAAACGGCTCTTACAGTTCGATCGACCATTTGCCACTTTCGTAATGTTACGAGCGAACATTCGCGCGTGGCATTTCTCCCTCCGGACCTTCAGCTCCAGCAGTCTTCCTCAATATTGGAGCACAACATCCAACGCGAACAACCTTCTCAACGAGCTGCGCGTTCTTTCCATGCGCGGCCGAGTTAATGAAGCGCTCTCTCTTTTTTACAATGCACCATCACTTCCACCACTACCCTACTCCCAATATAGCTATACCTCTCTCTTTAATGCGTGTGCTCGCCATGGATACCTTCAAGAAGGCATACTCTTACACCAGCACATGCTTTTCACTAATCATAACTATCCGTTAGGCTTATTTGTGACAAACCATCTAATCAACATGTATGCGAAATGCGGGGATTTGGTTTACGCACACCAGCTATTCGATGAAATGCCTGAAAGAAATGTTGTCTCTTGGACAGCTCTCATTTCTGGTTATGCTCAACAGGGGCAAGCCTATAATTGCTGTGTTTTGTTTACTGAGATGTTGATGAATTGCCAACCAAATGAATTTGCGTTTACAAGTGTGCTTACATGTTGTGACTATGAATATGGTGCGCAAGTGCATGCACTTGCTATGAAAATGGGTTTAGATTCTAGTGTTTATATAGGAAATGCACTTATTTCCATGTATAGTAAATTTTATGATAGCAGTAATAGAGATGAAGCTTGGAATGTGTTTGAGAGTTTACAAGTTCGTAATATTGTTTCTTGGAACTCAATGATTGCAGGGTTTCATGTCAGAAAACTTGGGGAAAAAGCTATTAGTCTATTTAGGCAAATGCATAGTGAAGCAATTGGTTTTGATCGTGCCACGCTGCTTAGTGTCTGTTCTTCGTTGAGTGAAAGTTATAGTGATACTGTTGATGTGGGTCTTAAACTTTGTCTTCAATTGCACAGTGTTAGTATCAAAAGTGGGTTCGTGTTGCAAATTGAAGTTGCAACTGCATTGGTGAAAGCTTATTCAGATCTTGGTAGAGAGGTTACTGATTGTTACAAGCTCTTTTCAGAGACAGATTGTTGTCGTGATATAGTTTCATGGACTGGCATTATAACAACATTTGCTGAACGGGAACCTGAAGAAGCACTCTTTCTGTTTCATCAGTTGCAACGGGAAGATTTAGCTCCAGATTGGTATACATTTTCAATCGTCATAAAAGCTTGTGCAGGTCTTGGGACTGTGAGGCATGCTTTGGTCATTCATTCACAAGTGATAAAAGCTGGGTTTGAGTGTGACACAGTGCTTGCAAATGTCTTGATCCACGCCTATGCAAGGTGTGGCTCCATTTCCTTGTCCAAGCAAGTTTTTGATGAAATGAGATACCATGATTTAGTTTCTTGGAATTCAATGCTGAAGTCTTATGCCCTGCATGGCCAAGCTAAAGAAGCATTGCATCTCTTTTCCAAAATGAATGTCCCTCCTGATTCTGCAACTATGGTTGCTATCCTCTCAGCATGCAGCCATGCTGGAAAGGTGGAAGAAGGGATCAAGATATTTGACTCAATGTTTGATACACATGGCATTGTTCCACAATTAGATCATTATGCATGCATGGTTGATATTCTTGGCCGAGCTGGGCGTGTTGTCGAGGCAAAGGAACTTATAAACAGAATGCCAATGCAGCCTGATTCTGTGGTTTGGAGTGCACTGCTTGGCTCATGTAGGAAGCATGGTGACGCAAACTTGGCCAAGTTAGCGGCAGATAGACTGAAGGAGTTGCAGCCCAGAAATTCATTAGGCTATGTGCAAATGTCAAACATTTATTGTTCTGGAGGTAGTTACAATGAGGCAGGGATAATTAGGAAAGAAATGAAAGGTTCTAGAGTAAGAAAGGAACCTGGTCTAAGTTGGATTGAGATTGGTAATATGGTGCATGATTTTGCTGCTGGAGGCAGCCGGCATCCTCAGAGAAAGACCATATGCTCCAGGCTTGATTTTCTAATTGGGCAATTAAAGGAGATAGGCTATGTGCCGGAGACGAGCTTGGCATTGCATGACATAGAAGAGGAGCATAAAGAAGAGCAGTTGTACCATCATAGTGAAAAGCTAGCTCTGGCATTTGCATTGATGAATGAAGGTAATTCACCTAGTGGAAAAACTGCAATAAAAATCATGAAGAATATCCGAATCTGTGTGGACTGTCATAACTTCATGAAGTTAGCTTCAGATCTTCTTCACAAAGAAATTGTTGTTAGAGATTCTAACCGTTTTCACCAATTCAGAAATGGGATGTGCTCTTGTAATGACTATTGGTGACATAAAAAGGGCACCTGATTTCTTTCTGTTTCTGTTCCGGCTCATCAATCTATGGATGAATGTCAGCATGCTGTAAGTTTCTCTTTGATCTGTAAAATGTGATGGTTTCTTATATCTTATCCAGAGAAATAGAAGAGGACATGACTTTTTTGAGTTTTACTGAGGATGGTTGATTTTGAATTATGCTATAGATCTGAAACGCGATTGAGGAGCCAATTATCTTTCATTTGGACCAGACCTTTGACAAGTAATTTGTGGGAGCAGCTACGAAAATCTTACTGACAGAATTATCTGCATAAGCGAGTTTGCTGGATCACTGATTCTTTATTGTGAAAGTGATGCTTATCTCAATTGCCTGTTGAGATTGAACCACGCATATAAAGTTTTATGCATGGCAGCAAGAGATAACATAGAGAGTTGAGACTTCTTACCTTATGATATCTGATTCCTTTAATTGCTTCTTTTTGGAGTATCAAGTTTCAGAAATGAAAGGCAATAATCCAAGGTAAATGTAGGCTGAGGGCATGATCTTCCCTGATGGGTTAGATGGGATGGCAAGATCTCTTCTCGTTAACCAAAAATCTTGAGTTTGAGTCCTATCTTGATTTTGAGCCCTGGGTAGAGAGTCTCTTTAAACACTTGAGAGACAGCTGGGAGAGAGCTGGAGTTCCTTTAAATACTCAGTAAACACTCAGGAGAGAGTAAACACTCAGGAGAGAGCTGGAGTCTCTTTAAACACTCAGGAAAGATTGCTTTAAATACTCAGTAAATACTCAGGAGAGAGCTGGAGTCCCTTTAAACACTCGGGAAAGATTGCTTTGCCTTTGAGAAAGCTTCCTCGGCGCAAATCCGGACCAATGGACTTCGGATAACAGATGGTTAAAACCAAAACAAAAAAAATTATAATTTTTGCTTATTCTTCAATTTAATGTTATATGGATTTCTTGTTGTTAAAATTAATTGACTTTCAAAATGATATTAATTTATTATTTGAAAAATTATCAAAAATCTTAGAAAATTACAAATAAATTTCAAATTTCATGGATAAATTGAGAAAATATATGAAGAAATATACCTCTTAATAGATCTATAGTATTAGATTTAATTAATTCTTATCCGATGTGGGAACTATATGGAAATCACCCAATCAGTAAATTTCTTCTATAATACTACTGATAATAAAAATAATTGTTCTGCTTGGAATAGTGCTTCTCTAAGCTAAGCCGCAGTGTGTAAAAACACACTTTTATATTTTAAAACTATTTAATAACGGTTGATTCAGGGAAAGTTTGGCCAAATATATAAATTGTCTTCTGAATTTATACGTAAAAATCTTGTAGCCTCTTATACTTTTGAAATGACCACGTGGCTCCCCAAACTTTATTTTTTGTAATATATACATACTTGGCAAGAATAGAAAACATTGAATGAATCGCACGACGTGATGACATGGATTAATGTCAATATATTTTGTAATTATGTTGACATGGATTAATATCAATATATTTTGTAATTATGTTGCCATGTTGGATGCCACCTCTTGACTCTTTAGATCCGACAAAGCTATTATACAGTAAACAAAACCTGTAACCGAGACTCTTGGCAAACCTTGGAAATCTCAAGCATTTGCTTGCCAACTAACCTTCAGGTGGACAAGTTGATGGGTCTAGAAAGGTTTGAGAGTTGGGTTCCGTATCGATATTGAGATGGCTTATTAGGATTCATGCTGGTTATAGATCTACCTGCCTTGCCGGAGCAGATTTGCGCTACCGCCAAAAAACTCAAATGCTATTACTGTCTCTCACTTTTTCCACAGGGAGTTAGAACAGAGTTGGTGTTAAAAAGAACACATGAGACAAAAAGAAATTTAATGGAAAATTGTTGACGACTGCAAACTAACAAATCCAATTCCATGGATTCTTCCCATCGGCCGTGTGAGGCTCGTGTAATTGTATCTTGCCGGTACTGAATTGTGAATCGAGAGAGAAGTGAGCAAGTTTTTTGTTTTTGGTGACAAGAGAATTGAGCAAATTTGATGATATGGCATATGAGTAAGATGTTATGTCACCTAACCCGTATATTTCACATCTCATTTTATAAAGTCGGCATATGTGTGTATATTATAAAAAATCAAATTTAGGAAATTACAGAGTCATTTCGAAAATATTGAAGGGCACAACACTCTTATACACAAGTTCACAAGGTAATTTATATATTCGATTAGAAAGTCAAACGAATATGTAATTCTTTAGGGTACTCATTTGACTCTGCTCTTTATCGAAGTAGAATGTAACCTTAAATCATTGTCGGAACTGAGTTCCCTAGGAGTTGTCCATCAAATTTATTCTTTTTTGTTAAGGATCAATAATATTAATACATATTTTAATTTTTCTTTTGATTTCCTTACACAGATGAAGAAGGAATTTTCTAGATTTTTTCCAAGCAATTGTTTATTGGTCTTGAATGAGGTAAGTGCATTAACTTACATTTAGGATTGAAACGTTGGAGACTGTAACATGAGAAAATAAAATTAATAATAACAATAAGAAAGCGAGTAAAATTTAAATAGAGGTCTTGGATTTATTCCTAATATAAAAAAATTTTAATAGATGAAATCGGTGACAGATATCTCTTCTCCTTTAATCAGAGATTTTAGATCAATGAATTTTAAACGCTCGAGAGAAAGCGTCTCACCTTTTTATAGCCTGTCCCGCGCGAGTATAGTCGGACCAATAAATTTCGAGTGTAGTCGGACCAATAAATTTCGATTCGCTCAAAAATTAGTTTTTAGCTATGAAGATGTTAGTTGTTAATAATGAAACATTTAAAATTTTAATATTGATAAAATTGCGCATTTTATCAAAAACTCATCTTGGCTAAGAAGTGAACTAGGCAATTGATTGATTCTGACCGTTATCCTTTATCAATTCGACATTAAAAACATCATTGACCACCCCATTATTGAGCGCCATAGATGTTTTACTTTATAAAAAATAAATTAAAACAAAAAAAAATTAAACCTAAATTAATTTGATTTTGTGCAAAACTTCAACTTAGTTCAATTTTCTTTATAAATGATTTTTTTTTAGTTTGATTTAAGTTGATTTGAGTTGGCTTGAAACGAATTGATCGAATGCTTATTCCTAATCAGAAATACTTATATCATTTTAAAATAAAACTTAACTAAATAAAACTTTATATTCCATATTAATCATTTTAATAAAAAAAATTGACTACCCAAGCATGGAGGATGGGTGACACTTCAGCCATTCAAGTTTCGTCTTCTCTGATGACACACGATAGTTGCTACCCAACCGTAGAAGATGGAAGACCGGGGAAAGGATCGGAAGTGATCGACATTGATAGATTAGCCACTGAATGCCCCACTTGGTAACAAGCCCGCGTTACTTGGCTTGGCAATTAAATCGCCAATTCCAATAACTTATCAGTATTTCATTTAATTAATTTTCACTCGGTATGGGATTTTCATATAGAAATCAACAAATGATTCGGATTTATTTTCTTATGGAATAATTAATGACTGCATTTTGTTTTTTAAATGAATAGATTACACATTCACATAAGTTTTGGGGGGAGAGAGCTTGGAAAATCCGAGTTCTTAGACTATGGTCATAACTTGTTTGTATGTGGCAATAGGAGCTCCCTTCTACTTATATTTTTGTAAGGTGTTAATGAGATATTATGCAAGATATCAAATGTTATAATTCTTGGGCAATATTTTCGTTTAGAATAACTATTATAATATTCTATCTAAAAATTAGCATTTTATTATTTAATTTGTTTTTACAAGTTATTATTCTTTTAGTTTGGGGTAAAAAAATATATGATATTTTTAGTGTATTGTTCTATCATTGGAACATTAAATTGAGCTATATTTATAAACTTAAAAACTTGAAAATTTAAACAAGTTCAGCTTAAATCATTTTTATTTAAAATACTTCCAATTATTTTTATTTTTCGTTTAGTAAACTTTATCAATGAAAAATTTTTCAAAATAAAGTATATTCTACGGTAAATAGAGCAACCCACACAACGCGGGCCTTCATCTAGTTTAAGTAAAAATTCGAATCTTATCAATTAAATAAGTTTTCATTAAACACATCTCAGATATAGAAGAATTCGGATACAATCTTGCCTAAATTTTTTTTTAAGAAGAACTATTTTCAATATAAAATATTCTCAATTATTTTTGCAAGTTAATTACTATTTAGTTCTTAAATAATAATAAATTATATAATCATAAGGTTTTTGGCCCTATTTGGCAGTAGCATTTGAAGTAGTATTTAGTTTTTTAATAAGGTTAAAACACTATCTTAATTAATTATAACGTTCGGTAATATAATATCTACTCTAGCATTTAGAGTTCAAGACAGTATTTTATAAAATGTTTTTTTCATTAATTTTTAGCGTTTTATAATTTCTTTATAACATCTATGCTCATTACTTGTCTTTATATTATTCATCGCTTTTATATCATTTTTTGTCATTTTATATCAAACAGCTAATCAAACAGTTATTTGTACCGAACACTTTTATTTTAAACCGCTATATAATTATTAACTATTAACAACTAATATTTAGCGGTTAACCACTAATAAAATAACTGACAGCTATTAAATTAGCTAATAACTATTATAACAACTAAAAATTTACCGAACAGACCCTATTCTTAGAAATTAATTTAATGATTCTTGTGTTTTGACTCTTTTAAACATGATAGATTTTAGTATTTTTCTTTTAAACATGCTATTATCTAGTTTTCATGTAATTTTTAGCGTTAACTAGTCATGTATCTAGCGCGATGCGTGTACCGTATAATTTTATATTTTTTAAAATTAAATTTAATTTAATTTTCAAAAAAATTATTATAATTTATATCTATTTACTTTAATTTAAATTATTTATTTATTTTTAATTAAAAAATAAAAAATAAATTCGAATATTTTTTTAATTTCTCAAGTAATGAATTGAAATATTAATTAAGACAGTTGTAAGTAAACTATTATAATTCAACTGATATAGTTAATTAATTATTTTTTCTCTTTAAAGTTCTCATATATTCAAATTAGATGAGATATAAGAATATTTAATTTTAATGAAATAAAATTTTAGTAAATTGAAATTAATATTTCAATTCTATTTGTTAATGTAACGATATTATTTAATTTATTTTTGTTAATTATGACTCTATTATAACTCCATTATTTTTTTTTTTTGGAAAGATAAAAACTATTTAATAAAAAACTCATATCAAATGTAAAAAGTATTAATTAGAATAAAATCATTCATCAAATTTATTAGTTTGTAACTCCATTATTTCATAAAAAAGTAATTTTTGTTAAATGAAAAAAATATTAATTATAATGAAAAAAATAAAATATTATGTCATCAATTTCATATTCTAATATATTGCTACATAAGCATTTAAGTTTTAAAAATTATATATTTATACTAGTCGTCTTCCCGCGCTTCACACGCGGAAGTTATATAATGTTTAAAATAAAAATCCTACTTTTATTATAATTAATAATTATTTTCAAAAATCCAAAAATCCAATTTATTTTATTAACAATGTCCAAAAAATGAAATAAAATAATTTTTTCCCATATTCTTGCGGAACAGTCAATATATTGACATATACATACATAAATCAAGTTTATAATTAAGTTTCAAATTTGAAATTTTTATAAATATTTTAATAGATTTTTCAATAATCTTTTTAAATATTAGTTATTGAATTCATTTTGAATAAATAATCTAAAATTCAAATATAAATCTAATAAACATTAAATTTTTTTAAAAAAATTTCATGAAGTTTGCCTTGATTTGGAATGGGTTGAGAAGTACTATCATCTCCCTCCACAACTCACAAAAACTAAAAAAATTTCATGAAGTTTGCCTTGATTTGGAAAGTACGATTTAATTTTCTTTAAGGTTGTGTTTATATTAAAATAGATATCTATAAAAATTCTATAACAGTGGAAAAAAGGAAAATGAAGAGATTAAATATTAATTATTTTTAAAAAGCAAGTGAAAATTTTTAAAATATAATGATATTATTAATTTAATTAATTATTTAAAAAATAAAAATATTATTAATGATATTAATTTAGTTCCCTACTAATTATATTAAAATAACTTTTAAAATAATAAAATTATTTTCAACGTAATAGATTAACTTTTTGCCGTATAACATCTTAATACTTTAAAATTGTGTCACGTAAACTTTTGTGCTTTAATTTTTATATATTTATATAGTAGTTTTCATGATCTGAGTTGCATAATAACATTTGCATAATAAAACTTTATATTAATTAATCATTTTAATATATTGTGAACTACCTCAATTCATCAAAATTAAAAATTAAAAAAAAAAAAAAAAAAGAGTTGACTATCCAACCATGGAGGATGGGGCCACTTAAATCCGGTGAGGTTTGGACAGTAGAGGATGGGAGAGAGCCCAATTGCTTTTCTTACATAACAATTAATGACTGCATTTTGTTTTCTAAAATAAATAGATTACACATCTCAATGTCATTTAACTAAAAGTATAACGGAATTGCTAATTAAATGGATAAAGCAGATTATAAAAAGATCACTAAATTTGTTTTTCAAAATATAGATCCTAATTTCACACACTTTAACAGTAAGTGCATATACGACCTGTCAATAGATTTGGGTTCGAATTCTCCCTCCCTCAATACTCAAAAAAAAAGTCCTAATTAATATATTTTGTTTATAATAGACTAAATAATAATTCAGCTTATTAGGTTTCTTCATTTAAAAAATAATTCAAGTTAATGATGTGCACAAAATATGATTGACTAATACATTTTTATAATTTCAAATTTTTAATTTTTAAAATTAAATAAAAATACTATATATTTTTGTAGTAGTACTTTGGTATTTAACTTTTGATTAAAAATTATTCCTAAAGAAATAGTTTGAAGGAAAAGGGTGTTTTAGTTATTAATTGTATAATCAGTTATCATGTGAAAATAAAGAGTTTAGTGGTCGTTTTGAATTTTGATTAAAATAGGTTTCTTGTGGTAATTTAAATATAGTTTTCATCATCAAGATTAGGGTAATATACTATACTCCATGATTTGTCAATGTAATTATAAGAAAATCTAAAAAATTAAAGAATATAAAACAATACAACTAAAAAAAAAAAAAATACAAACTCCAAATTTTAAAACTTTGAAAATTAAAAATAAAGGAAATATTGATTAATTATTCCCAAATTTGATAAAAAGAAAAATTAAATAAAATTATTGTTTATGATATTGAGAACTTAGAAACCGTTACGAAATTAGTGGATATCCTATATGAGCTAGAAGTTTGTATTCTTAGTTATTGTAAACTATATATTCCTGATTTGTGTGGAAATCTATGAGAGTTCTACTTATGTAATTATATATATATGTGGCTTCTCATCAATAATAAATATAATATCCTATTTTTTTTTCATATTTTGCTCTCTATTCCTTATTTTTCTTCTCTCTAATTTTATATTATTTTATACCACGTTATCGACATGATTCGTTCTATCACTACAATTTTATTTGACTGCTTTGATTTTTTTGCAAATTGCTTAAAGAAAAATCTTTTGATCAAATCACTTAAAGAGATGATGATTTATGGTTTGCGACAATTAAAGTTAAGATTGATGTGTTTAAGTTTATTTACATCCAAAAGATAATTGTTTATACCTCTTGAGAATTTTATTGATATGAGTTGGATTTAAATAATAAAAAGTAATTTGAATAAAAAGAAAAAAGGAAAACGAAAGATTGGAAAAGAAAATCATTTTCCAAACTTAGTGTTTTATCAAATTTTATTTATAAAGTTTGTGTTAATTACCAAAAAAAAAAGATTGAAAATCGAATTACAGGTCCCAGTATATCATTCAAAATCAAAAGCTTTATTATTATGTTATCTTTTCGTAATATTAAACATATTTTATTGTTTATTATATTTATTGATATCTTTTATTAAGTATATCTTGAGATTTATATTTGATCTGTGTTGAATTACAATGACAAGTTAATAATTATATGATGTTCTATTTCGGTGAATTATTTTATAATATTATTATCTAACATAATTATTATCGTGATATTAAATCTTATAGATCTTGAATTTATAGCGTTTAATATTATGAGTACGATTTATTCATTATGAGGTATTAGATGCTATATGTCTTTGAAGATACAATCAAGGCTAGAAATCAATAATTTAATTGAAATAGTTCCAAGACAATAATTTTCTTCTATTGTATATTTGATAATTAAATATTCGCTTGTTTTTTGGGATACTTTGAAAGAAAGGTGCAATTATCAAGAGCTCATCATGAATAGATGCATATATCGCTACAAGATAGTAAAATTATAAGTTATTTTAATTTTGCAATATTAAGATTATTGTTTTATTATTATATATTGACATATATTATTAATGTGCTACCAATTTTGAGAATTGATTGGTTTATTTTGAAATATAATTAAGATATTGCCGTTATTATATTTGAAGCCTATATTAACTCTTGATCTACAATTGTCAATGACATTTATGCCTCGAATATACTCCTGAAGTAGCAATATCAAGAGAAAAGATTTTAAGATATGTTTTGAATTTATTTTATATCTTTTTTATCATTAAGCAAAATAAATCTTAAGAAAGATCATGAGGTCCCCCAACTAGATTTTGCTCCATTCCTTAAAGTGAATGGAATAATATATATATGGATGTAGCAATGTCTAGCCAACTAGATCTAATGCATTCTCTGAAGTGAATGCAATAATATATGATATTGGGCATGAGTATGAATAATGACAGAAATATACTTGTTATTGAGAATATTAATGAGATCATAGTTGAAATAATGATTTTACCAATTGCGGTAGCCACATGAGTTATTAAGAACAAATCTTACCTCCAGAAGCGATATAAATAAATGTGGCATATATGGATATTGGTTATGTAGTTGTACACTAAAATATTAGAAGATAAAATTTAGCTTTGATAGTAGAAAAATATTTAAAGGCTCTAAAAGAGCAAGTATTACTACCTAAAGGAATGAATTCAATGCAGCATTTCAAAGATATTTATAATTGAAATAAATATTGTTGTAGACCAGAAGTTTACAAATCCAAGTACTTTATTATTTGACATAATCGGTTGAACCATCTTGATCAATAATGATGCAACAAAGGAAAATTTAATCCTTATGTGGATATTTATTGAAGAACTAGAAATTTCTTCAAATCTAATGAATTTTCCATACTTAGTATGTTCTCAAAATAAATTAATTATTGAGCGTCACCAAGAGTTCAACTTGAACTATTTGTATTTTCTGGAATATATAAAGAGAAATTATTGATCAATTTATTTGGATATATTATGGATGCATCCAAAAAATAGTTACATGATTGTTATTAACTTGCAACCTGAAGTTTGCAAATATTACTATCAATATGCAACCAGAAGTTTGCAAGATTATTTGTGCAAATAATTTGATTAAGAAAACAATTTCTGGATTATGTTATTAACCTTGAGAATAATGATGAATTTACACATCAGGACTTTAATGACTATGGCATGTGTTAATTGAAATAATTATAAAACAACCCATTGTTTCTTTTATTTATGCTCAAAATGATTTAATATAATTATTTATTAAATGATTGCAATTATTGTAAGACAATTATTATGAGAACAAAGCTCCCTATTTTTATAGAGGGACATGCTATTAAATATAATAACACTTACTCGCATCAAGCCAATAAATTATTATAAGGTTTCCTATTTATAATTGATTTTGGATTAGGAACTAAATATTGCCCATCGAGGAATTTTAAATGTGCATCATATGTTTTAATTGCTCCACCATAATGCACTAAGATGGGTCCTCAAATGAGGTTGAAAATATATATCGGGTATTGATTTATTTCTACGATTAAATATCTAGAATTTTCAAATAAGAAAGTTATACATGACCAAATTTGCTAATTGTTAGGATCCCGACTTTTAGGGGGGGAAATAAGCAGTTACAAGAATAATTGATTAGAAAAGAATTAGCATTATTATATCTTGATCCTCATGTAAGGTCGTGTAAATTTAAAAATTTAAAAGATAATTCATTTGCAAAATATTATAAATTAGTTGAAAGATATATTCATTGATCCAAAAGGAGATAACTAAATCTCACTTACTAGCTGCAAATACTTCTATTAGTATTGAAGTCCAAAGGACAAACTATCTATATTAATGAATCTATGGCATGCCTGAAGCATGGTATATCAGTTCCAAATATAAAAAATAAAAATAAAATGAAAGAAAATTAGCAAATATTCAAGATGGTCAAGTTCTAGAAAATAAATTCTAGCAAAAATCATAGACATGAATAATAAGTTTCTCGAAGAAACTCAAGTATCTAAAATCAATGAAGATTATGAGATCTCTATAAATTATATCATATCAAGAAAAATATGGAACTGATATAAAAGAAATGTCAATAATATTTATGCAATATAATGCGTTGAAATTGTGAAAAATGATGAGGTATTGTCTGTTGGAGAACATAGATATAGAATTGATTGGCCAAATAAAATGACGTATATGGTATTTAATTTACTTGAAAAGTAAATTTTGAAAATTTAATAGGGGCAACAAGAGATATCAAGCTAGTAGAATACAAATATTTATTTATGTGAAGTTGAAATGAGTCATGAGATATAAAGCAAACTCATTGTACAAGTTTTTCACAAGGAACTGATGTTGATTATGAGGATAAAATATCCTCATGTGGTGGATATAATTATAATTTGATATTTGATTAGTCTGGCAATTTATGAAAATTTTAAATGCGTGTAAATGAATTAATGACCGCTTATTTATATACTAACTTGATATAGATATTTATATGAAAATTCCTGAAGGATTTTCATTACTTGAAGCATAAAGTTAAATTCTAGAGAAATTTATTCAATCAAATTATATAGAGCTCTATATAGATTATTGAATAATGATATCCATGAAATATTAAAAAAATGCTTGAAGCAAGCAAATCGACACCCCAAAAAATATATTCAAGATTTTTATATGAATTAAAGAAATCTCAATACATATGGTATAATCGCCGTAATGATGTTTATGGCTAAGAAAATATTATATTATTTTATAATTATATTCTTTTTATAATATTTTATTATCGAAAGCATACTTTTGATATTTACTTTATATACTATTATGACTAAAATGATCTCTTGATTAGTGAATATTTGTTGAAATGATATTTTAATAATATTGTTATATGTTCATGAATTTTTATAGAGATATTTAAATATGAATTTGTCATTATTTGGTTTATGAACATTATTGGAACTCTTAAAGAGCTTCCAAAGATTATAAATTCCTTAAAGGAAGAGTTTCAGATAAAAGATATTGGAATTATAAAATTTTGTCTCGACTTGAAGATCGAGCATTTCATAAATAAAATTTTGTCAATAAATCCACATATATGACTAATTTATTCAAATGATTTTATGTGGATAACAGCGAGGTTACTTGATGAGAAGATGACCATTTTTCACTTTGAGAAAATTATGAAGAACTCTTGGTCCTAAAGTACCACATCTTAGTGCAATAAAAGTGCTAATATATCTTGTTACTCAAACTTGACTTGATTTTTGTAAATTTTAATTAGCAAGATTTAATTCTTCTTGAATATAAAGAAATTCAATGGAGTTAAACATATATTTTAACATCTCTATGACACGATATATATGAGTTATATTATAACTAACATGTCAAAATCAGTTTTGATTGGTTACGAAAATGCAGGTTACTTGTTTAATCCATATTATGTTAGATCATAAACAAGTCATCCATTCACATGTGGAGGTACAATTATTTCATGACATTCAAGAAATGAAATATTACTACTTCTTTTAGCCATGTAGAAATTTTAGCAACTTATGAAGAAAGATAGGATTGTGTTTGTTCGAAGTACGTGCAGTCTATTTATCCTTAGGGAAATTCCTTTAATATTTGGAGATAATATTTCGTACACTCATCTCTCTTAAAGAAATGATATATCAAGGAAAATAAGAAGAGCATATATTACAAACTTCTTTTGCTCATGATCTACAAAAGAATGATGACAGAAGTTCAACCACGCAAATGATAACATTGTTGATTTATTAGCACTTTCTACTGCAAGTTTTTTGCTACAAGCTTTCTACTACAAATTTTGAAGGATCGATGCTTTACAAAATTAGAATGCATAAACTCAAATATTTCAAGATCTATTTTTATGAGGAAAAGCAAATACGCACTGTACTCTTTTTCTCTTTAACCAAGATTTTTTCCATTGGATTTTGCTGGTAAAAGTCTTTAAAGAGGCAGTATTTCAACCCGTATTTAGAAAAAAAGAATAATGTACTCTTTTTCATTCAATAAGATTTTAATGAGACGTATTCTTTGAAGAATGGACATATAAGAGATAGTGTTATGAGATAAGTGGATATTATATATGGGCTAGAAGTCTGTATTCTTAATTATTGCGAACTCTATCTTCCTAATTTGTGTACGACTCTAGTAAGATTCTATTTCTTCTCTCTAGTTTTATATTATTTTATAATAAAAACTTCAATTTTGAGCCTGTATATATTTTTAGTTTTGCTAGGATGAGTTTGGTCAAGATTTATTATTTTCTTCTTTTGGTCTAATAAAAATTGAAATCATGTAACACTGAAAAAAATTTTACTAGTCTGCCCCGTGGATGTTATATGGATTAAATTTGAAAATATTTCACTAGTCTGCTACTTATTGAAAAATCCCAAAGCATGGCATAAAAATTAAATTAATCAAAATTTATTTTTCAATTACATATTTTATTTACATATTATATATACTTTAATGATAAAAAAATCCTACTTCATTTAAATTTTTGATTGATAATATAGTCTAAGTTATTGTTCATTTAATACAAACTAAATAAATAATTTTTTAATTATTTTAATTGTACATGTCTCAAATATTTATATTTTTAAATCTACAAACGTGCTACCCATGCCACTAGATGTGAATATAATTAATATTCAAAGGATTTTATAGTTTTAATTTTATTGTTTATTTTTTAAATTTATTCCACAATAAAATAGTATAGCCAACTAAAGTATAAAAGATAAATTGACTTATGTTAGGAGTCAAATTTATAATGATATTTTATTATCATTAAACCAAATTAATTCGTCAGTTTTAAAAAATTTGTGGTTATAACACAATAAAAATTAAGTGAAAAAATAAAGATAATATCTTAAAATATATTTCGATCTTTTGAGCTAATATTTTTAAAAAGGGATGAAATTGCTTTTTTTATTTATAATTTTATATTTAGTTGTAATTGAGGGTGTTATTGTTATAAAAAGTTAGAAATTTAAGTAAAATTGATAGAAATATTAAAATATAGTAAAATTGCAAAGTTTATAGAGTTTGAGTTCGATTTGTGATCGAATGAATAATTTCTCACTTATTATTTTCATTAATGTTAAGGGTATATGTACAAATACATAACATAAATCACTTAATTACTAATTATCCATTGACTACTAAGCTACCAACCAAGCTAACTAAAATGGTATAATAATATTGCTAACATCTCCTAAATTGAGCATATATATATATATATATATATATATTGCTACTCTTGGAAAGCATTGAGTTTAACCGAACCAAACGAAAAACTATAACATCATATGATACCAAACTACAAAAATTTAATTTCAGTTACTAAATCCAGAAACGCACTAAAAAAACAAAAACAAAAATTTAGCTGAATTACCAAAATTAGAAAACGAGTAATCGAACTGAATTATTTATTTATAAGGTACGAAGCTGGTCTTGACATATAGATTAAACCGTCAAACTAAATGGGTGGACATATAAATTGTTGAGGGCCGTTAATCTAAAGAGAGATATAGGATTTAAGAAAACCATTAATCTAGAGTTGAGTAAAATAAATAAAAAGATAGATATTTTAAATTCATTGGCCTAAAATAAACTTAATATGTTTATCTTGCTTAAACCAAATGTCTTGAACTTTATGAGTATTAGGTTTTTTTTCTTTTTTTCTTTTTTTTTTGAATGAACTGCAGTTTATATATTATTGGCATCAAAAATCAAAACATCTTGAATAAAAGCTAGAGGGACAGGACCCTACTCCAACAAACCAGACAAATAATTAGCTGCCCTCGCTAAGCTGTGAGGGCATTGATTTGCTGATTTCTTAGCAAACAAAAGTGATAATGAATTGAACTCATCCAATAGAGTTCTACAATCATGAACTAAAGCATCAAAATAAGAAATAATAGAAACTGAATTCTTAATAGCCTGTAAAGCTACGAGGCAATCACTTTCCACTTCAATATGGCTTGTACACCCTTGGTTTTTAAGCCAGCTCAATGCCTCCCTCAAGCCCATCAACTCAACCATAACTGCTGAAATAACACCCTCAAACACACAGCTTCCACCTCCCAACTAACCCCTCATCCTGTCACGCAATAGCTAACCAATCCTAGCTCTCCTGCTATCCTCACTCCATGCTGCATTAATATTTAGCTTCACATTACCTTCAGCAGGGGCAATCCACTTAGGATACCTATGAACACATGACAAACCCAAAGCAACATTATTTTGCTTGGCCACCTGCCATTCATGCACACAATTCATAGCCCTTCTTAAGATAACACTTGCACCTGTTGGTTTATTATTCCAAACCAGTTGGTTCCTGTTCCACCATAACTCCCAGGCTATAGTAAAGACTGAATTGAGGCCATTCCTAGGTACATTAGTTAGCACTGTAGATATCCATGCATGCACATTTTGGACCCCTGTCCACCACCCAACAGAGGATTGACACCATGTTTGTTGCGCCACCTGCCAATTCCAAATAAAATGCAAAGCATTTTCCTCCTCAACACCACACGATGGACATTTGGTTTCCACTACTATATGCCGTGATTTCAAGGCTACTAAAACTGGCAGGCAACCGACAACAGCTTCTAAATAAAATTTTTAATTTTGCTTGGCACATCACATTTCCAAACGCACTCCATAGATTCCCACCAATGGAGCTCTGGACCTGCCTTTCTTTATAGAGAATCTGATAGCCACTACCAACTGTATACGAACCTTTGCTACCCCATCACCACATCCATCCATCATTTTTGTCCATTGTACTCAACGGCATTTGTTTTATTAATGCTTTTTTTAAACTCGTAACAAGAGAAACCAAACCCTCCTCATCCTATGTCCGCCTCCCCCTTACCATCAAATCTGCCACATAAATTTCCTCCATACCCCATGTATTCTCAGATGTCACATATGGACTAACTATGTTTTGTAGCCATGGATAACCATAGACAGGAGTATGCCGACCATTTCCGATACGATGCACACACCCGTTCTGCAATAAATCAAGACTTTCATGAATGCTATGCCATATGAAACTTGAGTTAGAACCCATTTTCACTTGAAGTAAGGGAACAACAGCATAATATCGAGCACGATACAATCTGGAGACTAAAGCATCCAACTGAGATAGAAGACACCATCTTCCTTCAACCGACATAACTTTGTCCAAGAAAACCAGTGGATTCTTGAACCGCTTTCCCCATCACTTCTCCACCAAAATCTGTTCATGGATTTTTCTATAGTATCAACAACTTCCAATGGAAGCAAGAATACATTCATAAGATAATTCGAAATCGCCTGTGCGACGTACTTTAGTAATATTTCTTTTCCAGCCTGCGAAAGCAACTTTTCTCCCCCACCCACTGAGTTTCTTCACTACCTTGTCTATTACGAACGAAAAGACATCTTTCTTCTTTCTTCCTACTATTGACGGGAGGCCCAGATAATTCGAAGCTTGCACTCCACATTTGACTCCCAACAGACCACAAATCTCCTCCTGACAACTGGTGTCAGTATCTGCACTAAAATAAATTTCAGACTTATTAAAGTTTACCAATTGTCCCGAAGCGTTCTAATAGAGTAAGAGACAATGCTTAAAAACATAAGCCTCAGGGAGAATTGCTCTAAAAAAAAAAAAGTGTCATCAGCAAAAAACAAATGGGAAATCATAGGAGCCGACCTCACTACTTGACAACCATGGAGCTGTCCTGCAGACTGAAATTTTTCCAAAAGCGTAGAAAGAGCTTCGGTGCATATGATAAATAAATATGGGGAAATTGGATCTCCTTGTCGTAAAACCCCATCCTAGAATAACTGGACCATACTTACAGCCATCATGCAAAGTATTATATTTAACCGTAGTAACCAGCCGCATGATTTTATCCACCCAATCCACTGAGAAGCCAGGCTTAATCATTCATCGCCGAAGAAAACCCCATTCCACCGTGTCATAGGCTTTACTCATGTCCGTTTTAAGTGCAACCACCCCAACTTTACCCTGCATTTTCCTTTTCCAAAAGTGCCTAACCTCAAAAGCAAATCATGATATTATCAATTATAGACTAACTCGAAACAAAAACGCTCTGGCTATCAGATATAATATCAACAAGACACAACTTCATTCTGTTAGCCAAGGCTTTGCTAACAATCTTATCAACATCATTGCATAGTGAAATCGGTCTTATATCAGAAACAAATCGAGGATTACCTTTTTTTGGCAATAAAATAATATTTATTTGATTTTTACCTAGTAATTCACCATCCGAACTTAAGAATGCAAGACATGCTGTCATGATATCCACAATATGCCAAAAACACTGAAAAAACGCTGGGTTTAAGCCATCCAGCCCTGGAGCTTTATCTGGGTGCATACCTTTCATAGCTTCCCGAATCTCATGACCACTAAAAGGTTGTGCTAGAAGATCGTTATGAAACGGCTACACTTTCTCCTTAACACACTCCAGCACCGTCTCGTCATCACCTTTCTCCAAAGTAAATAATTGATTGTAAACTCGCACAATATGGTCCCCAAGTCCATTTTCCCAAGATAGCTAATTACCTAATGAATCCTGCAGTTGCATCACTGTACTTTTCTTACAATGTATAGAAGCCATCGTATGAAAGTACTTAGTATTTCTGTCCCCTTCTTGCAATCAATGTTGCTTAGCACGTTGTTGCCAATAAATTTGTTGTTGACGTAAAACCTCCATATATGCATCCTTAGCAGTTTGGTGTAATTGTACTGAGACCACATCACTTTTATTCTTGTGCTTCGTCATTTGCTCCCGACTCTCTTTAAGCTTCTTGCAAAAAAACAAAAGCCTCTAATCACCCCACTTCTTCAAAAAGTCTCCGCATTATTGAATCTGATTTCCTAATTCCAAGCCAGATCCAACCATCCAAGCCCCCCGAACCACTTCCTGAAAATTTGGCTCCTATAACCAAACATTTTCAAACCTGAATGGTCTTTTAATGTAACGAATAAAAGACACACCCAACTGTAGAAACAAAGCACTATGATCACTACCTGCCACCTTAAGATGAAAGAGACGTGCATTAGGAAATAAACTATTCCAGGTCTGTGAGCTAAGGGCTCTATCCAGCCTCTATCTGACCCATGCCACAGTATCTCTTCCACATTCCCAGGTGAATGGATTTCCCACAAAACTCATGTCAACAAGTTCACAATTATCATCCGCTTCGCTAAATCCCTGAATAAGTTAAGCTAGGTGATTGATCTGTCCTTCCTTCTCTGAATGACTAAGGAAATCGTTAAAGTCCACTGCCATAACCCGTGGAAGCGAAGACTTACATTTAAGCGACTCAAGTAACTGCTAAGACCTCCTTCTATGGTTATGATATGGAATTCCATAAAATCTTGTGAAACATAATGGTGCAATACCGACGATATCAATTTTCACGTTAATATGATTCTGGCTATAGCTAATTAATGAACAACTTTGTTTGTCCTTCCAAAGTAGTGCTAAACCTCCACTATGCCCTACTGGATTTGTTAGAGAGTAATGCAAAGTATCTCTGCACATTATCTATTTTTAGTTAGTGATATTAATTTTCTGTTTTAATAAGTCAATATTTGTTATTTGATTCCCTATTTTCTTGTTGATGTGAGATAATTTGTGTCCACGTAATTTGAGATTTGGTTATGCTGTGATTGTATTTAAAGAGTATTTGATGAATGGAAAGGTATCTGATTCTTCTCTCACATTTTCTGTGCACACCAGCGGTTTGCTGAAATTCCTCTTAGTTCTTTCTATTTTTTTTTCAGCAACTCTGTTCTACTCTATTTTTCTAACATCTGGTATCAGAGCCCGGGTTATACTCCGAGGAATTAATCTGTTTTACTAATAGGTCCCAGGTTCCCTTCCAGATGGTTTGTAATTCAGTGGGAATTAATCTCTCACAACCTTCTGTTCCAATTCTTCGAGGAATCGCCAACTATGATATTTGGAGTATCAAAATGAAAACTCTTTTTCTCTCCCAAGAGTTATGGGATTTCGTAGAGAATGGCTACAACGAAAGAGCATCTATAGAAATTCTTAAAGAATTACTGAAGAAAGATAATAAAGCTCTTTTCCTCATCCAACAAGCTGTAGATGATGCTATTTTCCCGAGAATTTCTGCTGCAACAAAAGCGAAAGCAACATGGGATATACTCCGGAATAACTACCAAGGTGTAGAGAAGGTAGTTACAGTAAAGCTGCAGACACTTCGTAGAAAGTTTGATTGCTTTGTTATGAAGGATGGTGAGTCCATGCATGAATACTTCAACAGAGTTATGGAAGTTGTAAACCAAATGTGAAAGTACGGGGAGGAGTTGTCAGATCAAAAGGTTGTGGAGAAGATTTTAAGGAGTTTGCCCAGAAAATATGAATCTGCCATTGCTACAATCGAAGAATCGAAGGATTTAAGTATCCTGTCTATTGATGAGTTGATGGGTTCTTTACAATCCCATGAAGACAGGCATTGTGGTTACGAAGAAGGTGACACAGAAAAACTTTTTCACACTAAATTGCAGCTATCTAAAGAAGCAGAGAATAATGGCAATAGCCATAGCAGTCGTGGTGGACATTCTTCACGAGGAAGAAGAGGAGGCAGAGGTTATAGAGGGGGACGAGCCGGTGGCCAGAGTCAGAATCACAACACTGAAAGTAATAAAGGTGAAACTCGTTTCCGTAATTTTACATGTTATAATTGCGGGAAACAAGGTCACATAGCAAAGAATTGCCGGCTAAAAGAAAATCAGGCTAATCTAGTTGAGCAAGAAAATAATGATGAATGAGAGAGTTTATTTCTTGCTGCTTTTGCTACCAGAAAATGTGATTCTAATGTGTGGTATATGGATAGTGGTAGCAGTAAGCACGTGACTGCTAATCTGGAGGCTTTTGTTAGTGTGGATAAGTCCTTCAAATCCAACATTAAAACAGAAGATGGAACGGTTCGTCAAGTTCATGGTAAAGGGATCGTGAAGTTGAATGATTGTGAGATTAGAGATGTTCTATATGTGCCTGATTTGGATTCAAGCCTTTTGAGTGTTGGTCAATTTATGAGAAAAGGGTATTCACTCCTTTTTGAAGATTTCTCTTGCACTGTGTTTTCAGATAAAACAAAAAAGAATATGTTATTTCGCGTTCCAATGAGCAAAAATAATATATTTCCACTTGATTTTGATGACCAACAAAAAGCATTAGCAGTGTCATTGGAAGATGATGATTGGTTGTGGCATCACAGGTATGGACATTTAAACTTTAACAGCTTGAGTTTAATGTCTAAAAATAATTTGGTGGATGGATTACCTGTCATAAATTCTGTTGGTGACGTGTGTGAAAGTTGTGTGATTGGGAAACATCATAGAGACTCTTTTCCCAAGGGCAAAAGCAGGAGAGCTTTTGAAACAGCTGAACTTATACATGCCGACGTTTGCGGTCCGATGCGCACTTTGTCTCTTAATGGCAGTAGGTACTTTATTGTCTTTGTTGATGATTATAGCCGAATGACTTGGGTTTTCTTTCTTAAAGAAAAATCAGAGACGCTGTCAACATTCAAGAAATTTAAAAGCTTGATCGAAAAACAAAGCGGCAATGCAGTAAAGATCTTGCGAACAGATCGTGGAGGTGAATTTGTCTCTGTAGAATTTGACAAATTCTGTGAAGATCTTGGAATTCAGAGGCAGCTTACAGCCAGTTATACTCCCCAACAGAATGGTGTGGCGGAGAGGAAAAACAGAAGTCTTGTGGAGATGGCCAAGAGTATGTTGAAAGCCAAAAGTCTTCCAAAAAGCTTTTGGGCAGAAGCCATTCATACTGCTGCCTATATTTTGAACCGAAGTTCTACATCAGCCCTATCAAATCAAACACCTTTTGAGGCTTGGAATGGATGGAAACCAAAGGTAAAACACTTTAAAATCTTTGGTTGTGTTGCTTATGTGTTGGTGCCATCTCAAAAGAGAGGAAAACTTGATGAAAACAGTGTGAAATGCATATTTGTGGGGTACAGTATGGAAACTAAAGGGTATCGCTTCCATGATCCTCTTTCAAAAAAATTGCTAATAAGTCGTGATGTTGTTTTTGATGAGAAAAGTGTATGGATTTGGAGTGAGGTGCAGCCAGGAGTAAATGTATTTCCAAATGATGAGGATTTTGTCCCTGAACAAATTCAAAATGAAGGCAACAATGGTGTTTCAGATTCTTCTTTCTCAAATACTCCTATTTCCAGTCCTTCTAGTTCAACATCATCGTCTTTAACAAGTACCCCTCCACGGAAATGGAGATCTCTACAAGAGATTTATGGACAACTTGATGAATGTTATCTTGTGGTCTATCAAGAACCAAGCAAGTTTGAAGAAGCAACAAAAATTGCAGAATGGCAAAATGCAATGGATGAGGAGATGAATGCATTAGAAAAAAACAAAACATGGGAGTTGGTTGACTTGCCATTCGGTAAAGAAGTAGTGGGGCTGAAATGGGTGTACAAGCTGAAATACAGGCCAGATGAGTCTATTCAGAGATACAAAGCTCGGTTAGTCGCACTTGGATACATGCAGCATGAAGGCATTGATTTTGAAGAAACGTTCTCTCTAGTAGCAAGGTTTGACACGATTCGAACTACTCTTGCTATTGCTGCTTATTTTAACTGGAAAGTTTTTCAGTTTGATGTAAAATCAGCCTTTTTAAATGGTATTTTAGAAGAAGTGTATGTGCAGCAACCTAAGGGCTATGAAATTGTTGGTGAAGAAAAGAAAGTGTACAAATTAAAGAAAGCTCTCTACGGCCTCAAGCAAGCACTGAGGGCCTGGTATGGGAGGATTGACGCATATTTTTGTAAAAATGGCTTCCAAAAGAGTGCAAGCGAGCCCACGTTGTATGTTAAGAGAAAAGCAGACAATGAGGTGTTGATCATTTGCCTTTATGTGGATGACTTAATCTATACAGGAAATAGCATTGAGTTATTCAATGAATTTAAGAAGATTATGGTGACTGAATTTGATATGACTGATTTGGGCTTGATGAGTTATTTTTTGGGATTGGAAGTGAGCCAGTGTAAGGCTGGAATTTTCATTTCACAACAAAAATATGTGAATGATCTCCTTTCTAAATATAATATGAAAGATTGCAATTCAGTCACAACTCCAATGATCACAAACCATAAATATTACTTGGATGATGGAGAAGAGAAAGTAGATTCTCAGTTATATTGGAGTTTGGTGGGAAGTCTGCTTTATTTAACGAAGAGTCGTCCGGATATTTTGCAAGCAACCAGTCTCCTTTCAAGGTTTATGCAGAGTCCAAACAAGGTTCATTTTGGTGCTGCGAAAAGAGTTTTAAGATACTTGAAGGGAACCTCTTCTCATGGGTTGTTCTATGTTAGCTCAAAAAATTTTAAACTGTATGGTTTTTCTGACAGTGATTGGGCAGGTTCTTTGGATGACCGTAAAAGTACTACAGGATATTTGTTCTTGCTTGGGTCTAGTGCCATATCCTAGAGCTCAAGAAAACAACCATCTATAGCTTTGTCGTCTTCGGAAGCCGAATATATGGCTGTCACTGCAGCAGCTTGTCAAGTAGTTTGGCTTAGACGAATTTTGCAAGATATGAAGATTGAGCAGAAAGAAGCAACAATCATTTTTTGTGATAATCAGTCCACAATTTCGATGGCGAAAAATCCAGTTCATCACCAAAGAACAAGACACATTGATATTCGCCATCATTTTATAAGAGAGCAAGTTGCAGAAGGAAGTATTCAGCTAGAGTTTTGCAATACAAGAGAGCAAGTAGCTGATTTGTTTACAAAGGCTCTTACTTTTGAGAAGTTTGCATATCTCAGAGACAAGCTAGGAGTTATGGATTTTTGCATTAAGGAGGAGTATGTTAGAGAGTAATGCAAAGTATCTCTGCACGTTATCTATTTTTAGTTAGTGATATTAATTTTCTGTTTTAATAAGTCAATATTTGTTATTTGATTCCCTATTTTCTTGTTGACGTGAGATAATTTGTGTCCACGTAATTTGGGATTTGGTTATGCTGTGATTGTATTTAAAGAGCATTTGATGAATGGAAAGGTATCTGATTCTTCTCTCACATTTTCTGTGCACACCAGCGGTTTGCTGAAATTCCTCTTAGTTCTTTTTATTTTTTTTTCAGCAACTCTGTTCTACTCTGTTTTTCTAACAGGATTAACCATGAAAATCTCCACAAAGCCCAACACCTTCCTAACCTTCTCCACCTTAGTCCATCCCACCAGAACTTCCATGAGAAACACAACACTAGGCTCCTTTAAAGACACAAGGTCTTTTAGTTCATTAACTGTCTGTGGGTTCCCAAGCCCACGACAGTTCCAGCATAAGGAACTCATTGGGCTTGGCAGGCTTGGACCCTAGGACGTGCCTCTTCTATGTTTTCTAAAACCTCATTACTGTCCACCTCACCCACAATCTCTTGCTGCACCCCTTCCAAACTTTTGGTCCACCACTATTAACGCATCCACATATTCCTTGTTAAACTGGTTAAGGACAATACATTCCTTACCATGCACGCTATCATTAGTTACCTTATCACACAATACTTCCAAGCCAACTATGGGATTTGAAGATTTTTGAAAAGAGTCCTAGTCCGAAAATATAGCTGGATCAGATTCCATTGGGACAACTTCCTCCTTATGCTAGCCACCACGAAGAAATTAAGAAGAAGAAAGAAAGAATGTGTATTGCTCGTATTAATTTTAATACCTTTTTTTTTACAAGAAATAACTGTGTAGTCGTATACTTAAATAGACTACTTTACAACTGAATGACAAGAATAATGGAAAACAATCTGCTAGACTCTATCCCATGTAACAGAACTTATCACCCTTAAAAGCTCTTGTCACCAGACTAATTCAAACCAAGAATAATTGACAGATTTATAGCTGAATTACAACCAACCTTATCTCTCCTAGCTCCAGTCTTTATTAGTCAACCTTATCACTCCAAGGGGTAGATGCATCCTTATTACTCCATAAGTTAATATCCCCCCTCAAACTATGCCGAATGTGGAGACATAGTTTGTGACGAAAAGAAGCAAGACGAGCTTTGGGTACTGACTTGGTAAAAATATCAGCCAGCTGTAAGGAGGAAGGAATATGTCTGGTAATAAGAGCTCCTTGGGCAACCCGTTCTCGTACATAATGATAGTCTAACTCTATATGTTTACTACGAGCATGAAATACAGGATTGGCAGTTAAAAACAAAGCACTAATATTATCACCAAATAAAATAGGAGGTTGACGCAAGGGAACTCGAAGATCAGACAAAATGTAGCCAAGCCAAGTGAGTTCAGCGGCAGTATGAGCCATGGCACGGTACTCAGCCTCTGTGCTGGAACGGGCAACAGTAGACTGCTTCTTAGCACACCAAGAGATGATATTTGCTCCTAAGAATGTGCAATACCTTGTAGTAGAACGTCGTGTCTCAGGACACCCTGCCCAATCAGAATATGAAAAAGCATAAAGATCAAGTTAAGTAGTGGAAGTAAGATGTAAACCGAAGTGTATCGTTCCTTTCAAATATCGAAGGATGCGACGAACACATTTGAAATGTGCTATGGTAGGAGAGTGCATAAATTGGGAGACAAAGTTAACACTATATGAAAGATCAGGTCGTGTCAAAGTAAGATACTGTAAGGACCCAACAATACCCCGAAAATGACAAGGATCAGCAAGGAATTCAGAATCTGCATCTGGATAGCCTTTCAAGGCCAAGGGGGTAGGCATCGGTTGACAAGAAACCATATTCACCTGTTCCAGAATAGAGTAAGCATAATGAGTTTGAGAAAGATGAAGACCACAAGAAGTGGGTTGTACTTCAATCCCTAAAAAATGGTGAATAGTCCCCAGATCCTTCAGCAAAAACTCAGAGCTCATAACCTGTATAAAGGACTGAACAAGATCTAAAGAAGACCCCGTAAGAAGCATATCATCAACATAGATTAATAGAACTAATATATCTGACGACGAATGAAACACAAAAAGAGAAGGGTCAGCTAAACTACAATAAAAACCATAATCCAAAAGAAACTTACTAAGCCGATCAAACCAAGCCCGAGGAGCCTGCTTAAGACCATAAAGAGCACGCTGAAGCTTACAGACATAAGAAGGTTTGTCAGGATTTTTCATACCAGGAGGTTGCTCCATGTACAAATCCTCAGTGATATAACCATGCAAGAAAGCATTTTTAACATCCAATTGCCGGATAGGCCATTTTCGAACTAAAGCAACAGACAAAATAGTTCGAATAGTCCCAGGTTTAATAACAGGAGAAAAAGTTTATGTATAATCAATGCCATCAAGTTGATGAAAACCTTTAGCGACTAGACGGGCTTTAAGACGATCTAAGGTTCCATCAGGTTTTAATTTAGCTTTAAACACCCACTTACAACCTATGACATTCAAATTATCTTGCTTAGGAACTAATTGCCAAGTATGATTTCTATGTAAAGCTTCTAATTCTTCTATCATAGCATTACGCCACCCATCATGTGCAATAGCAGCTTTAACAGATTTTGGTTCTTTCGGAATTATGGGAGACAACTCAACAGTCAAGGCATATTTCGGATTTGGTTTAACTATTCCAGATTTAGACCGTGTAATCATAGTATGTGTAGGTGCAGAATTATCGAAAGCCATACCTTCTGGTGAAGCTGCATGTGATGGTTCAACAACAGGTAGCTCAGCCTTAAGAGAAAACTCACTATGGTCAGAAACAAGCTGCTGATTTGATGCCTGCGGCATAACTTCAGACTGTACAGCCTGCTGATCCAGTGGCAGCACCTGTTGCGAAGACGCAGACTGCTGCTCTAGTTATAACACTTGGAGCGTCTGTGCTGTTTGCGCAGGAAGAGCTGTATCACTTGGAGCAGAAATCTCAGTTGTACTAGAAGGTACATCAGCTGCTTCTGTATGTCCAGCACCAAGATGAAGTTCCTGTGAAACATTAGAGATAGGTAACAAGTCATCAACATTAACAGGAGCAGAGGCAGAGGCATCTACATTAGCAGGTTCATTAGTGTTATCACAAGACAAAGACGGAAGCAAGAAAGCATTGTTTATAGCTATTGGTGTTTGTAAAACACAACCAGCAGCTGAACTTGTGACATCTAGCTCATCAGAACATGCTGGAATAGATAAGGTGCAATCGGGCTTAATCGAATCTGAACTGGAGGTCGATTGAATCCAAGGATTCATAACCTGTAAAGCATGTAACTGATCAGTAGAGGAGAACTTAAACGGAAACACATTTTCATCAAAGCTTACATTCCTTGAAATTATAAACTTTCTAGTTCTAGGATTATAACACTTGTAACCTTTATGTTTTTCACTATACCCAACAAACACACAGAGGCAAGACTCAATTTATGTCGCCTAGTGTCCCAAATGTAGGGAAAACACTTGGACCCAAAAACACGCAACGAACTATACTCAAAATTATAACCATTTAACATGTAAAAAGGAGTTTCATTATGTAAGAAGGAAGACGATAACCTGTTAATCAAAAACACAGCAGTTTGGAATGCCTCAACCCACATAAATAAAGGCAAGTGACTGTGAAATAACATGGTCATTCCTAATTCTCGAATAATTCGATGACGTCGTTCAACCATTCCTGTTTGTTCAGGTGTATATGGACAAGAAATTTGATGTGTAATTCCATTGGCAAGAAAATGAGAAGATAATTTGGAGTTAACAAACTCTCCTCCCCCATCTGAGTGAAAAATCTTAATTTGTTTACCAAATTGACGTAACACAAACTTTTCAAAAGCAAGAAAGACAACAAAGAAATCTGACTTGTGCTTTAATGGAATAATCCAACAATATTTAGTAAAATCATCAACCAAACATGCATAAAATTTAAATTTCGCAATGGACAAAACAGGCGCAGGACCCCACAAATCACAGTGGATTTTATCAAAGGCAGCAGAACTAGAATGAATAGAAGAACTAAAAGGAAATTTACTCATTTTCCCTATTTGACAACTATCACATAAATCGCTAAATTGCAAAGAACCTCTAACATCTATTAAACGTTTATTATTCAAAATAGAAACAACTGAAGCTTGAGGATGACCCAGCCTTTGGTGCCAAATTGCAGCAGTACCCGCTTTAAATCGATTGGAAAAATAAGCTTCGGGCGCACTCGACAATTTATACAGATTATGTTTCTTTGGTCCTGTGAGAAGTACCTGCCCCGTTTTCCGGTCCTTCACATTAACAGCCACATTAGTAAATTCAGAATCAACAGACAACAAGTTAACTGACTCACAGACAATAAGTTTTGTTTTAACTCAGGAACTAGTAAAACATCTGAAACATGTAAATTATATTTTTGTTTAATGAAAGCATTACATACTCCGTTTATAGGCAAAGAAGATCCATCAGCTATAGTAATTGAGTCTAAGCCACAATAATCTGTCACAGTTTCTAACATAAATTTATTACCTGTCATATGATGCGAGGCTCCTGAATCAGCAACCCAATCAGCATCCACGACTCCGTTGTCTAAAGTCAGAGCAGCTAAAGCATAAGGAAGAGTTTCTTGTGACGCTTTAGGAATCCACCAGTAGATTTTTGCAACATGACCGGGTTTTTCACAATACTGGCAAACTTCATCTTTATACAGCTCCAGCTCTTCTGCTGTCATACGTCGCTGACCTGCTGGTGGTGGTCGGCATTGAGAACCTGAAGCTCCTTTGGATTGAGTCTGTCCACTTTGTTGTTGCGCTTGGAACCCTTGGCCCTGGGAGGTAAAACCGCCTCGATTTAAGCCAGAGTTCAACTGCTTCTGCCGATTTCCATAGAATGCGACATGAGAGGAGATCTGATCCAAAGTCGAGTCAGATGAGCTTGAGAACCAGTTTCGCCGCTGATCTAAATTTTTCAGCTGAGAGACTAATTCGTTGTAGGTTGGACGTGGTGGTTTGAGCATTGTGGTGGTGAACGTTTCATATTGGGGTCCCAAGCTTGTGAGAAGACAAAAGACCTTCTCGTTATCGGGTACCATTTTGCCAATTGCGGCAAGACTGTCACAAATCTCTTTGAAGAGACGCAAATGTTCTGCTATAGTCTTATTTTCATCTTTGCGAAAATAAGTCAATTATTGTCTTAGGGTAAATTCCCTCTCTTGGGAGTCTTGTGCATAAGCATCCTTCAAAGCCCCCCAAACAGAGAAAATTGTTTCCAAGCGACTCTTCGCTTAGGGTTCCACAGATCCATCCGCGAAGTAAGCGATTTGACTTTTGCCATGTTTTGAAATTATCTGTAAGCTGTGGTTGATAATCTTCAGGAATTGGTGTAGGAGGAGCAACAAACTTCTGAGCCTCCGGGAATTCTTTCACAAGATGATCTGACAACTCCTGGCTCTCAGCTAAGCTTAGTATCTGCTCTCTCCACAAGGGGTAGTTTGTTTGTTTGAGTTTCAAGGTAACAAAGTTTGTCACATTTAGAGAAAAGGAGGCCATTGGAAGGGTTTGGAAATTAACCCGCTCTGATACCACGAAGAAATTAAGAAGAAGAAAGAAAGAATGTGTATTGCTTGTATTAATTTAATACCTTTTTTTTACAATAAATAACTGTGTAGTCGTATACTTAAATAGACTACTTTACAACTGAATGGCGAGAATAATGGAAAACAATCTGCTAGACTCTATCCCATGTAACAGAACTTATCACCCTTAAAAGCTCTTATCACCAGACTAATTCAAACCAAGAATAATTGACAGATTTATAGCTGAATTACAACCAACCTTATCTCTCCTAGCTCCAGTCTTTATTAGTCAACCTTATCACTCCAAGGGGTAGATGCATCCTTGTTACTCCATAGGTTAATACACCAACCATCGTTGCCTCCAATAACAACCATCTTTCCCCTATATTCGACGTTTTCCGATTGTCTGCTCTCATCCATGACCCATAAGCAACCTTATCTCTCCGAAAATCTGGATGATCAATTAGAATCTTGCAAAACGGTCAGAATGACCAAGCATCCCATAGAAGAAACAGAAAGTAGACAATCTTTCATACTTGAATATGATCCAAATCCAGTCTCCTCTCGCCTTCTTTATTTGCATCCTCCTCTTCAATGGTTTATGGATATTAAGGCTCACTCGGATCCTCATATACTCCCTCCAAATGCCCGTAAAATTCTTCGAATCAGCCTCAATAAAAGTGCCAATGCAATTACCGACCTCCTTACCAAGCCTCTTAGACTTGTAACCTATCAGCATGTTATGAATCTGAAACCAAAAGTCGATTTTAGTGATTTCCACCTGTTTTGTATCAACATCGATTGGAAGGTGTTTCAAAAGCAGTAAGTTTTGAGAAAAGTTCCACAATCCACACTTCACAACTCGTTCCAAATCCATCGGATGGATAAATTGGAACACAAATGCATTGTTACCCAAATCCTTTGTTATCATTCTCTTGATTGGCCTCCATACTGATGCAATGGTATTTTTGAGAGCAATAAAGTTAACCGGCTTTTCTATTAATAATCGGCCAACAACACAATATGGTGAATCGTTAGTGTCCTCCGCCCCCTTATCCCCATCCTCTGCCAACTCCAGCCTACTTTGCTTCTCCTCCATAGACAGCCACACATACAATTCCTCGATAGAGCATGTTTGATTGCCAAAATCAGCCATGTTGAATCACCAACAACGATGATAGATAGATATAAAACAATAGGAAAAAACTTGTTACAAACGGAACAAGAGTGAGTTTAACTTGTCACATACGGAACGAGAGTTAATTAGGCTTTTTAATTATTTTTATCAAATAGACTTCTATGATTATGAGGTTGAATCTAAATACTTTAAATAAATCGCGTAAAATAAAACCTAATATGATTATTTTAATAAAATCTAATAAACATTTTAATCTCATCTCCATTGAACTACTCCTTTTTTATTTGTTTTCTATTTTGTATAAACTTAATATGTTTTATTTATTTAAATAACTCATGCGTTATTCATGCATTTTGAAATTTAAAATTTGAAGTATAAATTATTTTTTTATTATTATTTTGATTTCAAATTAAAGAATTTTAACTCCTTTATTATTAATTAAAATTGTCAATGGCTAATAAAAGTAATAAACTTAATATACAAGAAAAATTTGATATATTAAAAATTATAAATAATTATATAAGCGTAATAAATTTTAACATTGTTTAAAAATCCCTCTAGAAAGAGAAGATGTATTAGACAATATTTATTAATTTTTTTGACATATTGGCATCTTAAATAGATATTAAGATTGAAAAATGTTTTTCAAAATTTTTTTTTATTTTTCGGATGTGACAATTAAATGAAAGCAATCAACATTTGCACAGGAGATGCTCCAAAGTGTCCACTCTCTACAAGGTCCACTGGGGCTTGCCCAACCTGACCCACCACCTAGCTGGGCCCCACGTGTGACAGACTCAAGTTTACCAAAAAAACCAAAAACAGAGATTAATACTTTTATCTCGAAAAATAAATTCTGAAATTAAATATAAAAAACGACCAAAACAGAAATAATAAGAAGGATAATTATTCTTAAAAATAAATAAAAAAAAATTTTACAGAGGAAAGAAAGCTGGAGAGAGAGAAAGAGGGAGAGAGAGCTGGAGAGAAAGGAAAAGATGAACAAACGTTGTTGATCTAGTGGACTTGAATTACCTCCACCACCAACACCGCCATCATCGCCGCCACCTCCTCTTCCTCTTTCCGCCCAAAAAACCTCCCACATATGTATATTATATGTAATTCCACTCTTGTATATACATATTGATTGATTTATAATTTGGTGGCATTCTAAAAGAAGCAAAAATGTCTTTGAACATGAGAACCCTAACCCAAGCAATTGCCAAAACGGCAGCAGTGATCGAGAAGACCGTACAGACCACCGTACAGGAAGTAACAGGTCCTAAACCGTTGCAGGACTATCAACTGCTTGACCAGATCGGCTCCGCTGGGCCTGGACTCGCTTGGAAATTATACTCCGGTAAGGCTGTTCGTGAGTCCACGCATGCACACCAGTATCCCACTGTTTGTGTTTGGGTGCTGGACAAGAAAGAATTATCGGAGGCGCGTGTCCGCGCGGGACTGTCCAAGGTGGCGGAGGACGCGTTTTTGGATGTGATTAGGGCTGATGCAGCGAAGCTGGTGAGGCTGAGGCATCCTGGAGTGGTCCACGTGGTCCAGGCGATGGATGAGAATAAGAATGCTATTGCAATGGTAACGGAACCGCTTTTTGCATCGGTGGCCAATGCGCTTGGGAATGTGGAGAATATAGCTAAGGTGCCAAAAGAGCTGAAGGGAATGGTAAGTTCAAGTCAATGGCTTGCTTGGATTTTGGGGTGCGGCTACTTGAATTTGAATATTTTAAGTTTTATTTAGTTAATACTACTTGATTTTTAAATTTCCCTTTTGATATTGGAGACCAAGCTGAATTCGATCTCTGTAAATGTGACTTCAGTTGTTCTAATTTTTATGTGCTGCTTATTGCATATATTTCTTTGGTGTGAATGACCAGATATCTTTCTCTGGGCACCCAGTGAATCACTATTTTGAATTGTTTCATTTTATTAGTTCTCCCATGAATTTCAGATATTGTTTTGGGATTTATATATGGAAAGCCTACATGAGACTTTGGATTTCTTCTATTTTTATTTTCAAACTTTTAATAATAGATCAATTTCTTATATTTTCTCATCTAGAGTTATAGTTTGACGTGATATATTGTTGCTTCATTTTCAAATACTTCAGTACTTAATATTAATATTAGACAGTTCAGTAAGCTGTAAACCACGTCCCATTCCTCCTTGTCTGCTTCTAAGTTCTTTGTGTATCGCATGGGAATGAGATTTCTAATCTAGCAGTGAATTCTGTGCTATATTAGTTTTGTTTTTATGCATTTTTTTTCCAAAGATATAAGTGGGATAAACAATCTGATTCTTGGTGCAGCAGTATAAAGTTTGTTGACATTTGAAAATTCTGAGGATCCTGCCATTATGTTTCTTTGTAGATCACATAGTAGAAACTTTGATAAAGATACATTTCACATACTGAAAATGATATGTTATGAGTAGAAAAGAGTCAATGGTGTTTGTAGTGATCTTACTGCCTTTACTTTGTGGCCTTTGACATTTTCCTTGCGTGGAGACCATTGTCATTGTGGATTCTAGATGTTTGGCATAGCTAAGCAATTTGAGAGATGATGGAAAAAGTTTTGGAGGACGCTTTTACATGTGGTGTTTTGGATTATTTGGAGAAAAAAAAAAAAGAAATTTTCATTGTGTAAAGACTACTATGTATAAATTGAGAGAACTTACTGTATAGTTTCAATGCTATGATTTTGTTGATGAAATAAAATACAAGTTAAGATATTCATGGGTCTTTCTTTTGCATATTTCTTGTATACAGGTGGCAATGCCCCTGTTTATGGAACTAATTCAAATGATTTCGTCATTTATAAAAGAATCCTGATTAGCAGTTTAATTTGTTATAATCTGTTGAGGAAATCATATAACTTGATGAGCAGATAACTGTGATTCTTTGTTTGCTACATGCTGCAGTCTACTTGGTGCTGCCATAATGTGTATCCTATTGCTAGTTAATTAGAAAGGGAGTTTTGTGATTGAAGAATTTATGAAGATTGAAACTATTGCTATTATTCTGAGAATGGACTTTCAACCTCATTTTTCCCGTTTAGAATTTGATCTATGTTCCTCGTTGAACTGACACATATTACTATTTGAGCGTGGAAGAAATTTTATTGTTGTGTTTTCTCATAACAGTTGTTTTTTCAAGCTAGTCGGTCAGCATATATGGGTTCATCTTCTCATTTCCAACTGGCTTAGAGCAATAGTTGCATGAATGTTTGAGGTCTTTAGATCCTTATTCACTACTTCCCTCTAAGTCATTTCATGCCTGCCCTTTCCTTTCTCAATTTCTATGACATGGTCTGCATGTGTTGAGCCTTCTATATTAGTGCATTTGTCGGTCTATACATAAGATGTTTAAATCATCTGAGTGTCCCTTTCTCAAATTTTTCTTAATAACTGCCGCTTCCATTCTCCCCTTATATACTTTATCTGTCCCAAGATGATATAGTCCACATTACCAATTTGGGACTTTCCAAATTAATTATCCACTTTCCAGTTTTAGTTTAAAGTCAACCAGTCAAAAGGTTATTTTGTCAATAATACCCTCCAAATAACTCGTATCAATTTTTGTGCCTCTTAAGTGAAAATTGATAAACTAACAAAAATACTCCATTCGAAAGTCTTTTCCTAATCTCCCTGCCAAAGTCAAATTAGACTATTATTATGGGACGAAGAGAGTATGTATTTGTTCTTTATTGTATCAATTCTTGTAGGTTCATGCATCCATTAAACATTCTTGTTTCTGCTATGTACATGCGTTGTTTCTTCATTCCAACACTTGCTGCCATACTGATGGTAGCTATGCAAATTGTTGTCCAATAAAATTTTCTCTTCAACTTAGCTAGCATCATGAAACTGCAGAAAACTCTTGTCCCTTTTTGTTGAGGTGGCGATATTGGAAGCAACACGAACCTAATAGGACACTAACATTATCATGTTGTGTTGCATTACATTACCCATTTAGTTACTGGGTTGTCTTCATGTTTATGACAACAAGTTTGTTATGTTATGTTTGTATTCACTCAAATTGTTTCATACTTACATCCTTACACAACAAAAGCACAACATAAATCCTCAAATTGCCACCCGTACACTTTATCAGTTTATCGATCATGTTTTTGATCCTATAGGTAACATCATTGTCATATCCCCTCGTCTCTTGTATCATAGTTGCTGATAACTTTTTCTTTCTAGGAAACATTAAACTAGCTATTTTTTTTATACGCAGTCATCTTTATAATCTAAATGATAGAATTGTCATATTGCTGTAAACTCCAAGATAAAATAGCATTTTATCATGCAATAATTATTCCTTTGTTGGATAATCATTCTCCATGATGCCTTCTTTCTTCATTGTCCCATGGCATCATATTTTAGCATTAATCAGCAAAAGTACATCTTTTGCATTGGGACTGTGCTCGAGAGTTGCCTTTTCATTGGCTATATGGCCAGTGACTGTTCAATAACAAGTTCATTCTCCATGCTTGCTTTCTTTGTTGTGGCATGAATATTTTCAACCGGTTCATCTTTGAGCACCCTGTAGCATGTCCAATAAGTTCTTGGCACTCTGTCTAAATCTCTGTACAAGGTTTCAAATAGCATAGTCGTTCTGACAATCATTGACTGTTGTGACTGTGTTTCTAGTCTCTTTTGGACAATCAAGGCCTAGGATTGCAGGGTTATCTCTATATTGTATAGGAATTCAGATGTTCCTGTTATTTTTTACCCAAGTATGGTATTCTGGTTACATAGTAAACTATCTTTATTATCTTTTGGAATTAAATTATTGCCTTTGACACTAAACTACAATCTCAATGTTCATAGACCAGTGGCATTTATTTTATCAAAGATTTCGTAACTCTTCTTCTATGGAAAGTGCTTAAATACTATCTATTTGTACAGGAAATGGGTTTATTGGAAGTGAAACATGGTTTACTCCAAATTGCAGAAACCTTGGATTTTCTCCATAACAATGCACGTCTCATTCACCGGTCTATATCACCTGAGGTATGTGCTCCACTTTTTTTTTGTTCCCCCCCCCCCCCCCCCCCCAAAAAAAAAAAAAAAACACATCTTTAGGATACAATATGTGGAAGCATAGTTATTCATAGTTGCACTAAGGCTAAAGTGGTGCACATATGTGAAAGGTGCAAGGTGTTTTAAAATTGGAAATGGCGAAATATGCTATGTGATTGATGGAGAAAACATGGAAACAAAGCTAGATCACACATATATCTTAAACATCTTTGATTCCACAAGAAAAAGATTATTCTAGAGTTTCATGAGAATAAAAAGAGCAGAATTAATTGACCATGTTCCTCAATAAAGTGCATTGAAATCCTATTTATGAGAGTAGAAATCCTAGTTTTTTACTTGGACAACATCACTAGAATAAGAATCCTGAAGTCAATATAGATGCATAAACAGAAGAAAACTGAAACCTAAACTACTAAAAATTAAATACAAGAACTTAATTTCAAAATACAATTACAAGAACTTAAATAGAATTAGTAATGATAATTAGAAAGAAATAATTTAGCCATTGCATCAGAAGTGGAAAAAGATGCAAGTTTTCTCAATATTTAATAACGTTTCACAAAATATCACCATATCAAAAGCTACAACTTCGCATATAAATTAAACTATTTGCGCACCTTCAAAAGTTAAACTGTTTGCTTGAAAGGCTACATGGTAAAGAATTTTGATGATTGTACTTTTCAGGACAAACAGAATATCTTATCTTTGTTTCCTTTTTTCCCTTTTTTGAAATTAGATTATTCCTACAATTCCTTTATCTTTCTACATTATATATGTTGTTATTTTAAATGTGGATTGAATTTTATGAACATCATGTATGGTAATGTTATACATTTACATAACTAATCCTAATCTTATAATTTGCAGAATGTCCTAATCACTTCAAGTGGGGCATGGAAGCTTGGTGGATTTGGTTTTGCAATCTCAACAGATCAGGCTTCAGGCGACTTGCCTAGTTCTCAAGCCTTTCATTATGCTGTGAGTTGCATTTTGCATTAGTTTATGTTCTTGATTTTGTTGCCTCACCCTTGTCCTTAATCTCCAATTCTACACTTTCCCAATACATTTTTGCTTTATTCTGTCAGGCTCTTTTTTTTTTGTGGGAATTTTTTTTTCTCATTTTTTTCTGGTGTTTTGGAAAATCAGCTATCTAACTCAAAATTTTGTCCCCAGCCAAGGGAAAAATAAGTCATTTGTAAGAAAACACCCTTTATTTTCAAACTAGGGAGTCATTTTCTAAATTTTAACAAATACATAAGAAAGGAAAGAACCTACTGTGGATATGAAAAGTGACCCCATGACCATTGCCAAGGGCCAATGATATCTGCTCACCATTGGGCATTGGCTATCACCAATTGCCAGAGATCACTAGAATTTGCCTTTTTCTTTTTGTGCTATTTAATCCTATATTCAACTATAAAGAAAAATGAGGAGTCTTTGTAACTCCAATCTGCCTGTGGTCTTCTTTATTGAAGAAAAGTCAAATTTTCCATTTTACACCAAATGCTTTAAACTTTCCAATTAATTAATTTTCATGTTACAACCAAATCCCAAATTTAAAATTTCTTGTAGAAAATAATTTCCATAGAAAGTTATTTCATGAAGACTTATACCCTTAAAGGTTGCATTTGCATATGGTCAGGCCATCTTAAATTGACCTTCTCTCAGCTTTAATTTGTATACATTTTAGGTCTGTAAAAAATCTCTTGCCTTCTTCCTTCTAATAACATATTGGAATCTCTCAAGTAATTTTCTGGGTTTCCCCGAGTGTTGTGAAGCTGTGTCCTAGTCTTTCATGAACTTAGGTGCCTGTTGTGTTTGAATGTGATCTATTATTTTCTTACTTTTCATGAAGTCTCATCCATTAGCTTTCATTGCATAGATGGTTTAAGTATTTATTTTCTTAACTGCATTTACCTATTATTTCTGGCTTCTGTTTTGATCATTCAGGAATATGATGTCGAGGATTCTATGCTGCCTCTTCAGCCATCTCTGAATTATACTGCACCTGAACTTGTTCGTAGCAAATCACCTTCAGTTGGATGCTCTTCTGATATTTTCAGTTTTGGATGTCTTGCCTACCACTTGATTGCTCACAAGCCTTTGTTTGACTGCCACAACAATGTCAAAATGGTATCTTTTAATTCTTAGCCTTTTCTCCCACATGAAGATTAATTATAAATTTTATATGTGCTTATTTGAAAAAAGATTTTCTTTATGGATAATTATATATTTAGTGTTTGAACTTTGTCTGGTTTATTATTTCGGTATTTCAACCTTATGCTGTTATCAATGAAGTGTCAGAATTGATAAATTTTATAATTAAGTGCATTTGGTCAGAATTTCTTGTTGGAAGATCAAAATGAATTATTTTATCCCATTTTTTTAACTTCATTTATTTCTTTACGTTGTCACAATTCTCTATTATTCTCTTTTGATTCTATCGATAATGCTTGTTTTCCTCTGTGCAGTACATGAATACCTTGACTTACTTATCCAGTGAAACTTTTTCGTCTATTCCTCAAGAATTAATTCCTGACCTACAGAGGATGATCTCTGCAAATGAATCTTTCAGGCCAACAGCAATGGATTTTACAGGTAAAACATGATCCTCTTTACCATTTCATGTGAGCGAACAGATCTATCTATTTATTTTTCATTCCATCTATATGCATATTCCTTTTGGTCACTTTGTTTTCAAATAATGATGTCTGGCTTCTGGTGAGGTTTAATGTAAAATAGAAAAGTTCTGTTTACAAAATGAGAATTGGAAAAGGATCTCATACATTATTTGAATTAGGCCCATATAAAAAGTAATAACATGCATGTTGGTTACTCTGAACATGATAACAAAAATGAGATTCAAACTTCCATTCTATTATTTGAGTTTGGTAAACCAAAGGGAAAGTATTGAGAGTGACAAATCAGGGAATGGATAAATCAGAAACCTGTAAAGAAACCTTTATTGCCTTAGTTTTCATCACCACATGCAGGTTAACTATTGGAAGTCAAGAATCATAATGATAAACACCTATTGCCATTCCCGGTTTGTTATTGTTGGTAAACAAATTGTCTTAGGTGTTAACTTTTCTGAACCAATATGTCTACTTATTAGTATTTTAAATAGAATAGTTTTCTAGCACTTGAATATGTCATCGTATGTTAAATTATGATAATTTATGCTTAAACAAATCAACACGATTGAAACTTAATAGATTATATATTTGTGTGTCTGCAAGTAGATCCAGCCTTAATATGGGTATAAATTATGTAGTTGGCAGTCTTCCTTGAATTTCTGGTGTTGCTTTGTGTCCTAGTGTCCATGAGTTTCCATATATTTATTTTTTATTTTTCAAATTGAATGTTTACATGATATCCTTTCTGAGTTAACTCATTTTGGATTTCCTTAAAAAAAATGAAAAATAAAAATCAATATAGCATGCTATATGTAGTATTTTATCAGTAAGGTTATTTGTAGGTTAGCAATTAAATTTTCTATGGTATATTAGTTATGGTGTGTGTGTGTGTGTTTTTTTTTTTTTTCTCTCTTTTTTTTTGAGGAATAGTTAGTGTTATTTTTAATTGTAGGGGAATAAAAACATCTAGACTAGTATACATTTTACCATATTGTAAAGTATAATATACAATAAATAAGTAGGTTTGCATTAAAAATAAAATTTAAAACATATGGAAACAATTGACAGCACATCTAGAATACTCAGTGTAGCAAGTTAAATTCATGCAAAATTGTCATTCATCAGGCTAGGTAAATGAATAAGAAAAGTTAAAAAAAAAAAAAAAAGAAAATCTTGATGCAAGAAATAAGATAGATGCATGGCAGAGGAAGAGTCAAATTCATGGAAAATTTATTATTCAGTATTAAGGACAAAAACAATGCTCATGAATATTAAACATAACTAAAACAATTATCAATGTACCGTTACAAAGATTTAAAAAAAAAAAAAAAAAAAAAAAAAAAGCGCAGTCAAAGTTGTACCTGGCATCAATATACTAACTTAATATAGACAATGATGAAAAGTTAGTTAATTGAATACCATTATTGGGGTTGACTGATCTGATTAAGTTCAAATTAAAAAAGGATTCCAAGACCATGTGGTTGATTGTTCTAGTTCAATCCCAAAAATAAAAAAAAAATAAAAAAAAAAATAAAAAAAGGATTTTACACAATGGAATATCCATTGAGAACACCACCTCACTTGAGCGAAGCTCCAGGGGCAGGGTCTCTCGTTTGATACCTACTATTCCTTAAGATACCATTCTGAGACATTAATCCTTTCAAGTTGAATAAACTTGAACCCTGCTAAAAACCAAACATGAACCGCCCCACCATTGTAAACTTAAAAACAAGCTGAGGCACTTAAAAGTAGAATATAATACATTCATATTTAGTTAACATACATAGTTAGAAAAAAAAGTGTAAAGCATGAATAGGTTAGTTTTTGTAGGTAATGAGATGAAAGTTGGATTAGTTTGTTATATAATATATATAAAAAGCATTAGTCCTTTGTTTTTTTTTTTTTTTGGGAAATAAGAAAGTATTAACCATGTACTTTTTTGGTATATTCAAATGTTCTCCCTTGCGATTTAGATAGATTAGAGATTCTAGATAAGAATGGGTACTCTCCGGTGACAAACTTGCTGTATTTCAATGGAATTTTGATAGAAAATTTGCTTGTCAATTCCCACAAGCTGATTGGGTTTAAATAGACTGAAGTATCCACAAATTTGGGAATAAATTCCTAAATTACAGCCCTAATTGATGCCCATTGTCTTCTAATTATGGCTGGCAATTACAGCCTTAATTGGCTCTCTAATTGATGCCTAATATCTCTCCTAATTGATGCCCATTGTCTCCTAATATGGTTGACATTTACAGCCTGAATTAGCTCCCTAATTGATGCCTAATTTATCTCCTAATTGATGGTTATTTACAGCTATCTTACAACAGTATAGTCAATTAATTACAATAGTATACTAACATTATACTAACATCCCCCCTCAAATTGATGCTGGGCGATCAAGAAGCATCAATTTGCCAACGAGAAATTGATGACGCTGTCTTGTCATAGATTTAGTGAATACATCAGCAATTTGAAGAGCAGTGGAGACATGTGGAAGAGAAATGACACCCGTATCTACTGCCTCTCGAATAGAATGACAGTCGACTTCGATATGTTTGGTACGTTCATGAAAAACTGGATTTGTAGCAATTTGTATGGCACTAGTGTTGTCAGCATGCAGAGGAGTAGAATGAGGCTGAGGAAATCCAATTTCAGCAAGTAACCCACGTAACCAAACAATCTCTGAGCAAGCAGCGGACATAGCCCGATATTCAGACTCAGTAGAAGATTTTGAAACACGGTCTTGTTTCTTACTTTTCCAAGATATCAAAGAATCGCCAAGAAACATACACCAACCAGTTATAGAGCGACGAGTGTCTGGACAACCGGCCCAATCAGCATCACTGTAAGCAACAAGGCGTACGAGAGAGCCAGTAGGAAAGAATAAACCCCGAGAAGATGTGCCAAGAAGATAGCGAATGATTCGACGAACTGCTACCAGATGTAAGTGACGCGGAGTACTCATGAATTGACTGACTTGCTGAACTGCAAAAGAAATATCGGGCCGTGTAATAGTCAGATAATTCAAACTGCCAACTAATTGCCGATAAAGAGATGGATCAGGAAGAAGATCTCCGTGTTGACTATGATACTTGACGTTTAATTCCAAAGGAGTATCAACTGGGGATGAATCTTGAAGGCCTGCTAAAGTAATCAAATCTGTAGTATATTTGTGTTGATGCAAAAATATTCCAGAATAATCATAGTGAACTTCCAGCCCTAAGAAATATGTAAGTGGACCAAGATCCTTCATATTAAAAGAAGTTTGAAGAGATTGTTGAAGAGTGAGGATCGTTGATGTGTTAGTGCCAGTGATAATAATGTCATCTACATTAACAAGGAGGAGAACAAAACCAGCAGAACTCTTGTGAAGAAACAAAGAGGAGTCATATTTACTTTGCACAAATGAAAACTGAAGTAAGGTAGACTGAAACTTGTCAAACCAGGCACGTGGAGCTTGTTTTAGTCCATACAGAGACCTTTTTAACTTACACACATGTGTTGAAGATGAGGAAGGCAAACCCAATGGAAGTGTCATATAAATATCTTCTTTAAGATCACCATGAAGAAAAGCATTTTTGACATCCATTTGATGAAGAGGCCAACCCTGAGAAGCAGCAACTGCAATAATAGTACGGACGGTAGTCATCTTTGCAACTGGAGCAAAGGTCTCCTCATAGTCCACTCCGTACTTTTGCTTATTGCCAAGGGCAACCAATCGAGCTTTATATCGATCCAAGGTTCCATCAGAACGAAGCTTGACTGAATAAACCCATTTACATCCAATGGGCTTAACATGTGGAGGGCAAGGAAGAATTTCCCATGTATGATTGTCGTGAAGAGCTTGAAGTTCGTCCTGCATGGCTTTTTGCCAACATTCATTCTTGGAGGCTTGTGAGTAACAAGATGGAATAGAAATATCAGATAAAGTGGCAGAATATCCAGCAGGATTATCAGAAAAACCATACCGTCTTGGAGGTCGGGATACTCTGGTAGAGCGACGCAGAGTAGATTCAGGAGAATCAGACACAGATGAGGGATCAGTCTCAGGAAGAGGCATAGTCGGTTGACGTCTTCCATACACAAATCCAGGCTTAAACCGATTAGGAACAATTGGTAAATCCTCAAAAATTGGAAGAATGGGAGAAGTAGAAGAAGACTTAGCAAGATTAGGAAAGAAATATTGATGCTCAAAGAAAATAACATTTCGAGAAACACGAAATTTGTTAGAAGTGGAATCATAGCAAACAAAACCCTTTTGAGAAGAATTATAACCCATAAATGCACATTTAACAGATTGAGCTGAAAGTTTATGACGTTCATGAGAAGGTAGATGAACAAAACAAACACAACCAAATGTGTGTAAATCATGATAATTAGGATATTGATGATACAAACGAAAATATGGGGAGTCAAGACTTAATACCTGAGAAGGCATTCTATTAATTAGATAAGTTGCAGTAGATAAGGCTTCAACCCAAAACTTAGATGGAACTGAAGATCCAATTAACAAAGTTCGAGTTACATCCAAAAGATGACGATTTTTACGCTCAGCAACTCCATTTTGTTGTGGTGTATAAGGACATGAACGTTGTGAGACAATTCCTTTCTCACGAAGAAAATTCTGAAATTCATGAGACATATATTCTCCTCCAGAATCAGATCGTAATACTTTAATACAAGTAGAAAACTGAGTCTCAGCATAGGCTAAAAAGGTCTTGAAAACAGAATATACATCAGATTTAGAATGAAGGAAGTATACCCATGTATATCTACTGTAATCATCAATAAATGTCACAAAGTACTTGTATTGAGCATGAGAAACAACGGGCGTAATGCCCCAGACATCACTATGAATTATATCAAAACATTGGACAGCACGACTACCATTAGAAGGAAAAGGAAGAGTTTTGCTTTTACCGAGTCTACATGTGGAACAATCAAAAGGAACCTTAGCAAGGAATTCTTTATTGCCCAATAAACCAGAATTTGATAAATGAGACAAAATAACAGGATTAGGATGACCTAAACGTCTATGCCATAGTTCACTTTTACTAATAACTGTAGTACAAAATGAAGAGATACGAGGAACGGAAAATAGTAATGGAAATAGTCTCCCAACTTTAGGCCCCTTCGCGATTACTGTCCCCGATGCCTGATCCTGCACAAGACAACCATTACGAGAGAAATGCACATCATAATTGTTATCTACTAACTGACCAACCGAAAGAAGCTTAGTTGAGAGCTTTGGAGATATAAAAACATTGTTGAAACATTGTCTAAGATCTCCAATCTCAGTAATAGGTATTGTACTACCATTTGCAATCTGAATTTCAGTTGAACCATGATATTTGCGAACATTCGTAAGCATGTTAGATGTGTTTGTCATATGATTTGAGGCAGCAGAATCAACAAGCCAAAGTTGAGAGGAGGAGGAGGAGGTATCGTTACCTTGTAGTCCTAAGGCGGAGAAGGCTGAAATAATCATTTGTTGCACCATTTCTGGAGTAAGAATCACAGGTTCAGCAGCTGAAGAGGGAGTTGTAGAAACTGTTGGAGCAGCAAAATGAGTGAGATTATTTGGTGCAATTGGGGCAGCATTCGATTTTCGATTTTGAGGCCGTGTCGGACACTCCTTTATGACATGTCCTGACTGTTTGCAATAATTACAGAACTTCTTTCCACAATTGGCAGCAATATGGCCATAATTTTTGCAGTTATAACATTGAATTCTACTCATATCCCGACCCTTTCCTCTTCCTTGGGCAGCAAAAGCAACCTTGACAGTATTTTCTTGTTGGAGAGAGTTCTGAATGAGAAAACGTTGTTCTTCGCGAAGTAATTCGCCAAAACAAATATCTAAAGAAGGTGAAGGAACACGACTCATTAAATTTGAGCGAAGTGTCTCAAATTCAGACCTCAACTTCATTAAGAATTGATCTCTTTTGCTTTGCTCATGAATTTCTTGAAGTACAGGGAGTGATTCTGCAGGCACTTTAGCATAAATAGTGTCAGTAAACTCAGCCCATAAATTCTGAAAACCAGAATAATATTCCTGAATGGAGAGATTTCCTTGGGAATAATTAGCAATATCGCTCTCCAATTGAAAACGTCTTGCAGCATTGTCTTGATCATAGACTTTTTTCAAGTAATCCCACATGGCTTTTGCAGTTTTAGAAGACCTCAGATTAGAAGCAATAAGAGGGTCAACTGACCCCAGAATCCATGTCATTACTCTTGCATCTCTAACTTTCCAATGAAGCAACTCCTTAGCATCTTTAGGAGCTGGATCACTTCCATCTATATGGCCCAACAGTTCTTTTCCTGTAACAAAGAGCTGGAACTGAAATTCCCATGAAGAGTAATTTTTCTGGTGAAACGAACATGAAAACTCTCAACTGTGTTTGATGTGGCCATCTCAAATAGCACAAGGAGACCAGAAATGCAAAATTAGGAATAACACAACCAGGAGCAGGTCTACTAGAAGAAGTAACAAACCCACCAAGATGAAAATCCTACAGCCAGAAAGTTGCAGAAAAATGTCCACCAGAATCTCTTCCAAATGAAGAGAACCTCCAAATAGAAATTCAGAATTTCTATGACCGAGAGTTCATCAAAGATATGAACTAAACGAAGAAAGCAGAAACAGAAACTGCAGAATTAAAGACAGCAGAATCTGCACTTTGTTCTTCAAAAAACAAAGCTGAAACTCATAAAAGAACAGCTCTAAAATTGCCTAATTAGGCTCTGATACCATGACAAACTTGCTGTATTTCAATGGAATTTTGATAGAAAATTTGCTTGTCAATTCCCACAAGCTGATTGGGTTTAAATAGACTGAAGTATCCACAAATTTGGGAATAAATTCCTAAATTACAGCCCTAATTGATGCCCATTGTCTTCTAATTATGGCTGGCAATTACAGCCTTAATTGGCTCTCTAATTGATGCCTAATATCTCTCCTAATTGATGCCCATTGTCTCCTAATATGGTTGACATTTACAGCCTGAATTAGCTCCCTAATTGATGCCTAATTTATCTCCTAATTGATGGTTATTTACAGCTATCTTACAACAGTATAGTCAATTAATTACAATAGTAAACTAACATTATACTAACATCCGGTTGGGTGAATTCAATAATAGACGTATTTTGGCATTCCAGCCGTCCTCCTTTCAGGGCATAGAATCCAGAACTTCTTGGTCCTGAATATCTGAATAGGACAAACTGCCCCATGGAGTTTGTCATATGATGTGAACTACTCTTTGGTTGCTCAAGTACCTGTATCCTGTTGTACATTTAGTTAATAGCATTGATGAAGCCTGGGGCCACCAGTTCCTCTGTTTTTGTATTATATAATGCTATGTTCTGATGTTTTATATTTCTTGCATCAGAAATTTAAATAACTTCTTGCATCAGAGTTGGTAACGTTGGGGAAGGGATGTAACTTTATTTACATAATTGATGCCTGTGACATGACAGATACAGTAGGCTTCTTTGCTTAAGTTATTTCTTCTTGATATTTGTATTGTTGTCATAATCCATATGTTCTATTTGCAGGATCTCCATTTTTCCGGAATGACACTAGGTTGCGTGCTCTTCGATTCCTGGACCACATGCTTGTATGCTATTGAATTATATCTTGACTGGCTCATACTTTGGGATTAATCACATGATATCTCCGCTTTAGGAGAAATTTCACAGGAAAAAGAAAAAGAATGAAAATGAAGTAAAAGGTGTGGTGGAAATGATATTTAATGTCATATTTGTTTTCTTGCAGGAACGAGATAACATGCAGAAGTCTGAGTTCTTAAAAGCATTATCAGATATGTGGAAAGATTTTGACTCTCGTGTGTTGCGGTATAAGGTTTGTTTGTTTTTTTTTTTTTTTCCTTTTTTTTTTTCTGTTGATCTGATGTATCATTCAATGTTTTCTCGTCCGTTTGCATACCTTTACATTATAAAGATCTTTGACTGATAGACATTAGCAGACCCAGCTTGATTTTTGTTAACAAAAGAAAACTTTTGTGAAGGATAACTAACACTATCTTTGGGAATAAATTCATTGAGGAAAAAGGATAGAAGAAAAGAAAAATGAGAGGTATATTTCCACTTCTTTAGATTGGAAGAAAAATGAAAGGAATGAAAATGTGTGGAAAATTATTTTATAATAGTAGACTTACACTTTACCCTTTGCTTTTAAACTTTAAATGATTGTTTTGGTAGTAGTTTCATAATTTTAGATGTTTTCTATCTATTTTCTTCCCAAAAATTTGGAGTATTTTGTTATGGTCTCCATTTAGATTTTTTCTTTATTTTGTTATATCCATTTTCATTTCCCCTTGTCTTCTCTCCTCTCAGAAAAGGTAAAAATGAAATCCTTTAAAATTTTCCTCTCATTTCCCCCATTTCCCAAACATAGCCTTAGCATTTTTAGTCATCACCATTTACCATTCATGTTTAGCATTACCCTTGTGTGCTTAAAATACATAGACATAGATGCACATTTGGTTGTGCAATGCTAAAGTCAGGCAACAGATTGGCTTTCCCATTGACAGTTCTTATTGCTGTTCTTTCATTTAGCATAACGGGAAACATTTATTCATCTTTTTCCTTTTCTCATCGTAATTGAAAAAACAATGTCAGTAAACAAGATTTTCTTGCAGGTGCTTCCACCATTGTGTGCAGAACTTAGGAATATGGTTATGCAACCACTGATTCTTCCCATGGTTCTCACTATAGCAGAGTCTCAGGTACTGTTTCTCTCATCATTGTTATTCAGGTCAATGGTTGGCTTATTGATGTTGTTTTGTTCTTCCTATTTATTTCCTACAGAATTTAGTTTTTCTCGGTGGCTGACTAGTTGTATTAAATGGTGTGGTTAAACATTTCATACCAGCATTGATATAAGTGTCATATTTGTTGAATGGGCTTAATGATGTCTCTCAAGCAGATATCTCATTTCTTCCATTGTTTTATTTCCCATATCTTTTTGTAGGTTACTGCAGCTACTTCTTGACTTATATCTCAATCTAGTTATTGGCAATGGGTCATAACAACTTTCTAACTATCATTTGTCATGGCAAATATATACAGCTTGGATATTGCTGTATCTACTCTTTTGACAGTCTTACCTGTGAGATCTGTGATAGTAATCCATATATGCTTAATAATAACATGGACATACTAAATGTTCCTCTACCAATCTCTTCATTTCTTCAATTTAGTTTTACTATAATTTCCTGTTTGTTCTATAAATTTATATATTTACTTCTGTTGTCATGAAAGTGGTTGTTGCTTAGTTGGAAAAACAATATGAAGTTTCCAATTACATTGTAGGATAAAAATGATTTCGAGCTGTCGACACTTCCAGCTCTCATTCCTGCCTTGAGTACTGCTTCAGGTGAGACACTGCTGCTGCTTGTGAGGCGTGCTGAACTCATTATCAGCAAGGTAATTAAAATGGCTATGCTGGTCTTTTTTCTTTTCTATTTGTTGATGGGGATTAGGCTTCGTTAGTAATGTTATATCTTAATAGGCCTTGTAATTAATAAAATCGTTAAGTCATTTGTTTTTTCATTTTGTACCCTCAATCTTGTAAAATGCAAGGGGATTTGGGATACTAATTGTGGATGAAGAACAATAGATAGCATGGGAAATGTTTTCTCCCAATATCAAAATGAAAAATTAATAACAATAATAATAATGGAAAGCTTCTTCTGTCAACAAATTTCAAGTAATTAATTTTTGAATTTCCTGTTTCTTGGCTGTATTTGTATATTCTTCACCAAATCTCTTAAACTAAGGAGTGATAATGGTAAAAAATTTGGGGCTTACACTCATAATTGTAGGCATGACTCTTAAAAGCAGCTTGATGCAAAAATGCTGGTTCAAAATTCTTTTTCCTAGGACCATTTTTATATTTTGGAGGACATCAATACCTTTTTACTTATTCTTCTGAAGCCACAAGGTTTTAGGGGGCTCTATAGGGTATTTTGCCGAATTGTTTTAGTGCTTTCAAATAATGAAAATGTGCTCCATTAGTTTCCTCTCCATAGGGGAAGAACTTGCTGTAAAAAAAATATTTTGAGATGGATATACTGATTTATTTATTTATTTTCTGCTATTCCATATGTGGCATCTTGGCTAAATCACCTGTTGGGGTTGCATATTTGTTTTTGTACCATATTCCTCATGCCTTCTGCCCCTTTCTACCTTGATAGCATTTATAAAAATGTTTGCCACAATGAATTATACTCCACGCTAATGTTTTTTGCTTTGTAATTATTGTAGACTAGCCAGGAGAACTTAGTGTCCCATGTCCTTCCTATGCTTGTTCAAGCTTATGATGATACTGATCCACGCATTCAAGAAGAAGTCCTGAAAAAATCTACCTCTCTTGCTAAGCAACTTGATGTTCAGGTGACTGCCATTGGTATGGATTTATGAGCATGTGTATACATAGTCAATATCGTACATTCATGCGTTTATATCTGTATATTCGTTTTCATGAAGCATTCTGAACTGGGATTTTCTTTTTATATATAAATAATTGATTAAACGTATGCTGAAGAGAGGTAGACTACTTAGCATTTTACCCTTGCATTTGCATGGTTATTTTTATAATATTCCTTTTCCAGCTGCTTTGACATGCATTGTTGTGTGTTTGGCCACTGACCACTAGAAAAAAAAAAAAAAAAGAAAAAGAAAAACCAGCCCTATCAGATACATCTGTACTGTCTTCTTGTTGATGGGATATGATATGCCAAAGTTTTTTTTCTTTATATCTTATTATTCCTTTTCTGTTATTTTTTCTTGCAGCTGGTAAAACAATCAATTTTGCCTCGTGTTCATGGCTTAGCACTTAAAACAACTGTTGCTGCGGTATACATGCTTATTTATTTGCCATTTTCATATTCAATTTTTACTGGTTTGTCCTTTCCATGAATGTAATTGATTTTATTGAAGTTGGAAACTGTCCTTATGAATACCTATGCGCAAAAGGTTTTCTGGTGAACTACTTTTCGGATGAGAGATTTACAATGCACCCATGCTTTTCCAGTGAAGTGCAGAGGTTAATTAGATGTTGAATGATTTGTTTCTATTGTCAGGTAAGAGTCAATGCTCTGTTATGCCTTGGGGATCTTGTTCACACGCTTGATAAACATTCTGTTCTGGAAATCTTGCAAACAATTCAACGTTGTACAGCCGTTGACCGCTCTGCTCCCACCCTTATGTGTACCCTCGGTGTTGCAAATTCAATTCTCAAGCAGGTAAACAGATTCTACTGACAGATGCAGTGTTACTGCTTCATTGTTTTCCTTCAGTTTTGGTATATAGAAGAATCTCATGGTCATTATGCTTTGCTTTATTCTTGTCAGTATGGAGTTGCATTTGTGGCAGAACATGTCCTTCCATTACTTACACCTCTTCTTACTGCCCAACAATTAAACGTTCAACAGTTTGCCAAATATATGCTGTTTGTTAAGGATATCCTCAGGTAGTACAATATTTTTGTCGCATCATACATCTCCACAGCTTCCTTTTCTATCCATCTGTATCCACATGCTAGTTAAATATATGCTCTTTGATCTACTCTATGTTTGGCAAGAAAGAAAATGTTTACTTCACTCCCAAGAAATTCAATTTGATGGAAAACGACATATCAACCAAACTGTATCATTTATAAATGAATTTGATACTTCAAATTCATTTATACTAGATAAGGAGTTAATGCTAGTGAGACTTTTAATTCCTTGTGTGTTTGGTGCATGGATATACTAGTGAGTTGCCTCTCTGTCTTTTTATTTTCTTAAAATTTTTGGGCTTTGTTATAGGATGATAGAAGAAAAAAGAGGAGTAATAGTAACTGATTCTGGAGTTCCAGAGGTAAAGCCAATACCCTTTTCTAATGGGGTTCAGTCTCAAGCCTCGAGCAAAACAACCGGAAGTGTTGCTCCTGCACCAAAGAGCAGCCATTCATGGGATGAGGATTGGGGTCCGGTACCAAAAGAACCTACAACTACAAAGCAGCCTTCAACAGGCAAGCCACTGTCTACTCCTGTTCTGAACAGTCAGCCAATTCAAGTGCCTTCTTTAAGATCAGAATCTTCCTTGATTTCTGCTGTATCTGGTCAACAAACAGCTGAATCATGCCCTCCGGTTGACATAGAATGGCCTCCTAGAGCATCATCTTCAGGTGTTACACCTCAGTCAAGCAATATTGAGAAGCAAATGAACACAGGAACATCATCCTCTTCAAGTTTTGATGATCTAGATCCTTTTGCTGATTGGCCTCCACGACCAAGCAATGCTTCTAGTCCATCAGGAATTTCCAAAAATGGCTCTATGGGATCATTGACAAACAATTACACTACAAGTTTGAACATGAACACTCTCAACAATATGAACTTGCAGAGCAATGGAAATAACAGCTGGGCCTTCAATGGCCAAAATTCATTTGAGCCAATGAAACCAAACCAAGGGACTTCTACAATGAATACAGGTAGTTTGAGCAGTGGCGTTAATCCTCAGAATTCTCTTGGTTTCTTAAAGCAGAATCAAGGTATGTCTACTTTGGGTTCTTATAACGAAAAGAAATCAACAGATCTTGAATCAATATTTAGTTCCAGCAAAAATGACCAGCCTGCACCTAAATTGGCTCCACCTCCATCAACTGCTGTTGGTAGAGGAAGAGGAAGAGGAAGAGGTGCTACTTCTACTTCGAGGTCTAGCAATGCCAAACCAGCGGCAGGGCAGCCGCCTCTTTTGGACTTGCTATAATGAGTTGGTTTCCCTTTTTTCATATGAAAAAGGAGATATTGAGGATGTGAACTTTCAAAGTAGAAATTCCATGCAGTGAAGCATTTTGGTTATGTTAATGGATGGAAATATACAAATTCATCAGGGGTACAGAACAGCAGCAACCATAGGGTCTGGGATGATGCGTCAAGTGATTGATTGTTGTGAATTGTTTTTAGCCTATTCTGACTGATCCTCAACCAGGTTTTTTCTTTTCTTTCTATTTTATTTGTATTCTATATCCTTTTTATATATATATATATAAAAAGGCAAATCTAATGCTGTTCAGTTGGATGGGTTAAACATTTTGATGTTCGGAAATAGTTTTGGCTGGAAAGTTTATTATTCAACACCAAGTCCAGTTCCAGCAACTGGATTAAAAGTAATAAAAAGAAAATCAAGTGTTTGGTCTGTATTTAGATAATAGGGGTAAGCCTTCTAACTCCCCGCTCTATCTTGTATGATAACAATAACAGCGATCAAATTTTTTTTGTGGGTTTACTGTGTGATCAAATTATCTGTGGGGTTTTAGGGAATTTATATATATATATATATATATATATATATATATATATATATATATATAGTTTGTAAATGTCGATCCATCCTTTAGATGAACTATGCTTTAGCTTTTGACGACAAGATTCAACGAGTCTTACATTTTTTCTATTTGCAAGAAAATTTTTAGCCCTTGTTTGTTTTTCGTGTTGTTACTATCTAGATGGGAAGCACTCAATGGTTCTTAAAAGGTAGGAGAAAAGTATTTTTAGGCACAAAATTGATTTACTCTTAGATTAGATTCAGCTCTTCAACACTATATTAATGAGTTGTTCCTAGAGATAGACAAGCTAATTTCTATGCTTAAGATAGACCTAACTTTGGTTAAAGATTGTTGCTTGGAAGCCACTGCTGACCTTTAACAAAGTGAAGTCTGCCTCAAGTTAAAAGTCGTGCTTGTATGCCTTCCAAGGACAAACAGCAAGGATCTGAGCTGTGTTTGTTCCCGAGAGACTTCTTTGGTTGCATGGTAAGAGACCAATGAGGGTTTCCAATCAAGAACCAGTCTCCCTAATTGGTTAAAAATGTAAACAACTTTTATATTCTTGCTTCTGTTTTCAAGCCTTGCTTAATGCTCGTTGAGTTAGAACATATAGCTTGGCGAAGGAAAATAAGATTATTAATTCGTTTATATCACAAGATTTTTTGAAGAATCCCATTAATCCTAGTTAACTTCCTACTCACTAATTCATTTCCTTTTCTTCTTCCTTGAGCTTACTTCTCAAGTGTTTAAGAGCCTTCATTTTAATAGATTTCTGGCTAGTTGATGGATTTTGAGATAAAACAATTTCATATCCATCATAATAAAAGATAGAAATGACAAATTTAAAATATTTAAATTTAAAATAAAAGTAAACAACATGCATTAATTTCTATTACAAATTCTTCTTTATAATTTATTATTATATGACCTTTATTATAGGCAACTTGATATTATAACCACACTGATATTGTACTAGTCGTCTTCATCCTCACATGCTAGAAAACCTTGGATACGGAGGCAAATTCCAAGAACTCGGGATTTTGCTGTAATATCTCCATCCTTTTGTCATCTAAAGTAATCCAAGCTTCAATCCCTTTTCCATCTTTTGCATCAACAAATATTGTCATATTTCTAGATAAATCTCCAACTTTACCCATAACACCAACCCAATAAGGCTCTCCCCATCCAAAATCTGGCCTCGTAAGACTCATACGACTCCAGCTCGTAAATACAAAAACTTCTGGATTTTCCATTGAGAGTAACTCTATCGTTTCAAAATACTGAGACAGAGTTTCAAACCCATTATCACCTTGAAAACTCTCTGTATAATCGGGTTTGAAAAGTGCAATAGCTTCACTCAACATTTTAACTAGTTCATGCAATTCTTGATTTGTATCATTTGGGTCTGCAATTGCCACTGCACCCCAAATCAAATTTCCACTAGACCCATCTTTCATTTCTGGCGTTGTCCTTTTCCTTAGATTTACTGATTCAATTAAAACTGATGTGTTTGAAGCACTTGATGATGAAGATTGTGCTAACATCCTTGTTGCTTCCATACAATGTTTCCAAATGAAACACGACAGTGTTTGGATACGGGTTGGTTCAGTCTGATCAACTTCATTGCCTTTTGCTTTAGCTTTAAGAGTATCTATGGCTTCAGCATTGAACACAAATCTTCTTGTAATGTAATCGCCTTTGGCAAAACATAGTGTATCCATTAGCGATATTTGGGTTCTTGGAATTGGAATTTTTGGAGGAAAAAATAGTGATGGCTCCTCAAAATCTGGCATTATAACACCGTTGGGGTCTCCTCGATGTAAAGAACTCCAACTAGCTATGAAATTTGAAGCTGTAGCTGCATCTAAGAGTTTGTGTGAGAAACAACAGCCCAAAGCTATTCCACCACAAGTAAATTTGCTTACTTGAACTGCTAGTAAAGGTATTTCTACGGCTAATTCCTTGTGGTAGGGGCTACATGGAAGGAAACTGTTTAGTGACTCAGTTTCATGGAGCTTTAGGAAATCAGACATGGAACAACTCGCTTTCGCTTCGATAAAAGGAAGTCCTTCTTGGAATCGACTGATGAAGATATTATCATCATTTGGCCTTCCAGAAAGTGGGTAGTAGAGATTTAGGGTTTCCGAAAGAGATTTTTTTAGATGGGTTAGGGTTTGATTGATATGGGATTTAGAATCATTCATGGGGAAGAAGAAAATGACTGGGAAGTAAACTGCAGGCTGAAGTTGGTCGAAAAAGGTGAGTTTATAAGGTTTTTGATGTTGAGTTGCTGATGAAGATGGCTTGATGAACTCTTTTGAAATGATTTCAACTTCCATCTCGAGCTACTAGAATTGCAAGATCCTTGCAGAAAAAATTATGATATTCTTGTCATTATATAATAGCAAGGAAGCTAAACAATAATGATAACAACAGGTAAACGGCAAGGATGTCGATCTCATATAGACTTGCCTGGCCCTGTCTATGGTATCGTTGATGCACTGGAACAATCAAAATAGAGATTTTTAAAAATTGTTTTTATTTTATTTTTTCTCAATGAATAGTAAAAAATGCTCTCATTTCAATTAAAAAAAATCAAATACATAAATTCACTTCTAAATTTTACAACTTTAATTTTCATGAACATTATTAATTACCTATTGTGCATTTAAATTTATAAATTTTAATAACATTACACATCTTTTTACATTAACAACATCTATATTTAAGGTTGTTGGCTTTTATATATTAAATACTAATTTCATTTTACGCATAATTAGCATATATAACCCTTGGAACAATAATTTTCATTTTTTTTTAACTATCTAAAGGTGTTTAATTAATTTAATTTTACAAATTGAAGTATTCAATAAAATGATTTTGCAAGTTGATGCATTTAACATATTTAATTTTATAAATTAAAGTATTTGACAAGTCAAAATAAAAGAATTGAGGCAGTCGGAAGATTAAAGTAATAAAGTTTATAGAAAATTTGTATATTACATTATAGAAAAATTTATTTTTTATTAATTTGATCTAGGTGAGAAAAATTAGAGATGTTAGACTGGTAAATAATAATAACATTTTGTAATTAAATTTTCTCGTCAATATTTTTTTTAGACTTAGATATGTAACCTTGTGGGTTACATAATAGTAATAGTTGAAGTTAATAAAAAGTCTTGTAACAATAATAATAATAATTATGGAAAAATTTAAACAACTTAATTATAAGTATAATAATATTAATAATACTCAATTCACCAATAAGAAATGACTTAGTGGTAAAACACACTTGAATTCAGCGGGTGATTTATGCATGGTTAAGAGTTTTATCCGTGGAGAAGCGTGGAGAGGTGGGCAACCATAAAACCGAAAAGAGATTTGTTCATTTCGAAAAGAGTGTGGACACTAATTTTCTCGAATCTGCGTATACGTTGTTTGTATTCGTTGTAAGTAAATATAATTTAATTTATAAATATATAATTTGTCACTAGCTTATATATATAATTGTTTATTAGTTTTTTATTATAAATTATAATATTATGAATATTTTATATTAATAAATCTGTCAGCATTTACCAAAAAGAAAAAAAAAACCTTTTATGAAATAATAAAATAAAAAATTGAATAAGTAAATAACTTATTAAGGAAAGAATATATTTATAATAATAAAATAATAAAATATTATTATAATTTGATAAATAAATTTTCACTAAAATAAAATTACTCATCAACCAATTTATATTTTCTTAAAACAATTTAAATTAAATTAATTTAATTTTTAGTATATAATATAATACCAAAAGCTGTGAATATTACTAAAACATGAGAAATTAATATTAACTATTACAATAAGTAATATATTAATCATTATTTTAGAGTATCATTTTTTTTTTTACTTTTTGTTATGTCTATGAGCATATTATTAATTTTGTGAAAAAAATCTTTCAACTTGTTATATAGTTTGCTAATATAACATGTTATATCATAATTTTATATTTTATATATATTTCTTTAGTTTTTTTTTTTTGAGATATATAATTCATTAATAATAATATCAAGTATTACAATACAAATACTCAATTAGATCAGACATAAAATTTACGATCATAATTAATAGATAGTTCGTTAATCTTTTAACAAAGTAAAAAAATTATTTCTATATTCTTTTGAACAATTACACTAAAATTAAAAGAGACAAATTAGATTTTTTCATTTGGAGATGATATTTTATATATATATATATATATATATATATATATAATAGCAACTGGTACATTACTGACTTGAAGATAAAATAACTTTTCTAGATCTTACACACTTGGAATGCTTTTCTAAGAACACAATGTATATAATGTACCAAGATTAGTGTTGCAAATGGTAGTAGTGTTTATTAACTTGTTAAGCAATTACATGACAAGGATGTGTGCTGCATGGCAATCACATGAAATTGACATGTGTGTGTATATATATTATTAATTCGTTGGACATCTAATTACAAAAATTTTTCGTTCAAACATTAAAATAATAAAAAAAATTTAGAAATCATTAATATAATTATCCCTTTTGTAAACCATCAATATTACAAAAGATAGTCACCTCTTCAAAAATAATACAAAACAATTGTGACCAGACCTGTTATTCGTAAATTGATAATTTTAGAAAATATTGATAATCGGATCTATTATTTGATAAACCGAAAAATTATATATTTTCAGCGATTAGTTATTATTTTATAATTACGTGGAAAGTCATAATCCAACTCATTCCCTGCAACTGAAACAACAAAACAGCACAAATTTCAGGCAATACAGTCACATTTAATGCAATTTATTAAACAATGTTCGTTTTTGTTAGGTAAAGACTAAACCCTAATAATGACACACCATCCCTAATTATCTAGCATGCAAAATTCAACTCTCATCTCATTTATAGTGCAATTTACCAAGCAATAATGACACACCAACCCTTATCTATCATGCACGATCCAACCCTCATCTCTTTTATAGTCAACCATATCCCACATATAACAGTTACTTCCCCCTTTTGAGCAGCAAAAGAACCCCCTTTTGCCCTACACTTGTCTATTCCTTTTTTTTTTTTTTTCAGCAATTATCCTATTTTCTTTCACAAATTTTCACGTTCCTGCTGTCTATCGATCTTTTGCTGTTTACCTTTTTATGAGATCGAAAATGACAAGAACTGAGAGATTTCAGTGATCGACTTGAAAAAAAAAAATGACGGGAGAGTTAGTTTAATGCTATATTCGGTAATAGTTTTTAAAATAGTTTTTAACGTTTTAATTTTTGCCATTTACCCTTTTATGAGATTGGAAACAACAATAATGAGAGATTTCAGTGATTGATTAAGGCTAACAAGAGTCACTATTTTGAAAAAGAAAAAATGGACAAGAGAGATAGTTTAAGGCTATATTCAACAATAACTTTTTAGGTAGCTTTTAGCGTTTTGACAAGCTATTTTTTAACTAACTTTTACAGGTTAAGATAGCGTTTTATAAAAATTAATCCTGTAACGTTTAATTTTTCATAAAACATTTATCTTGTAGCGTTTTATAAAAAGCTACTCAAACAGCGACAGTTATTCAAATAACAAAACGTTACTAAAAAAACAGCTACCAAAACAGTTAATATTGCTGAACAAACTCTAAGTTTGATGGGTAACAACAAAACGTTACTAAAACAAACAGCTACCAAAATAGTTAATTTTGTCGAATAAGCCCTAAGTTTAGTGGGTCAACGAGGGAGTTGTATTTAATGTGGAGAAATGAGTTATATAATAAGCAATCAACATCTTCAACTTTTAGTTTGATTAAATTATAAAATTATAATTGTTAAATAATAAAAACTTTAACTTATAAAATTATATGTATGAAATATATGTATATGCAATTAATTTATAAATGTAATTTTATAAGTTGAATTTTTTTAATATAAATTTCAAATTAAATAATTTAATTGGTCAAATTAAAAATTAAAAGATGTAATGCAGACGGAAAAAAGTAACACCATAACTTTTTGTGTTGGATAGTTTAAAAATAATAAAATATAATTTAATATCCAATTTATCATAATAATTAGTTTTTCAAATTGATTATCTTACCCATAACCTATCTTTTCCTTTCCTTTTCCTTTTCCTTCAGCACAACGCTCCAACCATTATGATAACTTAGTTGTTTGTTAAATAGTATTATGTACAAAGAAATTGTATAAAAGCCTAAACTATTTGTTGGGATTTTCTATTTTCTTTTTTTTTTTTTTTTGTCTTGCAATACATATATTTTTCCATTTAACATGAAAAAAAAAAAGAAAAAGGAAAAATTACAATAATACTGAGAGTGGATATTGAGGTTGAAAGCAGACTCGGGCTTGGTCCGGTTGGACATGATTGTAGGCATAAATAGTAATCGTTGGCTGGGCTTGATCCTAATGAAAATTACTGATCCAGCATCTAAGAGTGTCTTCCAAGCAAGCATGCATATTCCAGAAAATCTATATGAAAATTCAAAAATATCCTATAAATACACGCAATATTTACAATTTATGGCTTCTAGGTCCAAATGGCTGTCTTGGAATTGTTCTAGCTCTATACCACTGTTTTTCAAATTGTACCAATTCAGACCTCTAATTTGGGGCTGGCTTTTGGGTGTCAACAATATTTAATTGCATTGTATTTCATTTTTTTAAAATAAAGCTCTTTGGTTTCATTGTATTAGTGATGCAATCAGAAAATTCAATGGGTTCCAATTAAAATATATAATTTATAAAAATAATATAAATAATAAAAACCTTACAAAGAAAATAAATTGTTAGAATTAAAATATAATATTCATCGCCTATTTTTAAGTAACGGAAATCTATTCACATAATTTTATTCTCAATATTTGCAAATATCTCTCTTTCAATGTAAAAAATTATCAAATACTCACTGGCAACTGCCGAATATTTTAGTAAGTAAGCTCTACATACCTGATTTCTGACATTAGGTGGATAATAGCTCATTATGTTAGGTTGCGCGTTTTGGATCATAATGAATGTTCTCTATATTAAGCTCAAGTTTTTCAATTATAACTTGTTTAGATGATGTTAGTTGAACAATTGAATAGTTTGATCGATTAATAACGATAATGGTTTTGCAATAGTGATTTTCTTTTAAAGTATCATACTCTAATATAATAATAAAAATATTATAATCAGATACTATTAAAAATTTATGTTTCTGCTCTATAATCAATTAATTTATTAAACACTACAATTACGTTGAATATAATATATAATTAAGTTAAATAATATAATATAAAATTAATTTCTTAAATTTCCTAAACCATAAGCATTAAGAGAAACCAGTAGTTATTAGACCAAGGTTAGTATGCTATGATGACCAATAATTAGAAAATGGACAAAATTATAAAATTAATCATTGATTTTAGCTTTTTTTTGGAATAATACTCGGGAAAAAATATAACTGAGTTTTAAGTTATGTGCAAATCGACACTTATATCTTTTATGTTTGAGAAATAATTATAACTTTCCTAACTTATGTTTCTGTCTTATATTCAAATCATTCTGACTAAAATGTCAGCTTTTTATGGTTAGTCAAATATACTTTTTTGGACAGAATATGCTCATTTTTGAATAAAAAGAGTTTATTTTTTTGACAGAATGACTTAATAGTCAGATAAAGGATAAATTAGAAACATCATATTATTTCTTTAACATAAAGGGAATTAAGTGTCAATTTAGACATAATTTAAAGACACAATTATATATATTATTTCTTGGTAGAATAAAAGGAGAAAAGAAAAACTAGCCAGCAGCAAGTCGGGCATGCCCAACTCCTACAGTATCTTGAAATAAAAAAGTTGAAATGCACTCTAGACGGGATCATCGATGCAGCCTTAGAAAACCAGTCGGTAGAGGATTTTGCTTCCCTGAAAATATGGGAAATACGAAACTGAGGATGAGAATGAATAGTTGAACGGATGCAAGTGAGGAGCGAGCGAAGCACAACAGGAGAACTATAATACCCTGATCCAATTATATTTTACTCATTCAAATATTTATTTTTTCAAATTTTAAGGAGCCCATTGCCCCTTTGCCTCTAGTGTAACTCCGTCCATGCATTACATGTTTTTTTTTTTTTTTAAATAACAATCTGAAATTATTGCATTATATTTTATTACAATTCAAGAATTATAACCTTATTATAAAATAAATATTTTCATCATACATACCACTATGTAAGAAATATTATCAGGTGGTAGTTTGGTTGGTCTTCTCACTTATATGAGGAGAGGGAGATCTCAAATTCGAGTTCTCTCGATTAAAATTGTTTCCACTAATTTAATGAGTCAAGGGGAGGAGTATTCCCTGTTGTGTAGTGCACGAAACGGCCTGCAGCCAAATTGAAGATGCCAAACAATATTTTAAAAGAAATTAAATCTATATTTCAAAATATTCTTAGAGTAATAATAAAGCAATTCAATTATTAGAAGCTGAAATTGAAACACTAAGCACAATGCAATTTATAAAAAGACGTTAAGCATACAATTTCACTTATTTTTATGGCTAAAACTAAACATTAGTTTGTACTTCACGTCCAAATCTTTCGATCCAAGCTTCTTTTTTCCTTTTCCTTATCTTTTTATAAAAAATATATATATATTATTTTATTTTACGATTCGCTATAAAGATAACAATGCAATGAAAAATAAATCTATTAATTGTTAGGTGACTGAATATACGAAATGATCTCATATTTATGAGCGCTATAAAAATAATCTCATATTTTTCTATTTTTACCGAGAGATTGTTTTTACAATTTGAATTCTTGACCTTCAAATTAAAAATATAGTAAATTTTGTCTTGATCAGAACCGATTAAACCAATAATTAAATAAAAACCGCAAGGTTTTAATTTGCAACAAAGTGATATTAAAGCTAATCCAAGCTATTTTTGTTTTAATGAGGAAGAGATATTCAATTATGATCATAGAGATTCTAATTTATAACTTTTCCTGGAATTAAGCTATCCCTAAAGCTTATGCTTCTGCTTTTGACTAGATTTATAATATAAGAGCCCCATCTCTAACATCAAACAGTGAAAATAGTTGCTGGGTAAATGATTATGTGGGCATATGTTTCGCACATTTTTGCAGATGACATGCCTGATTTTGCTTCCTTTTTTTTTTTTTTTTAAGAAATTAAGTGAGAAGAAAATTTAAAAATTAAATTAATAAAATTATTTTTTATTCTTAAATTAGATATTCAAATTAAGATTTTTCTTATTTAAAAAAGAGTTTTTCCATATATGAAAGCAATTAATAGTTTTAATTTTTTCTTTAAAAAGGAGAAATTCCTTATAAATATTTTATAGTTATCAATTTATAATTCAATTAAAAATCAAAAACCATTTACAATATATATATATATTCAATCTTTTAAAGTCTAAGCATGAAATTTAAATTTTATTTTTATGAATTTAAAATTTTGATTTTTTTGCTAGACTAAGGTTTCAATTGAATAAAGTTTTTTTTTTTTTTTTGAAATTAATTAAGAACACTAAATCCCCAACATATATAATCAAAAAAAATGTTCTACGTTGATTATGGGGAAACAGCCTTGAATGTGTCTCACATGTTTTATCTTTTCTTTTCATTATTATTTTAACCGGTATATAATACTCCTTTCGTTTCATTTTTTTAATGTTATTTTTTTTATATTTCAAAATATTTGTAAGGTTTCTAAATTCGTATATTTAGATAATTATTTTTTTCATAATTACCTTTATGATTATTCATTATTAATGAACGATTTTTATGAATATCTTAATAAGTTAATGATAAAAAGTAACAAAATAATATTTATTTAACACTTTAATTGCACTTTTTAACTCTTAACATAAAAGTGAACTTCACATTTTACAAGGAAGTTATGCTATCTTAGTGTTTCGCGGAGTACATAATATATTGATTTTTTTTTTTTTTGTAAGACAACATAATATATTGATTAATTATTAATATATTTAAGTATTTTGTCCCACTGTCATCCAATTTATTTTTCCCCTATCTGTTTAAAAAAAAAAAAAAAAAATACAAGTCATTGGTAAGTCCAAGGGCAATAGATGAGACAAATTGCCTATGAGTTAATCATTTGGTGTGAAAAAATCTCATTCAAGTTCATTAGGTAAGTTTAATAAAATCTACTTATTAAACTCATCTGATAAACATACTGAGCTTAAACTCAAATTCATTTTTTTTTTAAATATCATTTTTCTATGTTTTATTGTTAACATTTATTATGTATTTATTCATTCATTTATTTTGATATTATTTTATTAATTTTTACCTTATTATATTAATATTTTGTCATTATGATTATGATCCTCCGAATAGGACCTAGCTTTCAATTTCACCCCGTACTTTTTAAGTAGTTGTAATTTTACTCTAAATCAACCATTATAGCCTAGACACCTTGAACTTATCAACTTAGTTGCAATTACATTCTAATTTACTTTTAAGGTGCAATTACACCCTAACGGTGAATTACAGCACCCAGAACTTGTCGATTTATTGCAATTCCCCCTAAAAGTAAACTGAGGTTATAATTTTGATTAAAACAATGTAAAAAATGGATTCTATAAAAAATGTAGTCTATTTTTATATTATTTTAATTATAATATCAACCTTAATTTGTTTTTAAAGTGAAATTGTAAAAAATTGATAAGTTCAGTATGCTTTAATTCACCTTTAGGGTGCAATTGCACCTTAAAAGTAAATTAAAGTGTAATTATAACTAGGTTGATAAGTTTAGATTGCTTAAGGTACAAAAATTTATTTAGGGTAGAATTGTAAGCATTTGAAAAGTTTAGGGTAAAATTGAAAGTTAGGCCACCAAACAGGATGATGAAGAAAATTTCAATAAGATGGATGAGACGCCAGCGGTTTAGGTAAATGTGAATTTTAACTATCCATAAATTTATTTAGAATTTTACTATTATATCTATCTATTTAAAATATATATTTATCTACTTGCATCTAGACTTGTTAATTATTTTTACTATTTATCTACTTGTATCTAGTCGACTCGGCTCATTTGCATTTTTAATGAAGTAGTTATAACTCTTTCTCTCTTAACCAAAAGTTTCGATTTAAATCTTAAATATAAAAATTATCCTGTTGGGAGATTCGTCCCTAGGACACTCAAATGAAATGTAGTTGGAGTTGAGTGAAATTTTGAATATAGGTAATCATAAATAAAAAAAATTAATGTTATTGAAGTCTAAATTCATTGATTTGTTATATTATTTTCCGTCAAATATTTATATTTAAAGTCAAAAATCGAAGACCTTAGTTAGGAAAAAGAATTTGGAAACTTGAAACAGAAACTTATATGTCCAACTGACTAAGACTTTAAGGATAAGGGTTTACAATTTGTCATAATCCTAATCAATGATGATATTAGTTGAACATTACCAACTTGAACTTTGGGCCAATCCCCTCTTATTGCTTCCTGTCTTTTTGGTAAAGGATTATATTCAAGAAATTCAAATTTTATTATTTAATTGTAGCAATTCTTGTTGTTTGTACATCCAATCTCTTCCTTTTCTACGAAAAGAATCAAAATTGTAAATTGTAGTAGCAATGATATGTTGGTGAATAACTTGTGAATGAATTCAATCAAAGTTTATTTATATTTGTAGAAGTTTAATAAAAAAAATATTTTAATTCAAATTAATAATTGGTGGTTGTGCGTCAGGTTCGCGCTGCTCAATTATAAGTGGAAGAAGTGGCGATTGGCTCTAATATCAATTATTATGATCTTAGGAGAACCCAGGACGGAGTTACATTATACATAGTGGGGGCAATCCATTTCATTCATCTTTTAAAAAATATTTATAAAACATGATTAAATTAATAAAAAAATATATATTAAGTAAAAAATTTTAGAGTTTTTAATATAATTTACTCTACTAAAACTCAAATTAAATAAATAACCAATTGAAAAAAAATTCTAGTTCTGCCACTAGGAGAACCATATCGTAAAAGCTAGTTGTTGAAGTTGGCTACATTAAAATCTCATACTTCTAATGTGGGATCCAAGATACGCTATATTTTGTCTTGCAATTAAGTCCTAACATAATCATTCAAAAATATTACTCTTGAAGCGTTTCGAGTGAAATTGAATTTTGATCGATAAAATGGAATTTCTATTCTTATTAAATAAACTTAATTTCCTAAATAAAAACCAATGAAATTTGATTTAAAGTATTTTGAATTATTTAAAAAATTACAAGTTTGAACTCTAATTAAAGGATTATTATACTTATAAAAGCAATAATCCTACTCTAAACACTTTCTTTTTGATTTTATCGAATTACTTTTTTGACATTAACAATGATAACTTTGAAAATATTCCTAAAAAAAAATAATAATAACTTTGAAAATACGACTTAAAATATTTAGTGAATAGAATGTTTCACACTCCAAAATTAATAAAATCAGAGGATAACGTCCCATCAATTCAAAGCACTAAAAAACTTGGTAGGCTAAACGCAATTAGCTAATTATTCTTGGAGGAAATGAATTGACAATATGGGCTCAAGTGTATATAATATTTAGCTTTTGAAGAAGCACAATTTATCTAGTGAATTTATTTACTAAAAAAAAAAAATTGTTGATCTTAACTTTATATCAAATGATTGAAAAGACTCAATTTATAAAAAAATAAAATGATACTTTTTACTTATAATAATATTAATAATTTTATCGGTTAAAAATATTATTTTTTATTTTTTTGTCAAAAAATGAATTTTTTTTAACTCATTTGGTGTAAAATTTAGTGATACTTATAAAAAAAAATAATTTTTGAGTAAATTATATTCCATCCATTCCATTTTGTTTGATTGTTATTTTTTTTTGGATATCCAAGGTTTCTAAATTTGTATATGTAAATAATTATTTTTTCCATGATAACCTTTATAATCTTTCATTAAATGAATGACTTTTATTAATATTTTAATGAGTTAAGGGAAAAAAAGGACAATTGTTGACTAAATTCTTAATACGCGTGTTTTGTTAAACCATGCAAATAAAATGGGACGGAAAAAGTATATCATACTCCCTCCGTTCCATAATACTCGTTATATTTAAAAAAATAGTTTGTTCTAAAATACTTATTACATTAATGATTTCAATGAGTACTAAATTTTTTTTTTAATATTTATATTTTATATATGACGAATAATTATTACTTTAATTTAATAATTTTCTTAGAAAATTAGTAGTAAATTAAAGATTATATAGTTAATTTATTTAATAATTTATTATAACTTAGACAAATTTAATAATTTTCTCAAGAAACGTAAAATTTTAACTATGACAAGTATTATGTAACAGATTGAATCTTATTCTTTAATTTTTTGGCCTCGGAATTGTAGATAGAATATAAATCAAGAAACATTGGGAAAAAAAGAAAAAGAAAGTAAAAGCTTAGTCCTAAAGAATGGGAAGAAACCAAGGCAAAATAAATAGAATCCCAAGAAGCAAAAGAGAATCAATTTATTCAAAAGCAACATCCATTTTCCGATTTGTTTTATCTCCAAAATCCACCCCTTATAAATAAATAAATTAATTAATTAATTAATTTATAATTTCAATTTTAAATCTTTGGCGCCGGATTTCTTAGCGCTATCAAAGCGCGCCATTCACGCTTCGTCTTTCCTTTTTCGTTTCCTTTTCGTCCAATTTTGACATAAAGAAATTAAAATTTTACTTTGGTCATAATTGGCCGTTTTTCTTTGCAGTTTTTTCAGTTAATAGTCATCACGTTAGGCTAGCCTCAATTCCATTTTTGTTTTTTAAGAAAATAAAATTTTGGCCCCATTTTAGATTTTATTTTCATTCTATTCTATTATTATTACTTTCATAAAATTGCTTTTGACTTCTTTTATATTTTTCTAAATTTTATAGTGCATTATTATAATTATTCACCATCAACATTTTCAACAAAATGAATATTTTTTTTTATTCTTTAAGAGATTTAACGGGCCGAAATAACATGATGAATTATACAGAACAGCGGGGAGTTTTTCCTTAACTCACCAAATTGGTGAAAACTCTTCTGATCTATATGAATCAAACTCAAGATCTCTCAATCTTCACAGTAATGAAAAGACCAATCAGACCGCACTGGTTGGTAATAAAACGAATACTTTTATTGAAATTAATTGAACTTTGTAACAACAATTTTGTTTAACTAAAAATAAATTTTTAAAATTTTATTTAGATGTCTTTCCATAACAGAACAAGACAAATTGCTTATATGACTTGCAATTAAAAAATAAAAATCATTATCACGAGCAAATTTTGAGCCCCAAACCAAAATTTTGGTTTTGGGTTATAATGTGATCATTTTCTCCCTCTAAACAAAACCCATATGCACAAATTTTGGTATAAGACGCTAATCTTGGTCGGGAATTGACCAAACACACCAACAAACAGTATGAAACTATTTAGTGCATGACTGATTTGAGTATGTTTGTAAGTATTAGGTACTTGGGTCCTACACTCACCCTTTTTGGGTCCCACTTGGATTTAATTAGGTCCCTTCCCACTTTGTGATTTTTTCAAATTAAAAAAAATAATAATAATAAATTGTAATTAACTTCAATGGAGCAAATTTATAGGCTCAATGAACGGAAGAGAAAAGGGTTTTGATACAATTGAAAAGTGCAGGGAAACAAGGAGGATAGGCAGAAAACATGTCTTCCTCAAAATTTATCCCTTGTAACAAGGTTTCATAATATAATTTAAATGACTCTTTTTTAGATTTTCTGATAAGTATTTATGCGCTCCGTTTTTAGATTATTTCTTTCGCTTTTATTAATAAAGTTTCAGAATATATATATATTTATTTATTTGAATCTTAAAAATCTATTTGCCTGTAAGATCCAATATGCATGCATTATTAGATTTTAATTTTGGATGGAGTAGGAAAAATATTTAAAGTATATTCTAAAAAAAAAGACATTTTATTCCCTTTTATGATTAAAATTTACCAACCAAATATTCGAGTCAAGTAAGGGCATAATGAGTGCCATATGCATTTCCATCTTACTTACTTTATCCATTCCATGGGCAAATTTTATTATAATTGAACTTTGAACATAATCTATTAGCTGATATAAAAAATAATACAATATTTTATTACACAATAACAATAAGGAATAAAGAACTCTGAAAATAATAATAATAATAATAATAATAAAAAAGTAAAAGAAAAGAATTCATGAATGAAAAAGCCTTGATTTGCGCTTTGATGAGAAGAACTACTAAGACTTTCCTATATAAAGACCATGTCATTGTTCAAACAAAGTCATAACATAACATAACCCTAAACAAAAACAAAAACATTTTTGTTGGCAGTTGGTTCTAATTAAAGATACCAAAAACAAGAATGAGGGGATTTTCTTTCTGCCTTTTGTTTTCTTTTTCATTCTTTCTATTGGGTTTTGTCCAAAGCAATCCCAATTACAAGGATGCTTTAACGAAGTCCATATTGTTCTTTGAAGGACAGAGGTCAGGAAAAGTCCCTCCTTCACAAGGAATCAATTGGAGGTCCACTTCTGGCCTCAGTGATGGTTTACTTGCCCATGTGAGTTAGTTAATTTTAGTTATTCACTTCTTTCTTGAAATTAAGAATTACTATTTTTAATGCATTCATCTATATGTACGCAAATGTGAGCAATTTCTCCTAAGTTTCATTGCCTCGAGCATAATGGGATTTGTTTTGTTATTTTCACCAGGTGGATTTAACAGGAGGTTACTATGATGCTGGAGATAATGTAAAATTTAATTTCCCAATGGCCTTCACCACTACAATGCTATCATGGAGCACTATTGAGTATGGCAGAAGAATGGGCCCTGAACTGCAAAATGCAAGGGCTGCAATCCGATGGGCCACAGACTATCTACTAAAATGTGCCAGGGCCACTCCAGGAAAGCTCTATGTTGGTGTAGGTGACCCCAATGTCGATCACAAGTGCTGGGAAAGACCTGAAGACATGGACACTGTCCGTTCTGTCTATTCTGTCTCTGCCAGTAACCCCGGCTCTGACGTTGCCGGCGAGACAGCTGCTGCTTTAGCTGCCGCGTCTATAGTTTTCAGGAAAGCTGACCCAAATTACTCAGAGCTGCTATTGAGTACAGCCAAGAATGTTTTTCAATTTGCATTGAAATATCAGGGTGCTTATAGTGATTCTCTTGGATCAGCTGTTTGCCCATTTTATTGCTCATATTCTGGTTACAAGGTAACACAATTTCCGATGTTTCGAGAGCTATAATAAATCATAAATGTAATGTAATCAACGGCATAATTGCAGGATGAGCTACTATGGGGAGCTGCCTGGCTATTCAGGGCAACAAATCAAATGTATTATTACAACCTCATAAAATCTCTGGGAGCTGATGACCAACCTGACATTTTCAGTTGGGACAACAAATATGCTGGTGCTCATGTTCTCTTATCGAGGGTATGTCTCAAAAAACACAACTATAAGTACAGAACTATTATGGTCTCAAAACTCTTGGAGTGAAATTTGTTTATTTTCCTCTGCAGAGAGCTCTGCTCAACAACGACAAGAATTTTGAGCAGTACAAAGTAGAAGCAGAAAATTTCATGTGCAAGATTTTACCCAACTCTCCTTTTACCACTACACAATATACACAAGGTAATAAATATTTACTTACAACAGTGGAGGAATTATTAGTTAGAACTACTGTCTCTTTCCTAATAAAAATTATGTGTCCCACATTAGTTGATTTAAAGGGAATATGACTTATATGAGTCTGTTTTATCCATTTGATGCTTTTTATAATTGCAGGGAATTATGGTAATTTTTTTTAAAATGTTTAAAATATTTTCAATGAAATTGCAGGAGGGCTCATGTACAAGCTACCTGAAAGTAACCTTCAATATGTAACATCCATAACGTTCTTGCTCACTACATATGCCAAGTATATGAAATCTACAAAGCACACCTTCAATTGTGGCAATCTCATGGTCACCCCTAACTCCCTCTTATACGTAGCTAAAAGACAGGCAAGTCACTACACTACACCGTTTTGGTTAGGTCTAAATTTACTTTATGAAAGCATGTTTTTAAAAAAATTAATTTCATTATTGACTTTCTTTTTTCCTAATAGGTGGACTACATTCTTGGGGTGAACCCAATACAAATGTCTTATATGGTAGGGTTTGGGCCTCATTTTCCAAAGAGAATTCACCACAGGGGATCTTCATTGCCTTCACTTGCAAGCCACCCACAAACAATAGGTTGTGATGGGGGTTTCCAGCCTTTCTTCTATTCAGCAAACCCTAATCCTAACATTTTAATTGGAGCTATTGTGGGTGGTCCTAATCAAAGTGATGGTTTCCCCGACGATCGATCTGATTATAGTCATTCAGAACCTGCAACTTATATTAATGCTGCCATTGTTGGACCTTTGGCATATTTTGGTGGAAGCTCTAAGTAATTGGAGTTTTTTATCAGCTTTGTTTCCTTTGTAAATATTTCTCTATGATTGACACTAAATTGTGGTCTATGTTGCCATCCGAAACTAGGATGTGCTAAGTTTACCTTAATTATCATCTCAACATTTGTATTTCTAGAAATTTAAGATTTCGACTTTCGTTTTTTAAGTTTTTAGAATATGAAGGACTGTATCTCAATGTATCCTTAAAAAAAGTTTTAAGGGAGATAGACTACCTCCTATTGTGTAGTCTAAAATTTAACTGGGAGTCTAATTGACCTCCGGAGAAAAATCCAAGTGAGGACTTTTATATTTCTTTTAATGGAATTTTGGTACAACATTTTAGCCTTTCTACTATTGTTCTTATGCGGAAATTAGAATCCAGGTTAACGGCAGAGTCTGGATGCTTGATAGACACAGTTGAAATGTTTAAATAAATAAAATTCTATTTTGGTTAGCTAATTGTGTCTCTTCCCATTTTGTGTTGTTTCAAATTGTAAATCAGATGTAATTGATTTCAACAAAGCAAATTAATTTCTAATGGTTCAATGAAAGGGAGAAAAAATAGATTTTATATAATTGAAAGGTGGATTGCAACAGGGAGGATTGGCAGAAGTCGTGTCTTCCTCAAAATTTCCCCTTTAAATTCGGGTTTAACAATCTAAATGAATTGAAATTTGGGTTTCAAAAACTAGATGAATAACTCTTATTTAATTACTTTTTATATGGTTAAATCACTAAAAAAATGTTTGTACTATGACGTTTTTAGTAAATTTAGCTATCATTTTTAATTTTATCAATTATTGTCTCAGACTTATTTTTATTTGTCAATTACTGTCTTTATTTTTGTTTTAATATAATGTAGTTCAAAATGATTTCACCCTAGTTTTTATATATGAATTTGAATTGGTCAAATTTTTAAAATTTTAGATTTTAAAATGTAAAATTCAATTTTAATATTTGATTTAAATTCCAGTTTTACAAATAATGATTTAAAATAATGATGATAGTGGTGATTTGGAGTGTTTGGATAATTAATGAAACAAATTTAATTATAAAATCTAACGAATGAAATTTAGTAAGAATATTTTATTATTGCTAAATCAAACTTGTAAAACAGTTTGAATTTTTAAAAAATCAAGTGAAAAACCTGAAAATCAAGCAAAAATCGAGTCAAATTACTGAATTGGATCAAACCGGTTCGAATCGAACCGGAATAGTCTGTAAGCCCAGATTTTCTTTTTCTTTCTTCTTTTTCCTTCTTCTGGCTGGGTCTAGACAGCCCTTCGCCGCCCTCCCCCTCTCTTTCTTTCCCTTCTTCTTTTCCGGTCACCAGAGGTAAGTCCGACGGAGTCTTTGCGCCGCCTTCTTCCTGCCGTCGCGCCTCAGCTCCTCTCTTCCTCTGTTTCCGTTCGAGCGAATCGCAGCAGCGCCACCAGCGTCCAGCCACTGCTCAACGTTGAGTTTTCTCCTCGCTCGTAACTCAGGCGAAAGCTGCAACACAGGCGAGCCATGGTCTCCTTTCGTCGATCAACGGCGATGTCAACGGTGGCACTTGGCTCCTGTCGAGCCGCTGCGGTCAGATAGAAGGTCGATCTCGCGCAACTAATGCCAAAAACGGACCCCTGAGTGAAAACCGAGCCAGATGGTATGAAGAGCGTTCAATTTCGAGCATCCACGACTTTCCGACCACCGTACGCGGCTGCCCGGTGACCCGCCGGCGAGTCTCCGGCGAGGCCACAAGAGACAGAATCACCTTCTCCTCCTGCGGATCGTGGAATCTTAGCCTGATTTTTGATTGGTACATTCTAACACCCGGTTCCTAATTTTTGGTATAAATTTCAAATTTCAAAATTTTAGCTAAATAAGTTGATTTCGAATAAATAAATAATTAATCGTTAGGTTAACGAGAACCTTGATAAATAAATATACTTAATTTTGAAAATTTAGAATAATTGTTTTAAATAGTTAATTAGATAATGATTAGCCTAAAGCTAATTGGTTGTGCATAAGAAAGTAAAATGAGTGTTTAGTCGGTCAACGGATATTAGATGCGTAGTTCTGATAAACTAAGGCTTGGAAGGCCTAACCACTTCTGATATTGATGTAAGCATCCAATCTAAGAAAATAGTAGTTATAATTAGTTCTTGTTAAAAGTGAATTTTAACAACTTAACAATTTAATTACCTTAAAGCTGTTAATTGGTAAGCTTATGATTTAGCAAATAATCTTATATGAATATTTAATGTGTTTTATCTGTTAGTAGAAATCGAGATACGCTCTTTCAAAAAAAAAAAAAAAAAAAGAAATCGAGATACGTATATTATACCTAGATGTTTAGGTAAATATTGATGAATTGAGGTCAAAGATAGTTGTGAAAATATCAAGCCAAGAATAGTGATTATTTATGATATAAAAATGTAAATTTAAAAATGAAATATTATAGTAATATTAATGGCTGATATTATCATTGGAGCATGATTGGAGGAAGGTGGGAGTTTAAATTGATTGATTGCCTGACGAATGAGCCGTGTGAATTGAGTAAATGTTTAGATGATAAAAAAATGGACGGGATAGTTGTTGTGAATTGCCCATGAATGAGTTGGTTTATCAAATTTTTAGGGGAAGTTCTCTTGAAATTTCGATAGAATTTAGATTAGATTTAATTGTATATAGGTTGTAGAATTTATTTAGGATAATCCTTTCTTATTTAATTATTTTAATATTTATTTATTTTCCAAGTACCATTTATTATATTATTAGCATTTGTTACTTATATGATTATTTGTATTTGAATATGAATGTCTAATTGTGCACTTGCATTATGATATTTAATTGTTTGATGTACTTGCATTTAATTGCATTGTTTGATTATTTATGTTGTCACATTACTATGCCTTGTTTGTGTGGAATTGGGATAAAGTGGGTCACCATAAGTTTGTGAGGACGGTCCTGGAAATAATAAGATATGAAATTTGATTGTCGGTCAGGTATGGGGAGATCGGTGCCCTCGTGTGCATTTGATGATATGATATGGATGATATGGAAAAAAACAGGGTGGTCTCTTGTTGGTATGAAAAAGAAAAGAGAGTATATAAAAAAAGAGAAGGCTGGTCAAATGAGGATTAGACCGGTCGACTATGTACAGGGGATTGGCTCCCTGGTGCACACGTCATGAGAGGATGTGTCATGTATGAATGCTATTATGTCATTTGTGTGATTGCTTGCATGATCATATAATTAGTCGGATAACTGGATAAGTATATTTACATATTCGTGTGAATGCATATGTTGTGCAATACTTATTATTCCTCATAAAACTCACATGTTTTTGTTTAACTTTTTCAGAAAATAGATACTTCTATGTCTCGGTTAAAGCTCTGTCTCCTTCCCGCAGAGCTAGAAAAGTAATTTTTAGAATTAGTGGTTATTTAAATTATATCATTATATATACTAAAATTTATTTATATTTATCTGTTAGTGAACTCCGCAGTTATAGGATTATAACTGATAAATTTATGTAAGTATTTAGTTATGCATTTATATGAAAGCATGAACTAGTTAGCCCATATTATAAATATTGTGTAATGCAATCGGGCCTCATTTATGAAATATTTAAATAGTGGATTTGAGTCTAATATAGTATAATCACAAGATTGTTATATAAAATAATTTGAGCTTACAGTTCCTGTGTTCCAATTAGATGTGATTGAATTGAGTGATTCAGACTTATTACGGGCCTGAAAAATCTACTCTAATTACATTTGAGTGAAGTATTATGATAAGAAGAAGAACTTTATAATCAAGGAATAGATATAACATTATCTAATAGGATAGCGGATAAGATATAAAGATTTGGGTATGGGATAAGATTTGGGTATGGAATAAAATTTAGGTATGGGTATTGCACTATCCAATCCGAACCCTACTCATTACCATCTCTATTTATAATTGCTTGAAGGTCCAATATGCATATATTATTGGATTTAATTTTGGATAGTGCAGCAAAAATGTTTAATCAAATCTTTTTTAGACATGTTTAAAGTGATTTTATTCCCTTCTACAAATAAAAATCCTAAGTACTTATAATTGACACTTAAAATGTATACTGGCCTTGGAAAATCGAATATCCATAGAGCGAGCGTATTGAACCAAATTGGAACAGAAATTTTAGGACTACTTCTAATCCTAGTTTAGAATTCTTTTAGGCTTGTAGTGTTTAAACTAATTTATTATATAAAAAATAGTTAACAATTGGCCTTACAATCTTTTTATCCAAGGTCCTCCCTTGTAAAGACTTGTTTACAAAGAAAACATAACTAGCTTGTAAGCACTTTCATTAATTCCAGCTCCCAGCAAAATATGCCAAAGGTCCAACAATGGCAGCATTAATGTAAGTTGCAGGTTCAGAATGACTATAATCTGATCGTTCATCGGGGAAACAATCATTTTGATCCGGACCGCCCACGATAGCTCCAATTAAAATGTTAGGGTCAGGGTTTGCTGAATAGAAGAAAGGCTGGAAACCCCCATCACAACCTATTGTTTGTGGGTGGCTTGCAAGCGAAGGCAATGAAGATCCTCTATGGTGAATTCTCTTTGGAAAATGATGCCCAAATCCTACCATATAAGACATTCGTATTGGGTTCTCCCCAAGAATGTAATCCACCTATAAGGGTGAAAAAGGCAAAGTAAAATACTAAATTAATTTTTTCTAAAAAAAATAGAATTACAGAGCAAATTAATTAGACCTAATTTAAAGAGTGAAGTGAGTTGCCTGTGTTTTTGCTAGGCCTAAGAGGATATTAGGGGTGACCATGAGATTGCCACAATTGAAGGTGTGCTTTGTAGATTTCATATACTTGGCATATGTAGTGAGCAAGAATGTTATGGATGTTACATATTGAAGGTTACTGTGAGGTAGCTTATACATGAGTCCTCCTGCCATTTCAATGAAATGGTTAGCCACTATTTTGAACATTGAAGAAGTGATAAATTTATAAAATGGATGAATATTCTCTTTAAATCAACTTATGGGAATATTGAATTATCCCTTTCCTTTTGTAATGTTTTGATACCTTGTGTGTATTGTGTTGTTGTGAAGGGAGAATTAGGTAAAATCTTGCACATGAAATTTTCTGCTTTTACTTTATGCTGCTCATAATTCTTGTCATCGTTGAGCAGAGCACTCTGCATAGGAAAATATAGAAGTTTTAGCCCAAGATTTTTCAGACCATAAATAGTTCTGTACTTATAGTTGTGTTTTTTTGAGACATACCCTAGATAATAGAACATGAGCACCAGCATATTTGTTGTCCCAACTGAAAAGGTCAGGTTGGTCATCAGCTCCCAAAGAGTTTACAAGATTGTAATAATAGATTTGATTTGTTGCCCTGAATAGCCAGGCTGCTCCCCATAGTAGCTCATCCTGCAATTACATCCATCTCAAAGAGAATCACTATAACTAGAAATGCCATTAATTATATTACATTTACGATTTATTACAGCTCTCGGAACATCACCAATTGTTTTACCTTGTAACCAGAATATGAGCAATAAAATGGGCATACTGCTGATCCAAGTGAATCATTATAAGAACCCTTATATTGCAATGCAAATTGAAAAACATTCTTGGCTGTACTTAATAGCAACTTTGAGTAATTTGGGTCAGCTTTCCTGAAAACCATGGACGCTGCGGCTAATGCAGCAGCTGTCTCGCCGGCAACGTCAGACCCGGGGTTGCTGGCAGAGACAGAATAGACAGAACGGACAGTGTCCATATCTTCAGGTCTTTCCCAGCACTTGTGATCGACATTGGGGTCACCCACACCAACATAGAGCTTTCCTGGAGTGGTTCTGGCACATTTTAGTAGATAGTCTGTGGCCCATCGGATTGCAGCCCTTGCATTTTGCAGTTCAGGGCCCATTCTTCTGCCATACTCAATAGTGCTCCATGATAGCATTGTAGTGGTGAAGGCCATGGGAAAATTAAATTTTACATTATCTCCAGCATCATAGTAACCTCCTGTTAAATCCACCTAGTGAAAAAAAATGAATAAAAATATTTAAAACCCATAAATATTTTAAAAAAAGTATAAATTTTTTAAAAATGAAAAAATCTTAATATTATATTCGCACAAACGAGATGCATAAAACAATTTTTACTAATTTCAAGAAATAAATGAACATGAAAATTAACTAACTTACATGGGCAAGCAAACCATCACTGAGGCCAGAAGAGGACCTCCAATTGATTCTTTGTGAAGGGGGGAGTTTTCCTGACCTCTGTCCTTCAAAGAACAATATGGATTTTGCTAAAGCATCGTTGTAATTGAGGTTGCATTGGACAAAACCCAATAGAAAAAATGAGAAAGATAATGAAAGGCAGAAAGAGATTTTCCTCATTTTTGCTTTTGGTTGGTACCTTTAGTTAGTACTAACACGAGCAAAAATATTTTTGTTTTTTGGTTTCTCTTATGCCATTGATTGAACAATGACAGAGGGCTTTATATAGGAAAATCTTTTTAGTTCTTCTGATCACCAAAGCGCAAATCAAGGCATTTCAATTCATGAATTCGTTTCTTTCTTTACTTTTTTTGGTGTAGCTAGCGTTATTGCCCGAAGAGAGAAGACTACCGGTTAGTGTCAGAGCAATAGATTTGTGAAAATAATATAAATAAAGATTATTGCCAGAGTACTGTTTGTTAATGACAGAATAATAAGATTAAAATAATATGTCTTACTGTTATAACAATGTTTGTTAATGCCAGTTCAATAAATGTGTTAAAATAACTTATAAATATTAGCCAAATGACTACAAAAATCCTCAATTTTTACTCTTCTTTATTAATTTGTCGATTCTTTTAATTTTATCGGTTGATATTTTTTATTTTATCTTTCATAATTACTGCAGTCTTTGCACGATTGTCGTTTAAAATTATTTGATATGACTACAAAAATTGATGGTATAAGCCCTTACATTAGAGGTATTATGCCAAAGTTATTTTTGTTTTTCATAACAGTTATAACATCCATAGATTGTGGTCTAAAATCAACTGATTTGACTATTAAAATTGACGGTGTAAAGCCTTACAGTATTAATAGAAGAAATAATATACTAAAATCACCTGATATGACTGTTAAAATTGACAGTGTTAGTCGTCATAGCATTAATAAAAGAAATATTTTATTACAGGTATCTTTATTTTTTATAAAGGAAAATTACTCCTATATTTGGCCAAAAAAAAAAAAAAAATTTACTTTACCTTTGTCTTTTTAAAATTACACTGCTGTACCCTTGTATTTTAAATTTCATTACACTATATTACCCATTCGATTAATATTTGTGATTTTTAAATGTGTTAGAATGACGAAATTGACCCTCACTCCACATTCTTCAATCTCTAATTTCTCAAAAATTAGATTTTGGATGTTTTTGATGAAATGAAGTGATTCAACCATAGAAATTTCTACTTCTAAAGAAACTTTAGAACAGTGAAGCAAATAAAAAAAAAAACAATATATTACAATAATTGCACTTAGTTCTCAATTCTAGAGCTAACCAAAAATGTTGATGCTAAAAAACTTACCACCTGCAAGGTTTAAACTTGAACCCAGAAAACTAAACAGCATATATAGCCTAACACTTTCAACTAGCTATAATCATCATGATTTTTTTTAAAGAAAAATACCCATAAGGAAATACAAAGAATACAAGGAATAAAAAAAGTATAATGATAATGGCTGATAAAGAAATATCATGGAATGCCAAATAGTGATATAAATTCCAACAAGAAAACACAGAAGCAAAGAAACACAAAAAAGTATTGAAGAAGAAATCCAAATCAGATTGATCAAAAATCCAAATTTGAGGGGTTGCTTTGATTGGGCTTGTCTGTTGCGCAAAATATGTTTTCTATGAAACATCCATTCCAACATCCGACCACCGGAGTAGAAAGGTGCCGCCGGAGGTTAATAGTCCACCAGAATCAGGTCCATAAATGCAATAAAGTAAGTTTCTTTTAACTTTAAAATAATCGAAAATACCATGAATGAAGTTCAATATCGTATTTAAACATTTTAATCAATATATTGTCCAGTTTAAGTATAAACTGAAATAATAAAGATGACTAAAAGAATAATGGAAGAGAAAGAGAGGTAGAAGAAGAGGGAATTTTGGGAAAAAAAATTTTCTCTCTCTTTACACGGTCAAGTTTTCCTTTGACCTTACTTTAAAATTCTAAATATTAGACGGAAGAACTATCTAGTTTAACGGATTAAAAATACAAGGGTATAACAGTTTCTTTGCAAAAAATAAAAACTAAGGGCGAAATAGTTTTTTTCTTTATAAAGTATGGGATACGATTATAATTTTCCCTTTTTATAATTATCGTAGCATCTATATGACTGTCTTTAAAATAAGCATAAGTATTTGATCGGTTTTACATAAATATAATAAACATAGCATTTCTTAAAAGAGATACTTTATATATAAGATATATTTAATTAGATAATATATGTATGGCCAATATGTTAAAATTATGGAACACTTGAAATTGTTTGATAAATACTTATAAAATATGTGACATTGCTAAACGATAATTTTTCTGTGTTGGAGATATATGTATTTGGTTCCTTAAAGTTGTAAAAGAAACATTGTGAATAAGTTGGCTTTGTTTTCTTTGGAAAATCATGGAGTTGAGGTGTTCACCTCTAGCTCAATTATTTTTCTTCTTTTTGTAATCTCCTATAATTAGTTGGCTCACCTAATTTTCAGGAATCCATATCATTGTTTCTCCAACTGTTTGAAGCTTGTTCCACCTTCCTCCACTTAGCCAGCTTAGGAAATTATTAGTTCTGAGTAATAATCTGTATTTAGTTGGAACTTCTTGAGTGATATCCGCAATTACAATAGTTATGTTAGTTAAGTAACAGGCTTTTCAAAAATGTGTAAACCATAGTGAGTTTGAGTCTGCAAGTGCGAGCATGTTTTGAATATTGATTGGCAAGTCTAATGAATATTATCGTGAATATATACATGCCCGAGAAATATGAAAATTGATGAATGATATATATATATATATATACATTCAGGCCTTGGAAAAATGATTAGTTGTTTTTGAATTGGACTTGCTAGATAAATATTTACATTGAGCTTACTTTGTGGACATTTTTATTGGGCTTGATGAATAATAAATATTAGCCTAGGCTTACTATAGGCCCCAACAGCCTTAAGTTTATTTGGACTTTAACGTTGGTCTGACCCATGGTAAATGCTGTTGTAATTTTTTTTATTAATTTTTAGTTATAATATAATATTGTACATAATTTTCTATTAATTTTTATTTTGTTATAAAATAATAAAAAACTAGAGAGAAAAATAAATAAAAATAGAGAGAATATGAAGAGAATCCGAGAGTGCGTTTATTATTGATGCGAAACCACATATATATAGTTACATAAGTGGAAAGAGTCCTACACAAATCAGGAAGATAGAGTTCGCAATAATTAAGAATACAGACTTCTAGCTTATATAAGACGTCTATTTATTTTATAACACTCCCCATTGGATGTCCATTCTTCAAAAAATATGTCTCGTTAAAACCTTCTAAGGAAAAATCCTGTGGGAAAAAAAATCTTAATGATGGAAAAAGAGTACATTATTCTTTTCTTCAATATGAGTTGAAATATTGCCTCATTAAAAACATTTATCAGGAAAATCCAGTGGGAAAAAAAACCTTGGTTAAAGGGAAAAAGAGTATAAATGCATATTTACTTCCCCTCATGTTTGTTATAATATAACTCATATATATCTTGCAAATAAATTTAGCTATCTTACAAATATATATTTAACTCTATTCAATTTCTTCACATTTAAGAAGAACTATATCTTGCAAATAAATTTATAAAATGCTTATATTTAGTCATATGACTAGCAAGATACTAAGATATGGTACTTCAGACCAATAAATTCTTCATAATTTTTTCAAAGTCGAAAAATGGTCATCTTCTCATTAAGTGATCTCACTACTATTCACATAAAATCATTTGAATAACTTAGTCATATATGTGGATTCATGGACAAAATTTCATTTATGAAATACTCGACCTTCAGCTCAAGACAAAACTTTGTATTTTCAATGTTTTTCATCTCAAACTCTTTCCTTAAGGAATTCATAATCTTTGAAAGCTCTTCAAGAGTTCCAATAATATTTATAATCAAATAGACAAATTCATATTCAAATATCTCTATAAAAATTCATTAACATATAACAATATTATTAAAATATCCTTTCAATAGATATTCACAAATCAAGAGATCACCTTACTCATGATAGTATATAAAGTAAATATCAAAAGTATGCTTTCAATAATAAAATATTATAAAAATAATATAATCATAAAATAATATAATATTTTCTTAGCCATAAACATCATTAAAGCAATTATACCAATGTATTCAGATTTCTTTAATCCATATAGAAATCTTGAATATATTTCTCGGGGTCTCGATTTGCTTGCTTCAAGCATTTTTCAATATTTCATGGATATCATTATCTGCAATCTATAAGATGAAAAACAGAATTTGGAGAGAAAAAAATGAACGAAAAACGTTGTAATTATTATTGAATGTTCTGCATTTTTTCTAACATAATACAGAAGCAATTGTCTTTTTAAACTAATATTCTGCTAGGAATTAAGCTATTCAAGGACTCCTATTACAACACATATTCTTTAATTATTAAACCTTATCACTCCTATAAATCAGCCTTATCCCTCCATTATTTACTCAAATCGGCTGCCTTGGGGATTTCTAGAATAATCTACCTTATGGCTCCTTAATATTCTATTATCCCCCCCTCAAACTATGGCGAGGGCTGAGACATAGTTTGGTGATGACAGATCGAATGGCAGACTTGGAGACAGATTTGGTAAATATGTCCGCGAGTTGTTGTGCGGATGGAACATATTTTGTAATGAGGAGTCCTTGAGCAACTCTTTCCCTAACAAAATGATAGTCTAACTCGATGTGCTTGCTTCGAGCATGCAGAACTGGATTTACAGAAAGATACAATGAACTCAAGTTATCACAATATAAAACTGGAATTGAACTAGGAACCCGAAGTTCTTGAAGTAAAAACGTGAGCCATGTGAGTTCAGCTGCTGTATGTGCCATAGCTCTATACTCAGCTTCCGTACTTGAACGAGATACGGTACTTTGTTTTTTGGCACACCAGGAAATGATATTCTTGCCGAGGAAGGTACAATACCCAGTTGTTGAACGGCGTGTTGCGGGACAACCTGCCCAATCAGCATCAGAATAAGCCTTAAGCTCAAGCGTCAAATCCTTTGTTATTTTGATTCCAAGCTCGAGCGATCCTTTGATGTAGCGTAGTATTCTATGAATGAGTTTCATGTGTGAGGTTGTAGGAGCTTGCATAAATTGTGACGCATAGTTGACACTGAAGGCAATATCCGGCCGCGTTAGAGTGAGATACTGCAGTGCTCCAATGGCACTTCTGTAGACAAAAGGATCGGCCAGTGATTTGGCTTCTTTGAAATCATGCTTCGTGTATTGTGGGCTTGGCATTGGCTTACAATCCTGCAGTTGAAACTTCTTTAAAATAGAAAGAGCAAAGTTAGTTTGTGAAAGATGGAACCCATCTGCCGTTGTTATAACTTCCATTCCCAAAAAGTGATGAATAGGACCAAGATCTTTCATGTTAAATTCACTGCATAAAAGCTCCAGAAAAGATTTGATTAATTTATCACTAGACCCAGTTAATAACATGTCATCCACATAAACCAATAAAGCTAACGTTTCTGAACCATAATGGCAAATGAAAAGTGATGGATCAGCTAAACTACAAATAAAACCATGAGAAATTAAAAATTTACTCAAGCGATCAAACCAGGCCCGTGGCGCTTGCTTCAATCCGTACAACGCCTTTTTTAGTTTGCAGACATATGACGCCTTTGATGAATCAACAAATCCAGGGGGCTGAGACATGTAAAGATCTTCGTTCACATAGCCATGAAGAAATGCGTTCTTGACATCCAACTGTTGTACCTGCCAATTTTTAACAACAGCAATAGAAAGTACAAGGCGAATTGTACCTGGTCGCACAACAGGAGAAAAAGTTTCAAGAAAATCAATTCCATCTACTTGATTGTATCCTTTTGCTATCAGGCGAGCTTTCAAGCGTTCCAAAGTACCATCAGGCATAAGCTTTACTTTAAAAACCCATTTCGCTCCTATAACGTTCATATCTCTTGTTCTTGGCACAAGATCCCATGTACAATTTTTTTTCAAGGCTGAAATCTCTTCCTCCATTGCCTTCTTCCATCCTGGATGTGCAATTGCTTCTTTTATTATTCTGGGTTCTGCTGGAATTGAATCTATCGTTGTAACAAGCAAGGCACACTTCGGATTGGGTTTCACTATTCCACGCTGAGATCGAGTTACCATAGTATGCTGTCGAGGTGCCTGTTGAGCTGATGCATCCGATTCTGTTACACCAATATCTGTAGCAGCTGCTGAAATTTCAGTACTCGCACAACTCCCTTCAGTTGAAACAGAGACTGTGTTATTTTCTGAAGATTGCTGAGGATGAGATTGTGCAGCCTCCTCATAATTCTCCTCAGTATTCGAATCAGCTTCGACGTCTATATTGTTCCCATCGGACTGATTTTCCGTCGGTGGCTGTGCAGTATATTCGTCGGAAGAGGCTTGCCGCTCCTGGTCAACTCGAGTTTCTTCATTATTTTGTAAAGCCTCCGTTCCGCCAGACGCATCAACTGACTGAGTTCGCATGACAGTTAAATCAGCTGCGACTTGAGGATTTTGAGCAGTCCCTCCTGAAATCGTTGGAATAAAATTGCATGCAGAATTAGTGACAGTTTTCGACGGCATAATCCATCAATCAATTAGATTAAGAACAAGCTGAGAATCTGGAGTTTCTTTTGATTTATACGGAAAGTCAGTTTCATCAAATGTGATATGTTGAGAAATTATGAACTTCCGCTGTTTTGGGTCATAGCATTTATAACCCTTGTACTGCTCTGTATATCCTGCAAACACACAAAGAGAAGATTTAGGATCAAATTTGTTTGTTTTGTTGTCCCAGGTGTATGGAAAGCATTTGCAACCAAACACCCGCAACATTGAATAGTCAGGATGTTTTTTGAATAATCGGAAAAATGGAGATTAAAAATTTAAAGCAGATGATGGTAAGCGATTAATCAAATAAACAGCGGATGTGAAAGCCTCAGCCCAAAGAAATAAGGGTACTCGGCTTTGAAACATCATTGACATTCCAAGTTCCCGAATCATGCGATGTCGTCTTTCCACAACTCTTGATTGTTCGGGTGTATGTGGACAAGAAAGTCGATGAACAAGACCTGTTTTTAAACAATGTTCAGCCATTTGTTTATTAACAAATTCACTTCCACCATCGGTTTGGAGAATTTTTATTGCAGCGCCAAATTGACGCTTAATATAATTCTCAAATGCAACAAAAGCAGTAAAAAAATCAGATTTTGCACGTAAAGGTAACAACCACATGAATCTCGTATAATCATCCACAAGACAAGCATAATACCGATATCTAGCAATAGACAAAAGTGGTGCAGGACCCCATAAATCACAATGAACCCGTTCAAACATAGAAGTAGTAGAAATTGTACTTGTAGTAAAAGGAAACTTGCTAAATTTGCCTAATTGGCAACTATCACAAATCTTATTAATTTTAAGTGGACCATCAACACTAATAAGGCCCTTATTTGATAACCTAACAATAGATGAAGCTTGAGAGTGTCCAAGCCTTTGATGCCATATATCAGCACTGCACGATCGAAATCGTTGAGAGAAATTCGCCGTTGCACGCCGATTAGGAAGTATATATAGATCATCCTTCTTTGGGCCCTCCAAAATTACCTTCCCTGTCTTTCGATCCTTTAAGAAAACATTACTATTAGTAAAATCACAGTTTATAGGATAATCACTTGTCAATTTTCCCACAGATAACAAATTCTTCTTCATTTGTGGAACAAACAAAACATTATTTAACTTTATATAATTTCTATTGTTTTCCACACATGAATCACCAATTCCAATGATAGGAATCATGGTACCATTACCAATTATTACTAAATCATTATATTGATTTAAGGTAGAGAACATACCTTGATTTGCAGCCATATGGTCAGTAGCTGCTGAGTCAGCAGTCCAATCGATGTCCGTAATTGTGTTATCCAAGGTCAGGGCTGCCAAGGCTTGTGGAAGCTTTGCCAACTGATCAGCAGCACTAATCACCCACCAACAGATCTTCTCAATGTGTCCCTGTTTATTACATACCTGATAGATTTCATTGCGGTACAGTTCCCTTTATTCGGGTGTCATACGACGAAGACCAGGTGGTAACGTCCTCAGCTGTGTTTGCTGCGACTCAGGCGCGCCTCCATTAGCCTTGCTCCCACGTTGCTGCGCCTGAAAACCTCTACCGGCTGAAGAGAAATTCACATTGCTTCAACTGCGCCCTTGATTATTGTTGCGAGAAGAAGTGCAGTAAAATGCCAGGTGCGTCGGCTGGGAAGAACTGAACCACATTTGCCATTGATCAAGATTCTGGAGTTGTGAGATCATCTCCGTATACGATGGTCTAGGCGGCTTCAACATAGTTGTGGTGAAAGTTTCATAATCTGGCCCAAGACTAGTTAGAAGACAGTAGACCTTCTCCTGATCAGCCATTGGCTTACCGATTGCAGCCAAATTATCACATAATGACTTGAATTTCCGAATATGATCGCCAATTGAGACATTGTCATCCTTACGTAGATACATAAGTTGCTGCCTCAAAGTAAATTCACGTTCTTGTGAATCTTTGGCATAGGCTTCCTTGAGTGCCTCCCAAACTGCATAAGCAGTATCGAGACCTATGACTAACCCCAAGGACTCTTCAGAGAGCGTTCCAACAATCCACCCTCGAAGTAGCCTGTCAGATTTTTGCCAAGCTTGGTTTGTTTGTTTTCCTCAGAATTGGTTGTTCCAACGACAGCAGTTGGGGGTTTGGTGGTTAAATGATCATAAAGTTCTTGGCTTTCAGCTAAACCAATGACCTGCTCCCTCCATAACAGGTAATTAGTTTGCGAAAGCTTCAAGGTAACAAAGTTGCTTACGTTCAAGGAAGAGGTAGCCATGATGAGAGTGCGAAAACAGAAGCATAAAGGCTCTGATACCAAGATGAAAAACAGAATTTGGAGAGAAAAAAATGAACGAAAAGTGTTGTAATTATTATTGAATGTTCTGTATTTTTTCTAACATAATACAAAAGCAATTGTCTTTTTAAACTAATATTCTGCTAGGAATTAAGCTATTCTAGGACTCCTATTACAACACATATTCTTTAATTATTAAACCTTATCACTCCTATAAATCAGCCTTATCCCTCAATTATTTACTCAAATCGGCTGCCTTGGGGATTTCTAGAATAATGTACCTTATCGCTCCTTAATATTCTATTACTATATAGAGCTTTATAATATTTAGTTGAATAAATTTCTCTAGAATTTAATTTTATGCTTTAAGCAACTAAAATCTTTCCGGGATTTTCATATAGATATCTACATCAAGTTAGCCATATAAATAGGCATCCATTAATTCATTGGACGCATTTCGAGTTTTCATAAATTGTCAGACTAATCAAATATAAAATTATAATTGCATCCACCATATGAGGGTATTTATCTTCACAATCAATGTCAGTTTTTTGCGAAAAACTTGTGCAACAAATTTGCTTTACATCTCATGACCCCATTTCAATTTCACACAAATACATATTTATATTCTACTAGCTTGACATCTCTTGGTGCCCATATTAAATTTTCAAAATTTACTTTTCAAGTAAATTAAATATCATATGCGTTGTTCTATTTTTGGCTAATCAATTATATATCTATATTCTCAATAGACTAAACTCAAGATCCTCATTTTTTCACAATATCAGGCGCTATATTATATACAAAATATGGTCGACGTTTATTTTTTATCAGTTCTATACTTGTCCTAACATGACATAATTTATAGAGATCTCATAACATTTATTGATTTTAGGTATCTGAGTTTTTTTAGAAAACTTATTAGTCATGTCTAGAAAATTCTTACATAATTTGCTCTTCTAGAGCTTGACCATCTTGAATATTTGCTCGTTTCCTTTTCTAGGATTTTTATCCTTGGAACCAATTAGTCTACCACGCTTCAGGCGTGCCTTAGACTCATTAGCATAGGCAGTTTGTCCGTCAGGAATTTTAATTCTAATAGGAGCATTTTTAGCTAGTACGTGAGATTTAGTTATCTCCTTTCATCTAATAAATATATCTGGCAACTAATTTGCAACATTTTGCAAATGAATTATCTTTAAAACTTTTAAATTCACACTACCTTGTATGAGAAGGATCAAGATATAATAACAATAATTTTTTTCCAATCAATTGTTTTTCTAACTGCTTATTTTTCTTCCCCTAATATCGAGATCTATAACAATTAGCAAATTTGACATATATAAATTTCTTATTCAAAAGCTTTAAATATTTAATTATAGATCATTGCCCGACATATATTTTCAACCTCCTTTTGAGGATCCATCTTAATGCGCTATAATGGAGAAATTAGAACATATATCGCACATTTAAATATTTCTCAATGGGTAATATTTGGTTCGTGATCTAAAAACCAATTATAAAAAGTAGAACTTATAATAACTTATTGGCTTGATGCGGGTAAGTGCTATTAAATTTAATAGCATGTCCCTCTTAAAATAGGGAGATTCGTTCTCATAATAATTGTCTTGCAATTAATTGCAATCATGTATAAATGATTCTACTAAATTATTTTTGAGCATAAATAAAAGCAACAACAAGTTGCTTTATAATTATTTCAATCAACACATGCAATAATCGTTAAAGGCCGATGTGTGAATTCACTATCATTCTCAAGATAAATTGTCTTAATAGCATAATATGAAAATTGTATTTTTAATCAAATTATTTGCGCAAATAATCATGCAGACTTCTGGTAACTTCAGGTTGTAAGTTAATAATAATAATCATGTAACTATCTTTTGGATGCATCCATAATATATCCAAATAAATTTATCAATAATTTTCCTTTATATATTCTAGAAAATAGAAACAGTTCAATTTGAACTCTTGGTGATTGCTTAATAATTAATTTGCTTTAAAAATAAACTAAACATGAAAAATTCATTACAATTGAAGAAACTTCTGGTTTTTCAATAAATATTCATATAAGGATTAAATTTTCTTTTTGCATCATTATTAATCGGGATGGTCCAAAACTGATCATGTGAAATAATAAAGTACTTGGATTTGCAAACTTCTAATTTACAACCATATTTATTTCGATCATTATCTCTATGTGATATCCGTTTTGAGAACATCTTTGAAATAATGCATTATGCATTCATTTTTCTTGGTAGTAATACTAGCTCTTCTAGAGCCTTTAAATATTTGCTCTTCTAGAGCCTTTAAATATTTTTCTACTACCGAAGTCAAATTTGTCTTTCAATATTTTAGTGTACAATAAGTACATAATCAATATCCACATATGTCACGTTATTTGTACCACTTTTGGTGGTAAAATTTAGTCTTAGTTATTGTCACGACCCGATTCCATGGGCCGGACCGGCACTAGGGCCCAGGTAAGCTTAAGGCCCCCGAGGCCCGTAGTCAGCCTGAAACACTAGAATCTATTATCTCGGTATAAATTTCAACATTCAGCCCATATGATTATGAAAAATAAACCTCAATATTTTATTATTTCTCGGCCCAAGTTTATCTCCTACAGCATTCCATAGTTCGGGCCCAATTTACAATACATCACATTCTAATATGGGCTTACAGGATTAATTTGTCTATGTTAATACACGACTAAATATATATAAATCTTACAACTGCGGAGTCACTAACTGTTCGGTATACATGGCTTTTTATACACATAATTACATAGTAAAATAATTATGGAACTAGGAAAATTTCTCTATTGCCCTGCGCCGAAGAAACATAGCCTAAATCGAATTAAAGAAAAACTTACTTCCTGAAAAAAAAATCAAACAAGACATGTGAGTTTTCTAAGGAGTAATAATTATTGCACAACACACGCAGTCACACAAATATGTAAACATTTCAATCTAGTCATCCGACTAGTTATATGCTCACGCAGCCAGTCACACAAATGGCACATACCAGCACTCACACGTAATGTCACCTTCAAGTAATCAAGCAAGTGGTAATTAGTCAGTGGCACCACCTGAAACCCCAACGAGCCGTCCTCACACATGGCTCGCCCTCTCGTACATGTGCACCAGGGAGCCGATCCCCCATACGGCCAACTGGTCTAATCCTCACTGACCAGTCCTCTCATTGTTTTTCCACTCTCTCTTTTCTTTTCCATACCAACAGCAGGCAACCCGGTGGTCTCCATCTAATCTAGATCATCAAGTGCTCACAACAGGAGGCCACCCTGCGGGCTACAATCAAATCTAGATTATCAGGTGCGCAACAACAAGAAGCCATTCTGTGGTTTTCCATACAATCCATATCATCAGGTGCACACGGGGGCGCCGATCTCCCATTTTTCCGGCCGACGGTCAAATATCATATCGTATTCAGGATTCATATCACAGACCGTCCTCACAAACCCATGGTGGTCCACTTCATCCCAATTCCACACAAACAAAGCATAGCATTTTCACAACACAATTAATCAAACATTGCAATCAAATGCAGACATATTGATCAGTTGAACATCGTAATGCAATGCACAATGAGACATCCATTCTCAAATGCAATTAAATAATTAAATAAATACCATTAACAATAAACAACAACAATGAAAATAATTAAATACTTAAATAATTAAATGAATAATAAAGATAATAAATAAATAATTAGAGCACTCTATTTATTATGCATTAGGTTATAGAATTAATCTAAATAAACTTTTTTAATTATGTTATTAATTAAAACTAGTTTAAGTTCTAACGAAATTTCGGCAGCACCTCCCCTATAATTTGGACTATCCACCTGTTTAGATAACACAGTATTATTATATATTTCTCAATCAATACACACAACCCATCCGCCTCCAATAGTATAACACCAATCAACCATAATTTACAAATTAAAATACTTTCAACTAATCTAGGAATGTTATCAATAATTCTTTGCTTAAGTTATGTAAAATATCATTAAATATTTATTAAAGTTCTAGACTAACTATTAAGAACTAACATTTCAATTAAATTACAATTTAATAAATACTTCTACTAGATAGCCCAGCTCGAAACTTAAACATATAACTAAAGCTTCACAAATTTCTCCGTCTTGACATAAAGATACCACTTCTAGATATAGCTAAAGAGTTTTACAATTGAATCGTTAAATTTGCAAGAATATTGCTATCAAGCAGTAACCAACACTAACCAACATAAGAGTATTGAAAATATAACTATATATACATACATCTGTTTCCATACCAATTATTTAAAATGGTACGAAGTACCTGAAATAGCTACTGTGCCCAAGAAAAATATATATATATATATATATATTTTTTTAAACTTGAGCTCATATCGCATTAAGAACTTGGTTTATGACTTCGCATATTCATCCCAAACACTATAATTCAAGAAATCAACTAAATGATTACTGCTAGCTCAAAGAATTCAAGATTTTCAATTTAGTACCCATAATATATCCCCAGGTTTTGCACATTTTTTTTTTTTTTAATAAAAATTCAGTTTATTACTCATTCAAACTGGAAACAATTCAATTCCTCCTTCCTAGGATATCGAGAACTTGACCATATAGCTAACTAGTTATTATTATTATTATTATTTTTTTTTTACCTAAAGAATGCTTAATTCTTCACAAGGATTTATAATAAACGTAATAATCTAACCATCCCAATATAGGAATCATTTATATACCGATTTCAAGAGCAAAAATTCAAAATTTCTATTCACATTCGCCTAAACAGTAGCTAAATTTATAAATTCCTGCAATAGATCAAGTACTAGCGATAATGTTGCTGTCATAATCATGCTATATCTATTCTTGACTAAAATTCCCTTGTTCATGCTAAACTTATCCATTAACTTAGCTAATAATTTAAACTAAATTAGAGAATCAAATTTTTCCTTTTAAAAAAATGTATGACAGCAGGAGCTAGGGTCTAGGTTTATGCAATAGTTTTATTCATGATTCAAAACCTTCATCTTTAATCAAGGAGCTCATAAACTAAATTGATGAAGGTTGGAAATTGACTTACCCAGCTGCGATACACGCCGGAAATCGAAATTTTCTGGTTAAAACAATCGGCAGCAGCTCCTTTGTTCAAAAGCCAATCCTGTCGATGCTAACTTGGTCGGAAATGAATAGGATGGTGGCTGGAGAAATGCTAGAGATGAGGAGAGGGCCTGTGATGAGCTGGTGTCGCCGGAAAGTCGAGGAGCAGGAGACTCGACGCGGTTTCCCGATCGAAGGAAGTCGCGGCTCTCCTGCGCCTTCTGCGTGCGCCAGAAATGAAAGAGGAGAGAGGAAGGGAGGCCGGAATCCGCTGCGGCGTGGAGGCGACAGCATGGCGTGGCGCTGGTCTCCGGTGATAAAAAAAGAAACGGGAGGAGGAGAGGGCCAGGTGAGGTCGACGCTGGAACGAGGAAGAAGAAGAAAAGAAAAAGAAAAGAAAGGAAAAAAAAAAAAAAAAAAAAAATCTGGGGCTTCTAGACCATTCCGGTTCGATTCGAACCGGTTTGGTCTAATTTAATGATTTGGCTCGATTTGCTTGGTTTTTGAGTTTTCCACTTGGTTTTCGAAAAATTGAATTGGTTTATGGGTCCAGTTTAGCAATAATAAAATATTAGCTGGTATAATCTCATTGGTTGAAATAAAAAATTTAGTTTTTAAATGAAAATTCTACGAAATTAAATTTTCGGGTCGTTTCAATCTGCCCCCCTTATAAAAATTCGTCCTCGAATTTTAGAAATGAGCAAGAAATAGGAATGCAACTAGAAAAGAAGGCATGTAAGGATACTTAACAAACAAATTATCATTTGATTGACATTCAAGAATAAATGAATGAGAGGTTTCATGATAATTCAAACCGCTTAAACTAGTAAACAAGGTTCCATCACACTCAGAATGTATTCGTTCAACCATCTATTACATCTATTGTCACTTGATTAAAACTCACAGGAAACTTAAGTCTATTACTATAACCTCCAATTTCTATTATCAGTCAGCTACTGAAATCCTTAGAAAGTCGTTCAATAAAACCGAGTTTAGCAGTAACATGTATAATAATAGTAATAATAATAATAATAATACATATTTTTCTCAAGATTATTTAATTTTATTTGAAAAATTAAATTTTATTACATATTTGTCCATGAAAACCATGTTCCAATAAAGTTGAAAATACACAATGGTAATGTCAGAAGGCTTTTCCATCAATCTAACCAAAACACACATTCTATGAAAGCAAAATATATTGGTAAGGATTAAATACATAGCTTACGAAAACTAAAAATAATTGAAATTTGATTTACTTATAATAAGAATTAACTCATTTAGTTTACATATGTTATTACTACATCTTTGTTTAATCAAAAGTTCGAAAACTATTTCTTTAATTTAAAACTTTTAAGAAAAATCGTCTTGTAACTTTCATTGTCTTTTAGTATCACAGGGCGACTTGAGCTCACTCTCTTGGTTCTTACCTATATAAGTCTTACTTCCCCTATAATATTCTTACTATAGACTGGTGCAACTATTAGATAGTTCCTAAACTAATGATCTCATTGCATCACCAGTTATCATGCCTCTACAAGGATTTTAATGCTTTCAACTCAACTATCACTTTCGCTTTAACTTAATCTCTCAAGTTACCCTAAAACTTATCATCTAATTGACTTTCATAATAACACCTTTCATCTCTCTTAGCTCTTATATTTCTAATAACTTTTCATTCCACTAATGTTGCTATTAGTTCATCCTAAGGAGATTAAATATTCTTCTTAATTAATTGTCTACTTGGTTTCTTTCATACTACTAATCATCACTATTCACGACTTACCTAATACTCATCAATACTAATAAAATTCCTTATACCCTTAAACTATTCAAGTTCATTCTTAATGTTATCTTTCTCTTTTACACATTAAATAGTCCTATATTCCAAATCTAATCGCCACTTAACTCCTATACCAAAATCGGCTACTCAACATTTCCAGCGTTCATGTTCTCAACTTGACTACTAACTGTCTACTTACTTATTATTATCACCACCAGTCTTATTCTTCTTTTTCCAATCTTCTTTCAAATTTTACTATCCTTATAAGCATTTTATTTTATGATCTAATTCAATTGGCCCCGTGATATAAATAGACAACTTTCAAAAAAATAATTTTCTATATAAATAATCAATTTCAAATTATTTATCATAACACAATTTGAATTCAAAATTAAAATGGGGTTTTAAATTTAATCATCAATTATCAAGTAAATAAAACAATAAAAAGAGTATCTTTTGAATAACTTCTAAAGAAATTCAGTAGCCGGGCTGAATACTAAAATACCGATTCCTAATCACCTACCGTTCATCAATCCGCCATACAAATGAAAAACCTATTTATTCTCTATACTATCCTATTCACTGTAGGAATAGAGCTCACATGAAAAGTAGTGTACTGGGTGATCAGGCCAATCCACTACCATCAAGTATTACTCTATTCCCTAACCTAAGGGTTGATACCAACTCTAGCCCCTATAGGTATTGCGATGGATTTATCTTATTGTCTACTGCTTTCACTTCAAACCTTAAATTACTTCTTCTATAGTCTATTGATCTACACAATAGGTGTGGGTTTTCCCACCTCATAGGGTCTAGTGCGTCCACCATCCCTAGAGAGGAAAATCACAAAGTTTCCTTCCTTATGTTGGTTACGGCCGATCCCAACATAAAGAAAATTCTTATACTCCGCAGTTGTATCCTAAAACCCTAACCTAAGCTCTGATACCAACTTTGTCACGACCCGATTCCATGGGCCGGACCGGCACTAGGGCCCAGGTAAGCTTAAGGCCCCCGAGGCCCGTAGTCAGCCTGAAACACTAGAATCTATTATCTCGGTATAAATTTCAACATTCAGCCCATATGATTATGAAAAATAAACCTCAATATTTTATTATTTCTCGGCCCAAGTTTATCTCCTACAGCATTCCATAGTTCGGGCCCAATTTACAATACATCACATTCTAATATGGGCTTACAGGATTAATTTGTCTATGTTAATACACGACTAAATATATATAAATCTTACAACTGCGGAGTCACTAACTGTTCGGTATACATGGCTTTTTATACACATAATTACATAGTAAAATAATTATGGAACTAGGAAAATTTCTCTATTGCCCTGCGCCGAAGAAACATAGCCTAAATCGAATTAAAGAAAAACTTACTTCCTGAAAAAAAAATCAAACAAGACATGTGAGTTTTCTAAGGAGTAATAATTATTGCACAACACACGCAGTCACACAAATATGTAAACATTTCAATCTAGTCATCCGACTAGTTATATGCTCACGCAGCCAGTCACACAAATGGCACATACCAGCACTCACACGTAATGTCACCTTCAAGTAATCAAGCAAGTGGTAATTAGTCAGTGGCACCACCTGAAACCCCAACGAGCCGTCCTCACACATGGCTCGCCCTCTCGTACATGTGCACCAGGGAGCCGATCCCCCATACGGCCAACTGGTCTAATCCTCACTGACCAGTCCTCTCATTGTTTTTCCACTCTCTCTTTTCTTTTCCATACCAACAGCAGGCAACCCGGTGGTCTCCATCTAATCTAGATCATCAAGTGCTCACAACAGGAGGCCACCCTGCGGGCTACAATCAAATCTAGATTATCAGGTGCGCAACAACAAGAAGCCATTCTGTGGTTTTCCATACAATCCATATCATCAGGTGCACACGGGGGCGCCGATCTCCCATTTTTCCGGCCGACGGTCAAATATCATATCGTATTCAGGATTCATATCACAGACCGTCCTCACAAACCCATGGTGGTCCACTTCATCCCAATTCCACACAAACAAAGCATAGCATTTTCACAACACAATTAATCAAACATTGCAATCAAATGCAGACATATTGATCAGTTGAACATCGTAATGCAATGCACAATGAGACATCCATTCTCAAATGCAATTAAATAATTAAATAAATACCATTAACAATAAACAACAACAATGAAAATAATTAAATACTTAAATAATTAAATGAATAATAAAGATAATAAATAAATAATTAGAGCACTCTATTTATTATGCATTAGGTTATAGAATTAATCTAAATAAACTTTTTTAATTATGTTATTAATTAAAACTAGTTTAAGTTCTAACGAAATTTCGGCAGCACCTCCCCTATAATTTGGACTATCCACCTGTTTAGATAACACAGTATTATTATATATTTCTCAATCAATACACACAACCCATCCGCCTCCAATAGTATAACACCAATCAACCATAATTTACAAATTAAAATACTTTCAACTAATCTAGGAATGTTATCAATAATTCTTTGCTTAAGTTATGTAAAATATCATTAAATATTTATTAAAGTTCTAGACTAACTATTAAGAACTAACATTTCAATTAAATTACAATTTAATAAATACTTCTACTAGATAGCCCAGCTCGAAACTTAAACATATAACTAAAGCTTCACAAATTTCTCCGTCTTGACATAAAGATACCACTTCTAGATATAGCTAAAGAGTTTTACAATTGAATCGTTAAATTTGCAAGAATATTGCTATCAAGCAGTAACCAACACTAACCAACATAAGAGTATTGAAAATATAACTATATATACATACATCTGTTTCCATACCAATTATTTAAAATGGTACGAAGTACCTGAAATAGCTACTGTGCCCAAGAAAAATATATATATATATATATTTTTTTTTTTTTTAAACTTGAGCTCATATCGCATTAAGAACTTGGTTTATGACTTCGCATATTCATCCCAAACACTATAATTCAAGAAATCAACTAAATGATTACTGCTAGCTCAAAGAATTCAAGATTTTCAATTTAGTACCCATAATATATCCCCAGGTTTTGCACATTTTTTTTTTTTTAATAAAAATTCAGTTTATTACTCATTCAAACTGGAAACAATTCAATTCCTCCTTCCTAGGATATCGAGAACTTGACCATATAGCTAACTAGTTATTATTATTATTATTTTTTTTTTTTTACCTAAAGAATGCTTAATTCTTCACAAGGATTTATAATAAACGTAATAATCTAACCATCCCAATATAGGAATCATTTATATACCGATTTCAAGAGCAAAAATTCAAAATTTCTATTCACATTCGCCTAAACAGTAGCTAAATTTATAAATTCCTGCAATAGATCAAGTACTAGCGATAATGTTGCTGTCATAATCATGCTATATCTATTCTTGACTAAAATTCCCTTGTTCATGCTACACTTATCCATTAACTTAGCTAATAATTTAAACTAAATTAGAGAATCAAATTTTTCCTTTTAAAAAAATGTATGACAGCAGGAGCTAGGGTCTAGGTTTATGCAATAGTTTTATTCATGATTCAAAACCTTCATCTTTAATCAAGGAGCTCATAAACTAAATTGATGAAGGTTGGAAATTGACTTACCCAGCTGCGATACACGCCGGAAATCGAAATTTTCTGGTTAAAACAATCGGCAGCAGCTCCTTTGTTCAAAAGCCAATCCTGTCGATGCTAACTTGGTCGGAAATGAATAGGATGGTGGCTGGAGAAATGCTAGAGATGAGGAGAGGGCCTGTGATGAGCTGGTGTCGCCGGAAAGTCGAGGAGCAGGAGACTCGACGCGGTTTCCCGATCGAAGGAAGTCGCGGCTCTCCTGCGCCTTCTGCGTGCGCCAGAAATGAAAGAGGAGAGAGGAAGGGAGGCCGGAATCCGCTGCGGCGTGGAGGCGACAGCATGGCGTGGCGCTGGTCTCCGGTGATAAAAAAAGAAACGGGAGGAGGAGAGGGCCAGGTGAGGTCGACGCTGGAACGAGGAAGAAGAAGAAAAGAAAAAGAAAAGAAAGGAAAAAAAAAAAAAAAAAAAAATCTGGGGCTTCTAGACCATTCCGGTTCGATTCGAACCGGTTTGGTCTAATTTAATGATTTGGCTCGATTTGCTTGGTTTTTGAGTTTTCCACTTGGTTTTCGAAAAATTGAATTGGTTTATGGGTCCAGTTTAGCAATAATAAAATATTAGCTGGTATAATCTCATTGGTTGAAATAAAAAATTTAGTTTTTAAATGAAAATTCTACGAAATTAAATTTTCGGGTCGTTTCAGTTATGTGGCCACAATAATTGCTACAATCATTACTTCAACTATGATCTTATTAATATTCTTAATGACAATTGTATCTTTGTCATTATTTATTGTCCTGTCCATTTATTGCATTCACTAAAGAGAATGTTTCATCCCACGCCCATTATTATTATATATGGTTCATTCACTTCAAGGAATGGAGCATATCGTTGGACGAGCTTCATGATTTTTAATTAAGATCTGTTTATTTTGTTCAATGATAAAAAAGATATAAAATAAATTCAAAATATATCTTAAAATTTTTCTCTCGATATTGCTACTTCAGGAGCATATTCGAGGTATAAATATCATTGACAATTTAGATCAAGGGCTAATTTGGCTCCAAATATAATAATAATGGTAATATCTTAATTATATTTAAAAATAAATCACTCAATTCTCAAAATTTATAGTACATGGATAATTTATGTCAATATATAGCAATAATTATAATAATAAGACAATAATCTTAATATTGCAAAATTAAAATAAATTACAGTTTTACAAGCTTTGCAACAATATAGGGGCATCCATTGATTGATAAGTCTTTAGTAATTATACCTTTTTTTTTTCAACCATTTCAAAGAACAAACAAATATTTAATTTTCAAATATTCAATAGAAGAGAATTATTACCTTTGAAAATATTTCAATTATAAATTTGTAATTTATATTCTCTATTGTGTCTTCAAAGACACATAGCATCTAATATCCATAATAAATAATTCGTGCCCATAATATCAAGGGTTATAAATTCAAGATCTATAAGATTTAATGTCATGAATCTAATTATATTAGATAATAAGATGAAAATAAATAATTTAATTATCAAGATGACAAGATTATACCATATAGACATATGTAGCAAATAATGTAAACATACAGATATAAATTAACAAGTAAAAAGATTAATTTATGAATACATGTGCAATCAAACTTCATAGGGTCATCAACTTGTTACTGTTCGTCAATCTTGACACTTGCTACATTACCTGCACAACGTGTATTGTATATATGTAAATAATGGCCATGCACGATGTGTTATGAATCCCATGTTTAGTGATGCACAGGAATATCTTTCCTTGTATATAGGCATATTCTCTTGTTATTGGTATAATTATTGTTCAAAACTGTTGCGGCAAACGATTGTCCAACATTCAAAATCAAAACATAAAACAATTTGCAATTTCATCACAGTAGCTTTCAAACATGGAATTAAAATATCACAATAGCTTTGCAATACTAGAAAAATCATAGAACTATTATCCGTTCTTTTCCACCAACTTTAATTAAAACATATACCAATTAATATAATCAATTAAAATAATAGATCCAAACAAATAATTGGTACTTAATGGAAACAAATATCTGATTGTTTCAAAGCAAGTGGATGACATTGGTACTTAAAATTTTTAGGTCTGTTGATTCAATATGATTAGTCAAAGCAACTGCGGAAACAATTAATCACCAAACAAAAACACATAACCATAAAATATCGCATCTTATCATACGCCAATTTTAAATAATTGCTACTTAATAATTTTTCTTTTAAATCATGAATAATATTGAAATAATTATAGAGATATAAAAATAAATTACCTTTTGAGTGTAACCAAATTTGAAAACACTAACCTTAACTTTGGTTGTTGCAAACTATAACTTGTCCTCTTTCTTTAAGTGATTTGATCAAAAGAGCCATGCAACGAGTAGAAGGAAATTGTGCTGATAACGTATTATAAAATGATAAAAAACTAGGGAGAGAAATAAAGGAGAATAGAGAGCATATGGAGAGAATCCGAGAGTGTGTTTATTATAAAAGACTTGTACAATATTGTATCGAATATTGTCTTTTCTAAAACTTGTTACAACTGACGCTCGTTGAAGAGTTTTTTAATATACCAAACTTTAATGGAGGAACATGTCATACTACCAGGCTCCATTGATAAATGAAACTTACCCGAATTTGAAGATTTAAAGTATCTAACTATAAGCAACCAATAATTCATCTTGTCTTTCAAACTACCTCGGAAATAAACGATCCACATAAAAACAAACACCTCAACAGTGAGAAATAACCACATGAAATGAAAGAAATTAATAACCCCACTAAAAGCGTAGCAAAAACACTCAAGATCTACAGATTTGAGAGACAAAATTCAAATTTTGTTCCAAACGATTATAGGTTTGAAAATTATTAGAAAAAAAACTAAATAAAATAAAGAAAAACGATAGGAATATTTTTACCTTATTTAATATATAATCTAATTTGTTACTTCTTCTTTGACAATCTTATTTATTTTTTAGCCAATAGAACTTGTATTTAAATAGAAAAGTTAATAACAAATCATATTAAGTTACCTTAAAAAATATTTTGACAATCAATAAATTTCATAGCATTATTTCTAATAGTATTCCATTTTTCTATGCCAAGTTGTTATCTATGTAAAAATAATAAAATTAAAATTTTCAAAGAATGGACTTATAAATTTATTACGATTATTTAATAAAAATAGTTTTACCCGATTTTCAAAAAAGTTTGCCACAAAACTGATAGTGAGTACACCTTAAACACGTAACCTTTTTTCCTCCCTATCAAAAGAGTTCATCTTTTATTTTTCTTTCATCTATCTGTAAAATTGATGAAAGTGAGATGAAAGCATAAAAATAGGTTTTTTTTATTTATTTCAAATTAGTTTTATTTTGACTTTTAAAAAAATAATAATTTGCATATTTATATACTCTTATTTAATATATTTACCAATAAATTTATTACTATTATCTTTTATATTCTTAATTTAGAAAAAAATTGTAAGGAAATATTGAAAAAATATAAAATAAATTATGATTTCATCATATTAATATTTTTTTGTTATTTACTGTAAAAGTCAAATGGTGTATATTTCCATGCAACAAGATAACGCCTTTTATAACTGAAATTCGACTACCAAAATTAATGCAACTTACGTTTCTATTTTTGTTCATAAATTACTTCGTCTTTATCCATTGCAGGATTACCTAGACATTTGAACTTCGATAATAGTTGATTACTTGATTACTCTCTCTATCTCGAAATATAAGTGATTTAATTTTATTTTAACTTATAATAAAATTAAAGTAATTTTAATTAAATTATCATTTATCTCGAGATCAATAGTTACTCATAAAAATATTTATTTTATATAATATAAATAAAGGTAATATTGAAAAAATATTATTTATTACTGTTTAAAATACTCAAAACAACTTATATTTTGGGATAAAATAATTAGTAAAAAAGACTTATATTTTCGATAAAAAGAGTATCAAATACCACCTCAACTTATTTATTGGAATTAAAAAGGTCAGATTTGATTTTTTAAACTAATTCAATTTCTAAATTTATTTAAAATAATTGAAAAGATTGGATATCATTGAAAAGTTCAAGGCTAAATGATTCATTAATTTGTAGTATAAATTTAGCACTTGCACTTATTTTGACTTTTACACATTAATAAATTGATTAAATTGAACCGAACACCACATAAAATTTTTTTCAACACTTCTAAAAAAATATTTGAACTTCATAAAAACATTATTTATTCTAATAAAGTAAATTTACAAAATTATTATAACTTTAATTTATTCAACACGGAAATGCATAGATTTTGTATCAACAACCCAGTAATATTTTTCACTTTTAGTTTTATAATTTTTTTTAAACAATTATATTCGCCATCCATATGCAGTCCAAAACCTATTAATATAAGAGTATCTTCAATTGCAACCATGGATTGTGACTGATATATCTTAATAAATAGAAGCTGTAGGTGATAATGTGGCTGAATGTACATTTATAGTTGTTAGATTTTAAAAATACCTTCAAATGCTTCCTGATTATTTTAAAACTTTCTCTGATGATGTGAATTTTATTTTTCAAAAACTATATGTAATTAAAATTAAACGTATAAAAATATAATAAACAAAAAACAAACTGTTACAGAGCTGCGTGACAAATGACAATCAACTCAAACAAATACAAACAAAGAACAACAATAATTTTGCAACGTTAACTTCATATGTTTTATATGAAACTATGTTCGTCGGAAACTGAACAATATGAAATCTAGCCCAAAGCAAGATAAAAAGATAAGTTTCTTAACAAGCCAGGAGAAACAATGCTGGAACTCCGTTTTTGTGTGTTTCATGCTTTCTAGTTATTTGTTTAAATCACAGGGACAATCGGAGGGGTGCAAGAGGAGAGAGATATGGATTTTAGACGAGTTTTTAAAAGGTGGCAAAAAAAAAAAAAAAAAAAAAAAAAAAAAAAAAAAGGAACTCTAAAGACAATTGAGAGCTAGTTTTACATTAATTTTTGAGGTTAATTCTAGAGCTATTTGATTACACATATTGATCATACAACGATAATCAAATTAAAACAAAAGACTAATAAAAGAATTAAAATGAAGAAAAAATATTACCTTGATCCAATTGCTAGGGCTTTTCTTTTGCACTTTATTTCGTACTTGGCACCTCTAGTATTGATAATTTGTTAGATGGACAACCAACCATAATTCTATATTTTTTTGCCTAAACACGAAAAACAACTCCATATTTTCCGTTTTAGCGCGAAGAAGAAATTAGTTTTAACGCGAAAAAAAGTTTGAGCGCGAATAAAGAGAAGGCGTAAAAATAAAAAAAAAAAAAGAAAAAATGAATAAATAAGAAAAAAAATGAACATATGAATCATGCTATCTAATAGAGTTTCTGGAAATAGAGAGCGTGATAAACAGTGTGTATTTTTCTTTTTGACACATCAGACTCACAAACCAAAAAGACAGTTGCATTGGAGAAGATAACTTTCAATTTTTCAGACGTGGCAAATAAAATAGAGCAATACATGGTTGCATTGGAGATGCTCTAACTAATTGACTTAACAAGTGAGCTCTGTGCACGACTTAATCAACGCCGAGCGGATTTTTCACTAAAAAATAATTAATAATTGTATTAATTTTCTAAAATTACAAAAAACTCCTTAAGGCTAAATTCTATATCTTCTATTGATTTTCCAAAAAGGATTAATTATAGTTCCTCTGTCCCAAAAAGATAGTCCACTTTTTATTTTTACACAGATTAAAAAATATATTTAAAGGAAAATTTTATTCATATAACTTTTCTATTATGTGCATCTTAAATAACACATGAGTAATGAAGTATTATATAGGAATAATAACTAAGAATTAATGAGGGTTATTGAAGATAAGATAAAATTTAATAAGAATATAATAGACAATTTAAGGATTAATTATAATGTAAAAAATGAAAGTTGATTATATTTTGGAACAAACCAAAAAAAGAAAGATAAACTATCTTTTTGAGACGGATAGAGTACACCTTATCTAATAACATGCTATGTACTACTTCTGTTTCATAGTACTTGTTATATTTGAGAAAATAATTTATTCCAAAGTACTTGTCACATTTGTGGTTTCAAGAAGTAATAAATGTTTTTTTTTTTCATATTTACCCTTTATATATAACCAATAATTATTACTTTCATCTAATGATTTTCTTGGAAACTTAGTATTAAATTATGGGTAATATAGTCAATTTACTCGATAATTTATTGTAGCTTAAACACATTTATTCATTTTCTGAAGGAACGTGAAATTCCAAATGTGATAAGTATTATGGAGTAGAGGCAGTAATTACAGACGAAAATAGAATTTTATTGGCTTTTAAAGAACCCCTATTGGATTTCGGAATTAATTGACTTGGTCAAAATTGTAAAATATCAAAGTTCATGTCTTTTCGTTTTTTGACTTTTATTATGGAACCCATTTAATTATCAGATTAGTAAATTTTAGGCACAGATGAAGGAAAATTATAAATTGTTAAAAGAAATAATATTTCATGGTAATAATTAATAAAATTAAAAAAATAGATAAAATTGTAAAAATGTCAAAATTCAAGCTTTTTTTCTTATTTGAACCAAAACAAAAGGCAAACTAATAAGTTGATACACCTTTTGTCCCAAAATACAAGTCATTTTTAGGTATTTATTTTGTCCCAAAAAATATATCGTTTTGATATTTTAAGGAGTAATAAAAGATATTTTTACAATATTACCCTTTTTTACATTAAATACAATCATTACCTTAACAAATAACTCTTGGTTTGAGATAGGAGATAATTTGGTCAAATTAACATTGATTTTATTATAATTTAGGAGAATTAATTATTTCTTTAATTTCTATAAAAAAACTTAAATGATTTATATTTTGGGACAAAGTAAATACGAAGATCTACAATTATATGCGTGAAAGTAGGTAATTTGCTTATTATTATTTTTGGTGTTTTACAGAAGTGCTCACATTAATGTAAAAAAACCATCAACCCGTGCATGGTTGGATATAGGATCAGTTTTTTTTTTTTTTTTTTTACTAATCTTTGTACGTAGTCAATAATAACTTAATTTGCATGTTGGAGCGTTTGAATTTTTTTTATCTTTTGAATTACTGTTATTTTCTTAATTTAAGTTTATTATATTTTGATATTGTATTTGTTGTAAATGAAAATAAATACATTATCACGGTACGATGCAAATAAAATCTCATGGTGAATAATATTAATGTTTTATTTGGTATAATGATTTTTCATATTTGGAATAAATTCAAAACTGAAATTCACTTGTTTTTATTGTCTAAATATTTTTAGCATATTTTTTTTTAAATTAGGAAAATGAATTTTGAATTGTTTAAATTTATAAAATTTATTTAGAAATTTCATATTTTTTTAAAATTTAATTTAGTTACATCCAAATTTATAAATTAAATTTATAAATAAAATTTACGATATCAAAATTTTGAATAAATAAATTTTATAAAATTTTGTGAAATCTATTTATCTAAATAGAGGCTATATTTTTATCCATTTACTTAATTTTTACGTAAAAAATATTTATGGGTAAAAAGATATTGATCTTTGCATGAAGGACACGTGTGCTTTTTCATGAATATAATTAATTGGTTTCCAGCACGGAGGAGTTACAAAAATAATGTCCATTTAATGGAATGGACCCCGCCTTTAAACATTAACTTAAAAAAAAACCACCTTCCAAAAAAGATCGCGTCCTACCGGTTGGTCCGATTTTACTGCTCTAACCCGGTTTTTGCTTTTCTGATTTTTGAAATCGAACCAAACTAAAAAAAGTCAGCCAAAGTTCGCAGATTAATCAGTCCAATCTAGTTTTCAAACATTAGAAAATAACAAAAATAATAAAATTGTTACATTACATAACAGCAATAAAGAGTTAAAAGGTTGAATTCTAAAGTGATAAAACACATTGGAACAACTGACGATCTCTAATAAAGTTAGAGTTGTAATTCGTGAAAAAATATTTATAAAGAGTGGTAACTATGAACACACGAATCATAACAAAAAATAGTATCACATCTAAAGATCGATGCGTGGAGTTGTGGTAGTAAGAAAAAATACAGAAGAATTTTAAAATCTTAATTTTTTTGAATTTTTTATTTTATTTAGACAATAATTTTATAACATTAAAGTAGTTAATTATTTTATTCTAATTTTATTTTTGTCCAAATATTTACATTGAACTTTATCTCAATATATTAAGTATTAATTAACTTATATAACGAAGATGATTTAATCATTTTTTTAATTCTCGTGAAAAATTAAAAACTGTCAATCAAATGAAAAGAAGGAAATATATATGTATAAGTCAAATAAAGAAACCAATCCATGAATTTGGAAACCTTGATTTTCGGTTTGTGTGAAGACCTAACAGGACTTTCCTATATAAAGCCCATGCCATTGTTGCATCAAAGTCATAACATAAACCTAAACAAAACGAAAAAACAAAAACATTTTTGTTGGTACTAAGATACCAAAAACAACAATGAGTAGAGTTGTTTTTTGCCTTTTATTTTCTTTCTCCTTCTTTCTGCTCGGTTTTGTCCAATGCAGTCCCAATTACAAGGATGCTTTACTAAAATCCATATTGTTCTTTCAAGGTCAGAGGTCAGGGAGACTTCCCACTTCACAAAAAATCACTTGGAGGTCCAATTCTGGCCTCTCCGATGGTTCACTTGCTCAAGTAAGTTACTTAATTACCAATTTTCAATATCCACTTACCAGTTTTAATGATGGGTTTTTGTTATTTTTTTACCAGGTGGATTTAACAGGAGGGTACTACGATGCTGGAGATAACGTAAAATTTAATTTCCCAATGGCTTTCACTACTACAATCCTATCATGGGGGACTCTCGAATATGGTAATGGAATGGGCTCTGAACTACAAAATGCGAAGGCAGCAATCCGATGGGCGACAGAGTATCTACTAAAATGTGCTAGAGCCACTCCAGGCAAGCTCTATGTTGGTGTAGGTGACCCTAATGTTGATCACAAGTGCTGGGAAAGACCTGAAGATATGGACACTGTCCGTTCTGTCTATTCTGTCTCTGCCCGCAATCCCGGCTCTGACGTTGCCGGCGAGACAGCTGCTGCTTTAGCTGCTGCCTCTATTGTTTTTAGAACGGATGATCCAACTTACTCTAAGTTGCTTCTGAATACAGCAAAGAATGTTTTGCAATTTGCATTGCAATATAAGGGTGCTTATAGTGATTCTCTTGGATCAGCTGTTTGCCCATTTTATTGCTCATATTCTGGTTATAAGGTAAAAAGATTAGCTACCATGTTTTTTGGTATTGCCGGAGGTATTCCCGGCCTACTGGACTAGAACTAAAATTGGTATCTAATGTTTTGTAATGGATATAATTGCAGGATGAACTACTATGGGGAGCAGCATGGCTATTGAAGGCAACAAATGAAACAGAATATTACAATCTTATAAAATCTTTGGGAGCTGATGACCGACCAGATGTTTTCAGTTGGGACAACAAATATGCTGGTGCTCATGTTCTCTTATCAAGTGTAAGTCTCAAATAATTATGAACTTAAAAGTGAAAACTCTTGTTCTAAAATTTTTTCTTTTATTTTCCTCTGCAGATAGCTCTGCTCAACAATAATAAGGATTTTGAGCAGTATAAAGTAGAAGCAGAAAATTTCATGTGCAAGATTTTACCCAACTCTCCCTCTACTACTACGCAATATACAAAAGGTACCAAAAAACATTACGAAAGAAGGGGTGGCCAATTATTACTTGTAACGGAAGAGGAATTATTATCTAGGACTAGTGTTGTGTAATATCTCCTCGTAAGAGTCATGGGTCCTGCATAAGTTGATTTATATATATATATTTTTAAAAAGCTTTTATCTTCAAACTCGAGATCTCTCTTTTTCGTAAGTGAAAAAATCAATCGGATCATATATGATTGTCTTTTTTTTTTTAAATGTGAAAGTATTGGCTAAATCATTTTAATGAAATGGCAGGAGGGCTCATGTACAAGCTACCTCAAAGTAACCTTGAATATGTGACATCCATAACATTCTTGCTCACAACATATGCCAAGTACATGAAAGCTACAAAGCAAACCTTCAATTGTGGCAGTCTCTTGGTCACCCCTGACTCCCTGTTAGACCTAGCAAAGAGACAGGCAAGTCACTGCACCCTTTTGATTAGGTTTAGAAGAATTAATTCAATTCAATTCATTAGTTCAACTTGCTAACTTTCGTTTTTTTTTTTTTTTTTTTTTTTTTTTTTTTTGGCGGCTTATAGGTGGATTACATACTTGGGGAAAACCCAAAACAAATGTCTTATATGGTAGGATTTGGGACTCAGTTTCCAGAGAGAATTCACCACAGGGGATCTTCACTGCCTTCAATTGCAAGCCACAAAGAAGCAATAGGTTGTGATGGTGGTTTCCAACCTTATTACTATTCATCAAGCCCTAACCCTAATGTTTTAACTGGAGCTATTGTGGGTGGTCCAGATCAGAGTGATAATTTTTCCGATGAACGATCTGATTATAGTCACTCAGAACCTGCTACTTATATTAATGCTGCCTTTGTTGGACCCTTGGCATACTTTGCCGGGAATAATAATTAGTAGGACTATATACCAGCTAGTTTAGTCATTTGCTTTAATTAAGGGAGAGGATTACCTCCATTTCTGTAACCTCCCAAGAAATTTAAGCATTTATATTATGAAGTTTTGGTGAAATCGTTTTAATCTTACACTACTTTCTTTTTCTTTTTTAAAGAAGGTTTTAGTCTTATAGTTATTTTTCAAACAAAAACGGAATATATTTGGCCAAATTGGAATGACATAATTTTCACTGTTGCCTGCGGGAAAATTAATCGGAAAAATGAACAATTTCTGAGATTGTGTCAGCTATAAACATAAACTATTTTAAAATTCTCTTGCAAGATTCTTAAGTCTTAATCACTTAAAAAAAAAAATCAACTTTTGCCTTTTTTTTTTTTTTTTTAATTTTACCAATTCTTTTAATTTTGGACTTATTATTTTATATTTTCACCGTCTCAAAAAGATAATTCATCTTTCCTGTTTGTTTCAAAATATAGTCCATTTTCCTTTTTTGCATTATAGTTAATTTTTAAATTATTTATTATAACCTTATTAAATTTTATCTTATTTTCAATAACCTTCATTATTTCTTATTTATTATTCAATTTATTAATTGTCCATGTGTTTTTTTTAAGATGGCATAATGAGAAGTTATATAAATAAAATTATTCTTTAATCATAATAATTATTATTTTCTTAATCCGTGTGTGAAAATAGAAAGTGAATTATTTTTTTGAAACGAAAAAAATATCAATTTTGATCTTTATCCGCTCTCGGTCCAAAAAATTATTGACATGCAGTCAATTTTAAAAGTTGGCTCCACAAGCATTCAATAATCGCTAAGCGTTCTATTTAAATGAACAATTAAAAGAAATTAGTCAAAATTAAAAAAAAAAATGCAAAAGTCAGGCCTTTTTTTTTTTTTTTTTTGTCATTAAGTCAAACTATATATATATGCTAAGGAAATACTTTCTCATTCTATGTGGAGTGATCTCTTTGAAAACATTATTTTTCTTTTTTTTTTTTTTTTGTATCTTTTCTATTTCTCTAATATTAATTTTATTTATGTAATGCATTTTGTAGTTTTTCTGTTGTTTTGTTGTAAACTTGCAATTTTAAGTGACTTTTTTTTTTTATTTCACTATTATTAATCTCAGTTATGTAATTAATTTTTCTTTAGTTTATGAATTATGAGTACCTTTTCTATTCCTTTAATATTAATTTTATGTAATGAATTTTATAGTTTTTTGAGATTTAATTTTAGTTATTATATGAGTAATTTTATAGTTTATTTGCTGTTTTATTATAAACTTATAATTTTAAGTGACTTTTCTATTTCTCTATTATTAATTTCTATTATACATTTATTATTTAATATAAATAGCATGTAAAATATATATTGTGTTCTATATATGAATTGAAGAACCGTTCATTTTCTCATGTTAAGGAAATTCATTATTTGGATTTTATTTTAGTTATTATATAGTTAATTTTTTAGGCTTTTATGTTGTTCTGTTGCAAACTTGCAATTTTAAGTGACCTTTCTACCTTTGTCTAACATATTTTGGAGTTTTTATGATAAGTTTTAATAATAAAATAACTCTTTTTTTTTAGTATTGGGGAAGGAGGGATTCAAACTGGATCTATTGCCAGGTCATAATGCATTTACCACTACATTATATCTTGATGTGTTAATAATAAAATAACTCTTAATAAGTTCGTTTTATCCTCGTATGTTTAGGTTATTTATGTCCAAATTAACATTAAGTTTTGTTGAAGTATTATCTTTTGTTTTAGTGTCTAGTTTTTGTTTTAGTATCTAGTTTGCCTTTGTTTGGCAATGTACTAAGTTTCTATTTTTAATGGAGTGAGCTACTTTGGCTCAGTACTGGTCTTTAATTGCTTCAGGATTGTTACATGTTTGCTTGTATAGGTCTCGGACAGGTGAGTGATATAGCTCGAATCTTTTGGATAATAACTTTTTTCATATATTTAAGGTCTATACATAGATTGGAAAATTTTTGGCATGTATCCTATTTGCTTGCTTAGGATCTTTGAGCGACATAGCTCAAAAAATCTTAGTGCATAACCTATTTGCTTGTTTAAACCTTCGAGCGACATCACTCAAAAATTTTTGGCAAGGCCTATTCACCCACTTAAGGCCTTTAAGGAGCGTAACTCAAAAATTTTTGGTTCATAGTAGATTTGCCTACTTAAGGCCTTCGAGCAATACAGCTCGGAATATCTTAGCTTTGTGTTGCCTTAGGCTCATGACTATTTGTTTGCTTAAGGCTTTCGAGCGACATGACTCAAAATGTCTTTGCACATAAACTTTTTTATCTTCTTAAGGCCTTTGAGCGATGTAACTTGGAAAATATTTAGATTGCAGCATGTTCACCTGATTAAGGCCTTTGAGTGATATAACTCAAAATATATTAGCTTTGTTTTGCCTTAGTCTCGTAGCTTATTCGACTGTTTAAATCCTTGAAGTGATGCAGCTTGAAATATCTCGATGCGGAATATTTTTGCCTCCTCAAGACCTTAAGCAACGCAACTCAGAAAATTTTTAGCATGTAGCTTGTTCACCTGCTTAAGGTCATCAAATGATGTAGCTTGGAATATCTTAGCCATTTTTTTTTTGGCTAGGATCAAAGCCTATTCGCTTGCTTATTAAGTCCTTCGAGTGAGTAGCACAAAATATCTTGATATGTAGCCTGTCTGCTTGCTTAAGGCCTTCTAGTAGCATAGCTTGAAAAATTTTGGCTCACAGCCTGTTTGGCCGCTTAAGGCCTTTGAGCCATGTAGTTCGAAATATTTTAGCTTTGTTTTGCCTTAGATTGATAATTGGTTTGCAGTGTAGGACTTAATTAAGCAAGTACTGTAGCTTGAATTGAGTTGCTTATTGAATTGAATGTTGAGACCTTTAATGGCTATATTAGAGAAGCAAAGACAACGTCTTTTGATTGTGATGTTGGAAGAAATTAGGACATCATTGATGAAAAGGAACTATTTTAATAGGCTAAAAAGAGAGAAATGGAATGATTTGGTTGGACCTAGAATACTTGTGTGCGAAGTCCATTAGATTGAGAAAACTTCCAGTCGAACAATGCTTAAAATAGCTTTATGGTGTCACTCAAGGTAAAATATGCTCTTGTATAGCATGACAACTATCTGGAGTCTTATGCTCATATGTCATTACCTATTGTGAGAACGTGCTTTTCACACTCTCATATTAATAAAATTTGATCACAAAAGGTGTAGTTCAAATCGATAATGACTCCGTCGAAAACCGGAGATTAACCTAGTAGACAAATGTGATTTTTGCTTACTCTTTCAACATAACACTTCCCACAAATTGGATTTTAGAACATAATTTATACCATTAGAAAATGCTAAAAAATATTTTTCCAATGGTATATTACAGGCAAAAATTAGAATTTAAATGAGCCGGAATCATGAGCACAAAATTACTGCACATTAAAAGAACTAAAAAAGTGACCTCTATTCACACTTTGGATTATATCTCGAGTTATAGATTAAATTTTTGGATCATTCAAGTTGGATTAGAAACTCGATATCTAGAGCTTTTCAAAGATATATCATGAGCTAAAATTGGAGTTGAATTGTACCTTGAATCACCCAAATCAAAAATTAGAATCAAACCATACCTACTGACCAATAGGGGTCCTCACTACTAGTTAGCCAAGCTTGACCGTCGGTCAACCCTGGATGGTCGGCCATGATAGCTAATTAGCTTCGACAGGCCGACCTTGACCACCGGTCAGGAATGGCTGACCACCCCCTAGCCAGTCCCTGATAAAAAAAAATCACTCGAAAACACTCTTTTTAACTCATTTTTCAAACTCTTGTAGTCCAAATCTCACATTGCTTGCTGCCTTGCACACAACCTCACCTACCATGTTTCCTTATAAATACCCCTCCAAAATCCATTCTCTACTTAAAAAACTCACATTTTTGGAATTGAGGACTAAGCAGTTGAATAAGACTAAATCTTTAAAATTGTGCAGTAAATTCTCCAAATAGTAAGCATAAATTAATAATTTTGGCATAACCTCAGGGATTTCATAGTAACTTACCCTTAATAAAATAAAAAAGTTGAAAAAAATCTGAAATGTTTGTACTAGCTTTATTTATTTATTTTTTTGTCGTTTGGTCTAGTCGTAATGCTACTGCCAAAAACTATGTCGTTTCCCCGTATCTCCAGTTCCAATTGTTTTCTCGTTCCTTACTCTCGCTGTCCGAGTTTTCAAGCGCACAGCACAATTTTCTCCTCCTCAGACTTGCATCCTTCTTTTATTTGATTTTGCAATTTTGAATATGGCGAAAATCACCGACACATTCTGCAACAGATAGAAGTTGAAAGTGTTCAAAAGAAATAGAAACGTTGATTTCCACTTTCTACATTACCAACTGAGAGAGATCTGCGTGTAAATTTGCTTTGTTTAAGAAATGGAGTACAGGAAAATCAAGAGCGAGGTATGCTTTCTTTCGATTTCTCTCTTAATTTGTACTAGAAATCAAATCCTAATTAATTCTCTTGGTTTATCTTCTATCAGTTCTAGTGAACTCGACATTGATTTGCATTTTCCCAGATTTTTTTTTTTTTTGAAATGGATAGTTTTGAACAGTGTTAATGGTTTGTATTTAGTTTAATTAGTGGAAAATTAAAATGGATAGCTCTTACTATTTTGCATTTTTTTAAGTGAAGAGAGATGTGATGTATAGTACTAAAAATTTTATGATACGTTATCTTTGTAGGATAAAGATGAGGTTACTTCTGGTGATGACATAGAGAACTTAAGAAACAATTCTATTTCAGGTGCATTTTCTTTTCCAACATTTTATGTTAATCTTGCTGCTGTTCGAGTATTATAACTGCTCCTTCAAGATCTAACTGGAAAATTTTGTCGTTTCGGTGTGCTTATTTGCCCTTGAATTGCAGTTCCTGTAAGTAATGCGGGTACTTTGGCAGGAGGCTCCAATGAAAGATCGAAGTGGAAATGCAAGTAAGATCTGATATTAATAATAGTTATTACTATCATTGGCAGTTTGGCACAAACTAAGGAAGTGTGTATTGTGTTTCTTATAATTAATTGTGTGAATTTTGCTTTTTCTTCATTGGAATAGGACCATTGTTACACTTGCATTGACTATTCTCACAAGTTCACAAGCCATACTTATTGTTTGGTCCAAGAGAGCTGGAAAGTATGAATATAGTGTTACTACAGCAAATTTTTTGGTGAGCATATTATATATTTCATTTGAGATAAAAAAAATATAGATCAGAAGCGGCTCCTTAAACAACAGTTAAGAACTGCTTTTACACACAGGCACACTCTTAGGTGATTCCCAATATATACTGTCCAAGTCTATTGATACTAGAGTTTTATCTATCTTTCTGTGGATAGGTGGAGACCTTGAAATGTGTCTTATCACTTGCTGCCTTGGCAAGAATCTGGAAAAATGAAGGTGTTACAAACGATAACAGGTTACCATCTTTTTATTATTAATTTGCGATTTCATTTTCCCCTCTTGAGAAAATTTGCAATAATGAGAATTTTTTATGCCATAGGATGATTGAAACAGTTCAATGGTTCACCATCTTGTGTGAGGTTATAGTTTTAATTTCCTTATTGCTTGTTTGGCTGTAAGTTAAGGGCATCCTTGTGTGACTACATTATGACAAAGAAGCAACCAAGCAGAATGTAAAAACAATTGTTCCACTAAAATCTCAAGTGGTCTTCTTCTTCTTTTTCAGACAAACATATTATGGGACTATATCCTTGTCATGCATGAATAATATTTTCTGCTATCATGATTAGAAAATTTTCAAATATTTGCACATCTATAGTATTAACTTGATTGGCTTTACAACTGCAATATTATTGCCTGCTCATTGTGTCTATTAGTGGTACTGTTCCTTGACTTAAATTACTTAGAATTGTGCAATGTCTCATGTTTCGTGAATCTCTCTATTCATCCAGGTTGACTACCACCTTTGATGAAGTTAGTGTTTATCCCATTCCTGCAGCACTTTACCTAGTCAAGAATTTGCTCCAGGTGGGTTATGCTAATTGTTTTTTGATTTTAATTATCAGCAATAACAGGACATTCATGTTTGGATGTTCTTTCAAAAGGCCTTATCATTTGTTCCTTGTAATTTTGTGGCAGTATTACATCTTTGCCTATGTAGATGCTCCGGGTTACCAGATACTCAAGAACCTTAACATTATCAGCACTGGTGTTTTATATCAAATGATACTTAAGAGAAAGTAAGTTTTTTCAGTTTGCACCATGTACCTGAATATTATAATTTATGGTGGAACATATTTTAAAAAGATTAGCAGATAGACGAGGTGGTTAATATTTACTTAAGCTGAAGACACACTTAAATAATAATGGTTTTACAAGATTCATGCACATTGTATGTTCTAATTTTGTTTTCAGGTTAAGTGAGATTCAATGGGCAGCTTTCATTCTATTATGTGCAGGATGTACCACAGCCCAGTTGAACCCTTCGTAAGTTTCATCACTGTGCTGTTTTCATTTTCTAGTTTTATATGATTGTTCCACTTTTTTTTTTCCTCACTGATGGACATGCACAATGTGTATGTTTGAAACATGCACCTGGCTTTTAGTCAAGTATAGGATAATGAATTTTCTTTGGAAATTGGGTATAAAATTTAAGCTACCAATTAATGTATCTGTGGATAATGACCATGATCGAGAATCAAGTGTTAAAACAGGCGTTTATTTGTTATAAAATGGAACAAATGATCTGAATGAAGGTCCCTTGTTCAAATGCTGTTAAGCTGTTAAGCTGGGATGTAGCTCGGGATTTTGTGAAATAGGTTTCTTACCCTTGTAGCTTAAGGCCCGATGGGCCTTTTGACATTTTCCTCTCCTCTTTATAGTATAAACTTCATTTCAAATTCAAATTATTTTATTGATTTAATTGAATGACTGCTGTAGAAAATGTCATTCTTTTTTGCAGTTCTGATCATGTTCTTCAAACTCCTTATCAAGGATGGATAATGGCCATTGTGAGTCTTTTACATTTTTAGGCTTTTAGTCCATTGTAAGACAGCATATTGAAATAGAAAAAAAGCTCTGCCTATTCATTTGTCGGGCTAGTAATAAGCGCTTCCTTTGCAGGTGATGGCCCTTTTAAGTGGTTTTGCTGGAGTGTACACTGAGGTGTGTTTTCAAGTCCAGAGAGTTTCTGCCTTTATTACTTGGAGTTTTGCTTGATGTTTAGAATATTAATTTATCTGTTACATATTTTCATCAGCTATGACCAAGAATTGGCTTGAATAGTTAGTTATTAATTTCAAACATTAAGAATTCTCTCGATCAAGGAATTTCTCCTCTGGATGGCATAAACGCTCAATATAACTTTGCTTTTGACAGGCTATAATTAAAAAGCGTCCTTCAAGAAACATAAATGTGCAGAACTTCTGGTTATATGTCTTTGGAATGGTCTTCAATGCTGTTGCCATTGTGATTCAAGATTTTGATGCAGTGCTGAACAAGTAAATCTGATCTCCCGTTATTTCTTGATTATGATTGAACTCCAATTCTTTATTTACTTTGTAGGATCTCCTTATTATGCTGATTTGATTATACTTTTTCAAAGCCTGGTTATAATAAATTATATTGCTTTGTTGTTCTTCACAATGGTAAATTGGTTATATTTATGTTTTATCTTCCAGAGGGTTCTTCCATGGATACTCATTAGTTACAGTTCTCATGATTCTCAATCATGCACTCAGGTTTGTTATCTGTCTTTTCTTGCTTGTCTTGTTTGTCAATCGTTCACTTTTTGGCAGCAAATTTAATTTTTTGGTTGCTGAGAAAATTTTGAAATCTTGGTAATAATTAATGATATATGGTGCGATGTTAGAAAGCCATTTGTGGTTGAAAGTTTTCATTTTTTTTTTTTTTTAAATCATTGTAAACTACTATTATATATGCCGCTATAGAAATTATTCGTTGCTTTATGAGATCCTCACTCCAATGTATTAACAGAAAGAAAAATTGAAAAAAAGACTTGGCATTATTAGGTGTTTGAGAAACAAATCTATGAGCTTAGTTACTGGTAGCATAAATGACACGACTATGGTAGAAGCAAAATGCTGATGAATAATAAAGGATTGCTTAATTCTGCATATATCATATTTCTACTTGATGAACATTTATGGCACTTTTTTAAAGCATTCCATCTGTCATCTTTAGACGATATGTATAATAGCTCATGTTCTGTGCAGTGGCATCGCGGTATCCATGGTAATGAAGTATGCAGACAATATTGTAAAGGTAAAAACATACTCTTGGAACTTTTAGACATTTTTTAATATTTTCATAAAAGCAAAGTAAATCTATGATATTTCATTCCATAAAGGCTGTATTAATTATTGATAGTGACCATAAAAGATGATCTTCTCTTCTCTTTCTGTCTACTAGAATTCAGTATGATTTCAAAAATATCATATTGTGCTATTTCAGTGAAAAAAAAAAAAGGTGGAATATTAGGTACCATTCTTGAGGAAAACTGGGTCTGATTTTTCTCTTGTTTATTATTTTAACTCTTAATAGATTTGGTGTTGAGTATTGAAAAAGACAAGGAAATGGATCAGCAGCATATTTATGATCTTTGAAGTGTTGTTCCTCTATTTAATTAACTTTCAAATGCTATGCAGGTCTATGCTACTTCAGTGGCAATGCTTCTTACAGCAGTTGTCTCTGTCTTCTTGTTTGGCTTCCATCTATCCCTTGCTTTCTTCCTTGGCTCAACGTAAGCTGACTATAGCACACACTTCATCTGCTTTAACTATAGTCTGTGCATCATCTGCCTTGTTTATAATACACGTGGAGTGTAGTAGTATTATTTATTGCAATGTTCAAATGCAAGGTGCTTTACTGTTTTTGTTTACTGATACTGTTTACATCTTTTATTTTTTCAGTGTTGTCTCTGGCTCGGTGTATCTACACTCCATTGGAAAGCTAGCAACAAGACAACGATAACGACTTTTGCCAAATTCAGTGTAAAGGCTTCTATTATTTTTATTTTTTCCCTACAGCTATCTTGGGATTTTACTTATTTAATATAGATTACTGTAAGAAAAGCATTGTACGTTTTCCTTTTCTTTAATTCTGTTAGAATTAATCATGAATTCATGATCAACAAATATGCAGTACTGGAGTCTTGTAAGTCCTCAATACGTGCTTTTTTAGAAACGTAATTACTGAAATGTTAATCATTCATAGGAAATTATATCATTCCAGTGCAGTATTTTACTGTGAATCTCCCCATCAAAACTAAGAATGAAGAGAAGTCCATTCAGTGATAAAACTTTGACATTGAAGTAGTGATGTAATTATCCTTTTTTGGTTAATTATTATTTCCATTTTGGATTGTAGCGGCTAGAGATGAGCATTTGGTTCGGTCTAGACTGAGATGAACTGGGGAGCAAAACTGAACAGCTCTAAATAATCGAACTGAACTGAATGGTCGATTTTACTTTCAGGCCTTTTTTTTTTAGGCTTATCTTTGGGCTTCATGAAACCGAACTGAGCCCAAAGAATTTGTGTTTTTTTTTTTTTTAATTTTTTTTTTATTTTATGAAAACTGACCATTAGTATCTGAAGATAGTTTCTTCTTTTCTTTTCTTTCCCCCCCCCCCCCCCCCAATTCTGTGTTCTTTTAGCATCTTATGATTATTTAACGAGTCTCTGACTTGAGCAGCTAATAGTGTGGAGGAGATTGCAGCACGCTTTTGGGATCCGCGTGGGATGACAATTGATAATGATAACCGATGATAATAATCCACTTCACTGTTTCGGGCCCAACAGAAAAATTACATTGCTAAAGTCCTCTTAACCCTGCATTTGTTTGTAAAAAATAGTTTTCAAATGACTATTGAAAATTAATTAAAAATATTAAAATTTTTACTATAAAAATATTAATATTAATATTATATAAATTTTATATTTTTTTTTTAAAAAAATATTGTTAACTATAAGAAAAATAAAAAAATAGTAAATTATGAAAATTGCCAGTAACCGATAGTGGTGATTGATGATGATCGGTGGTGAACTATAACTTGTGGTAATAAATTTATAGGGTTATAATAAATTTGTCAATGGCTAAAAAATGTTTTACTCTTTTAAGAATGAAACGTCATTTTCCTTAAACATGATTTGATTTTTCTTGATTTATTCTTCTGAACGCTCTAAACAACGAAATTGTAAAAAATATTTTTCTACAAACGAAAAGTTGATTGTCATTAAAAATGACAATTATATATAGTAAAATTTATGAGATAAAAATATATCTTCTTAATCGTTGCAAATTAATTTAAGTATATGGCTGTAAAATAAATTTAGGATGAAAATAAACATATAAAAAATTTTATGGATGAGACTACAATAAGAAAAGGACCGTTTTCAGAAGTATAAACCTTTATGGACATTATGAAATAAGTCCAAAATCCGTAATTTGCCGACAGAAGTATTATTCTAAGTCTTCTATGACTTAACTGTTTTGGCAGCCGTTGAATAGTTTTTTTCATAATTTAACTGTTTTGGTGGCTGTTGAATAATTTTTCATAAAATATAAAATGCTAAAAACTAAGTTAAATATTATATGAGTTAATTTTTCACAAAATGCTACTTTAACCTCTAAAAATTAGTAAATACTATGTTACCGAACACTATAAAAAATACGTCAAGACACTGAAAGTTACCTCAGAAGCTGTTGTTGAACACAACCTTTGTCAATGAATTCCAGTAGCATTTTTTACAAAACTCTTTTTTTAAAATTATTTTTATTTTCCTTCCCTTTTATTTCCAAATAAAATCTAATCTACTCGAAAAACTTATCTAAACCAGGTCCATCAAAAATTCATTTGTAAACCAAATCAATGAAATTAAGAATTTTTATTGAAATGATAATATTTCTAACCATACAATTATAAAAAAAATAATAATAAAATCAAAATATTTTTTAAAAATCTTTAATTTCATTTGTTGGATCAGTACACATTTTCAATTCCTTATTAATCCTAACTCAATCAATGGCAGCAATTATCACATAAATTCAAAAAATTAACTTGAACAAAATTCTAGGAATATTTCTCAAATCAATATGAATTCAACAATTATAGCATGAATTGAAATTCTAACTCGATCGTTATATTAAGCTCATGCATACTCGCTCTTTTATCACATGTGTTAATCAAATTCAATATAAACTTCAAGAATTAACAAAGATTCAAGCATATCAACTTTAAGTAACTACACTAAGTAAATTTCTAGATAAGTAGAGGAGTCACAAGCGGTCTCATTTAAAATTCATTTTCCTTATACTAAATTCGTATCGGTTGACAGAATTTACCTAGACATATAATTAATTAAACAATAATCACCAAAAATATTTTATCCAATAATAGCTATTAAATAAATAAAGACAAAGCAATAAATAAAAAAGAACACCAAAATTTTAATGAGGTTGGGTTAATTTTTTCTACGTCCTCAGATACTACTAAATTAATATTTCACTGAAAAAATAACAAATAGAGAGAGAAGAGAAAACTCTTCCAACACACTAAATACTGAGGACAAGCTGGATTAACTTAAAACTCAAGAAACTAGGCTATTTTTATAGCTAAAATCTCCCCGCTTCCTTTTCAATTTACGGATTTAGGAATTTGTCCCAAAACATAAAAAAATATATTTTTATATAGTCAAGTGGGTTGGAGCCACTTTGACCGACAATTAGCGCCACTTCAACTCTAACTACTTAGCTTAAAATTTAAGCTACGCGCTTACATGAGGCAGATGATCACATAAACCCTTTGCATTTTGCTTTATGAGCACAAAAAAGTCGATCTCTCAAGCTTTCTTAACAAGGTATTCTCTCTCCTTTTTGGATTTCTTTTATTAAGCATTTGTTGATATTATTCTAGTTTCCATTTTAATCAATATAATCTCTTTTTATGAACTCTGTTCTTGGTGAAAGCTGAGGTTGATGGCTGACAGTTGCACAGTTCCAATGGAAAGTGACCCAACTCCAATGGAGATAGACATAAACAATAGGCTGGCATTTGGAATGCGCATAGCTAAGCACATGATTCTCCAAGAAATCAATAACGGAAGCAAACAGAATTTGGTGCTGTCTCCATTATCTCTACATGTTTTATTGAATCTTTTAGCTTCAGGCTCCGAAGGACGTACTTTAGAACAAATGCTAAACTTTCTTGAATCAGAAAGCATTAATGACCTTACTACTCAGTCTTCCCAAATGATGGATCTTGCAAAAATTACTGAAGAAGAGTTTCCTGAATCTGAAGTAAACATTAGTAACCTTAATTCCCAAGAAGGATCTTCTAATATTCTTTTTGGTGACGGTAGACCATACGCGGTGTTAGTCAGATTGGCATGCATGGTACGCATGATTGGCCACCAACCAAAGAACTTTGTCAGTCAGAATTCGGTATGCATGGTTGGCCAACAACCAAAGAAAGTAAGGCAATGGTTGGCCAACCACCAAAATTCTAGATCTATAAATAGAGCACTTCCATAAGTGTTTTTGCATCAACTCATTCAGAGAGAAATCCATTAGCTAGGTTCAGAGAGAAAGCTTTGGTGAGAGAAAATTGAGAGTAATTTTCTTGAGTGAATTTATGAGTTGTGGGTTATAAGTGTTGTAAACACTTTGTATAATTTTTCTCCTGTTAGTAAAAGATCTGCAGCAGCTCCGGAGACGTAGGCAGAATTGGCCGAACTCCGTTATCAAATTTGTGTGTGTTATTATTCCGCTTTTATTTAGCATTCTCACTAATCTAGTTTTATAGGAAATTTTGAGTAATTTCCCAACAATTGGTATCAGAGCCGAAGGTTTTGGCAGGTCTAGCCGGTTAGATAGCGGTACCGGATTCGTGGATATATTTCAAAAATAAATATATCACGACGACAAGAAAATTACGACGAGTTTATTGGTGTTGTCCGCTCGGAGAGTCGTTGCAGAATCGACTTAGTGGTGAATAGCGGAGTTAGACTCGAGTGGGAGCAATGGCTGCAGATGAAGGAAAGAGGAAAATTGAAAAATTCGATGGTGCAGATTTTGGCTTTTGGAAAATGCAGATAGAGGATTATCTGTATCAGAAAGGTCTTTTCCAACCTCTCTCCGGAAAGAAGCCAGAGGCTATGAAGGAAGAAGATTAGAATCTTCTAGATAGACAAGCACTCGGGGTTATTCGTTTAACCCTCTCCCGCAATGTTGCCTTCAATATAGCAAAAGAAAAGACCAC